>NC_057797.1:42760465-43079889 GCF_018294505.1 Triticum aestivum
GGGGTAGGCAGAGGCCTAACTATAGAGGTAGAACGACTCGTATATGTGTTGAGAAGGAGAGACCCAGCTATGTCTTGAGGGAGATCGGTCGACATCCATACATAACTGAAGGATGGGAAATATGATGGGAGAGAGATAGAGGAGAGAGAGAGGGAGGGAGAGGGAGGGAGAGGGGTAGAGTGCTGGATGGGTGATGGAGTTGCTTCTCGAAGATGGTGGGAGAGGCCTACTAGACAAACTGAGGGTGGAACTGCAATGTTATCAATAAGAGTGGGGATGTGTTTCTGTGTGTGCCTGTGCGTGATAGATCTGTCGGGATGCATCCATGGATGATGAAGGGGAACCATGTGTTTGGTAAGCAAACCTAATTAGATCGGTAGATCAATTGTTGTTTGTCGGAGGAAGGGAGAGACACAACTAATGAGGTAGATCGATTGGCGTGTGGGTAAAAATGAGTTATAAGGACCTAGCTAGCTATATGTATAGCGAGAGATCGGTCGGTGTACGTCCATTTGTTAGAGGCTAATAAGGCCTAGCGAGACAGATAGACAGAGAGAATGGAGCTAGGAGGTGGTGCGAGAGGCCCAACTACTAGCTAGATAGGGGGAGGAGTGTGCGGTTGTGAGAGAGCGATGAAAAGAGGGGCGAGAGTTTACACGTGTGTCTGACCGTATGAGAGACACGAGGCAAGGACACATAAAGGAGGAGATTGAAGGTGTGTTTGTATGTTGTAGGCAGGCATCGCTGGAGAGGTTTATCGATCGGCGTGTGTTGGAAAGGAGTTGTGGAGACTCTGGGAGAACGACCTAAAGAAAAAAATGAATGTGCCCGGTGGATAGAATGCCGAGGGAGGGGGAGGGCGAGGAGGGCGTGTGCATGCACAAGAGAAAGTTAGTGGTAGCTACAAATGTTAGAGGATTGTGTGGGTGTAAGAGACTAACAAAGATCATAATTTGATATGAAAGCGGATTCATATATTTGAATAGGAGATCATAGTGTTTTAAACATTGCATGCATGAATATAGTGGTGATACACATGATGTGCACATGTTATACCATAATGTGATAATGCATGGTGTTTGCAACTCACAGCTAAATGCCGAACAATCTAAACCATACTATACATCAAACAATCTCACATTTTATTTGAATTTGTGATAATGTGTGGCGTTTGCAGCTTACAACTAAATATCGAACAATCTAAACAATACTATATATCGAACATTCTCACATTTTATTTGAATTTGTGGTAATATGTGGTGTTTGCAACTCACATCTAAATACTTGTAGGCGTAGGGGCGGGGCACCATACATAATGTGATAAACACATTATACATATGAGACATGGTTTAGATTATGAAGATCTAGTTAGAGCTAGAAATGTAATGTGATTTGAAATCAAAATAAAGTGGATTCAAAAAATCTAGTTCGAGTTCATATAGTACACATAGTTCATATGTAACTCGAGACTAATCATGTGGTGTGCTGTGAAGATAATACACAAACGATGGTTTAACTTGACAATAATGATGATTGTAGATCTTATTAAAACAGAGAAACGAATTCAAATGCTTTGACTTCACAACAATAATTACTGTAGATCTTATTCAAATAGAGAAACGAATTCAAATTTAGTTCATATTGAAGTGGTAGTATATACGTTTGGAATGCACTAAAACGTTCATTTGAGTAGTAGGTTGCATGCATTATACACGTAGCGAAATATTTTAATTGAACATAACATGAATTCAAAGTTTTGAATGACATTTGTAGGGCGCATTGATTTGGTACAGTACATGTTAGGCTTGTCCGGAAATTTCAACCCGCACCTTGTTAGCCCGAAATATTTAAGATATATCTTTGTCTCGTTGTGCTCCGACAACTCCCTCCATCTCAACCCGCGCCTTGCTACTCCGAAATTACAACGCGTGTGAAAACTCCCACCTCCTGTGAAATCCCGACACGTGAAATGCCCGTGGTACCCCTGAACCGAAAGAACCGCCTCAAATCGGTGGGGGTACTTTTGTAACTTGCCCCACATTTCGGACAAGCGCGTCTCTAAGCCATGGTTCCCCACTGCCATCCCATCTTCCCACCCATTCATACACCGAGGCCGCGAAAACCCGTGACGAAACCCCACACCCTGCTCCGTCTGCCACCCAGCCGGAGCCTCTTCCCCGATGACGTCGTCCACGGCAACACCTCGACGTCCCTCATCCACCGTACCGGATGAGGATCCGTCGTCGATCTCATCGTCTCGCCGGTTCAGCCACCCCGTCCTCCACCTCCAAGGAGCTGCCCCAACGTTCCCCTCGTCTTTCGCGCCACCTCCATTCCCACACCGCTGTCTTCACCTGCACTACCGGAAGAGCATCATCATCACCGTTTCCTCGGATGAAGTTGCGGCCTAATCGGCGCCACCAAAGAGGTTGTACACTAATCGCCGCATTTTCTTCTTGATTCGATCTCATGGTGCTGTCGGCGCTCGGTCCCGAGCCGACACGGCGCGGCTCCATCCACGGCGGCGTTGCTGGCCACTTCCTCCATGACGTTGCTCCCTCGACGGTGACGTCCACATCAGTAGGACCTGCTGCTGCTTTAGCTCTCGCTCGTGCTGCTGCTCTACTCTTGCTCTCGGTCCCCTGCCTGGTCTGCTCTTGTTATTGCTCTTGCTCGCGCTGCTGCTCTTGCTCTTGCTTGCGATGCTGCTCCGATTTAGCTACACTTCACTCTGATGCTGCCGGGGTGAAGGAAGAACCAGCCGCAGAGGGGGAGGGGGCTCGCTGGAGAGGTACCCCACTATCTATCTTAGGGTTTAGGATGGGGGCGGTGGTCACCGGCGGTGGCGGGGCATTGGCGGGGCGGTGGCGTGGGGATCGCCGGAGAAAAAGCTCGGCATGGGGGGGCCTAGAGGGATGGCCGGGGCGGCGGCAGACCGGCGGTGGGGAGTGTTTTCAGGGCAGGCGGGGCGGCGCACCGCGGGCGGCGGGGGCTGCTGTTTGGCCAGCTCAGGGGGGTGGAGGTTGAAGATGAACCGCAGGCCCTTGATTTCGTATCCAACGGCTGCAAAATCGACTGACCAGAGATGAAAAAGTCAGTTGACCGACGTGTAGCCTCATCTTGCTAGTGCGTCCAGTTTCGACAGCAAAATTCGGTTTCAACAGCAAAATTCAGTTTTGACAGTTAAGTTCAGTTTCGACAGTTCAGTTCAGTTTTGACAGTTAAATTCAGTTTCGACAGTTAAGTTCGGAGATGAGCGGCTGATGTATTTTACATCTAGCACTTTGTGGTTATGTATTTTACGTCATGCATTGGAGATGCTATTAGAATTTCACTTAGGTTAACGTTGTTCGTTGTCTCTCTTGTCCTGCTTCAGCCTCGGCGTCGTACAACTCACCGGAGCTGCTCCAACGACGAAACCCTCCATCACAGCGGAGCAGTACCTCGGGCTCCATCTCCAGACGCCTAAGATCTTCTTCCCCTCCTCCGACAGCCAAGTCAGCCGGAGCATCCTCACCGGCCAAGCCAATCACGCTGAGATCGACATGGCTTCGCCAAAGAGGTTGTACACTTGTTGAATCTCTTTTTTACTCTACATGTTATATATATTGTCCACTGAGCACACGGATTTGTTCCTTTAGTGTCTCCTTGAAAGAAAAAACGTAGGAATTTTAATTTTCACTTGTCCTCCTTTTCAAATTCCTATTCATGGAGCACAAGACTAAGAGATAGTAGCATAATAGCATTATAACCGTACATTTTCTTGTGGTTTGACTTAATCTCACCATGCTTCTTTGCATCCTGTGATCTTCCAATTGTTGTGAATCAAACACCCAGATTGGCAGAAATCCTGTGTTTTTAAATTCTCTGTTTTGCACGTGCATTCCTATCCTATTCCTGTCTATTTCCTATCTCTGCATTGTTGGAATCCTCCAATTCAAACGAGCCCTTACAGAATTACTTCTCTTATAGATAGTTGTCAAAGAAAACCTTGCGTGGTTTGTCCCGCTCCTGTTGCGCTGTTGTCCACCCCAGCTCAGCTACTCCAACGACAGAAGGGTCCAGCACAGCAGGGATCCGGCCACCAGACTGTCTTTCGCTACCTCAGATCTTCTTCCCCGCCGCTGGCAACCATGAAAACTGCACTACCATCATCAACCAAGCAGATGACCTCGAGGACTACACGGGTCCGCAAGAGAGGTCGCACTCTTTCGTGTCTGCTTATGTTATGCGTCGCTTAATATTACATGCTACTTTATCGTCCTGTTCACCGATTAGACTCTGAGTTAGCTCCAAACTAATGGTCAAACTTGAGTTTTTAAATGGTTGTGGGGTACATATCGGGGCCGCTATCAATAGTATCTATCTACTATCTGGTTAATCTCCGGTGTCTACTATGAGTTTCATGTTGGGTGGGAAACAAACAGTAAAGAAGCCATTATCTGTATTTTTTAACTGAAGCCATTATCTGTATGCTATTATTGGTTTTGGGTCTATCCACAGGTTGCTTCCATCACTATGGATTTCTGCATGCACTCCTTACATAATCTCACTATGTTTTATTCCTATGCATGACAGTTATTGTAAACAATGGAACTGAACATGTAGAGCAAAAGAGACGAGCCTTGTGTGGCAATAAAATTTCATGCAGACGTCGCTCCATGGTAGGTGCAAAGGCAGCCCCCCTCCACGCATTTCGTATTGTAATCGAGAGGAAGATATCTGTTCTGAGGGGGATTCAGAAGGAGAAGACAACTCCTATTTACCCCCTGAGGTCTTCGCTCTAACTTGGCATGCTGATGTTGGTTATATCATGCATATGGTGTCTTGCATTGCTTACTTTATACATCAAATATGTCATCTGCTTAGTTTAGACATCCTTTGTGCGAATGCCATCTGTTTAGTTTATTCATCGTTTATGTGAATTATGCAACGCCATCTTGTTTAGCCAGGCATCATATATGTGAATTTTGCAATGCCATCCTGCTTAGCCAGTCATCTTATATGTAAATTATATCAGGCCATCCTTTTTTTGTTACATATTACATTTGTCAACAATGTTATTACATTCAACTGCTCTTCGTGTGCATCAGCCATTTGACACGGTGATGGCAAATTCTGGAGTGAAAACAAGGTCTTCGGAGCAGACTATGCTATCTGACGAAGCGCATATCTCGCTGGTTACGGATAGCTCCTCAGAGGAGGATTCAGAGACAGATGACCAGTCCTATTCCCCCCCCCCCTAAGGTGTATACTCTAACTTGGCAGGGTTATGTTGCTCATATCGTGCATATGGTGCCTCGCATTGCTATGTCATTTGATTAGTTTAGACATGTTTTGTGTGAATGCCACCTGTTCAGTGTCTAATTACCATATATGTGAATTATGCATTGCCATCTTGTTGCAAGACATTATAATGTGAATTATACAATGCTATCTTGTTGCAAAGGCATTATATATGTGAATTATGCAATGCCATGTTGTTTAGCCAATCATCATGTATGTGAATTATATCATGCTATCATTTTTTGTATTACGTGTTCCATTTGGCGACAACGTTTGTATATTCAACTACTCTTCCTATGCATCAGCCATTTGAAGCGGTGATGGAAGTATCTGGAGTGAAAACAAGGTATTCAGAGCAGACAATGCTACCTGCTGAAGCAGACATCTTGCTGGTTACAGAGAGCTCCTCAGAGGAGGATTCAGAGACTAATGACCAGTCCTATTTTCCCCCTGAGGTCTATGCTCAAACTTGGCAGGGTTATATTACCCATATCATGCATGTTGTCTTGCATTGCTTAGTTTTTACATCATATATGGATTGCCATCTGCTTACTTGCTTACTATATAAATCATATATTTGAATTATATCATGTCATCATGTTTACATAGTACATACACATCATCTATCTGAATTATGGCATGGCAACCCATTTAATAAAGACATCATATAGTTATATCATCTCATCCTGTTTAGTGTTTATAGTCATCATATTTTGAATTATGGCATTCTATCCGTGAATGTATGTGAATTATGGCATGCCAACCTATTTAATAAACACATTATATAGTTATGTCATGTCATCCTGTTTACATAGTCTCATATTTTGAACTATGTCTTTCCATCTTTTTTAGTTAGCCATCATAATGTGAAATTGTGTCATGCTATCCTGTTTAGTTAGCCATCATATATGTGAAATTGTGTCATGCTATCCTATTTGGTTAGACAACATAAATATGAATTATTTCATGCCCTCTTTTATTGTCCACTATCCATTGCACATGTCTATCATACAATGTCTATACTTTCAATTACTTTTCTTGTTTATCAGCCATTTGAATTGGAGAGCGTGATGGCAGTATCTAAGGGAGTAACAACACGGTCTTCAGAAAAGATAGTGCTACCAGTTGATGCAGATAGAACCACGATTGTACTTGCCCAAGGACCAGATCCACCACACATAACCTAGACTCTCGCAGATTGTACCTCTACCCAGTTGGACAGAGAACCAGCTACACCCCTTCTAACCCCAACCCCGGCAGATAGTAACCCGGTTCCAATTGACACAACACCGTCTCCACCACAGAGCACCCAAACACGAGCAGTTAGTAAGGGAACTGCAGTGCCCAAAGCATGAGGACCACCACTCCGAATCCCAACTCAACGCTTAAAGGAGAAGAAGATTTGCTCTCAGGTCAGGTTCTGTAGCTATGGTTCATACTCCTTTGCTCTTGCATGACTGTATTTACTCATACCAACTATTTTCAAATTTGAAGGATGGAATTGAAACTCCAATGGCGCAACAGGTATGTTTTAAACCCGTTTCTTTAACTGGTTTGCTGTTGTAACCTACTCTATGTTGATTTCAGTTTCAATTGAATAAACAGTTATGTTCTCATGTCATGCACATTACAAGTGTTGTTATTGCTCTATAGTTACCCACACTTCTATTCTGTCTATTCTGCTTTGTCTTGAACAAATATTATTTGAACTGTGTCTCTATCTTGATTTGGCAACAAAAACTAGAATGGTATAGACCATAAAGTGACCATGGTACATAGATATATGTTTGTTTCATGCTGTTATCCTATCCACTTTACTACTGAACTCATTTACCAAAATGAGTTTCATATACAACATGGTAAACATGTGATGTGTCTACTTGTTTCTCTTTTAGAATGCAGACAAAATATTGGAGAACAGTACCGCGTTATCTAATGGTAAAGGAAGTAATGCAGATAAGGTTCAAGATAGTGAGACATCCCTGTTGGTCTCCAAGAAAGCTAATAAAAACTATCTTGACGACAGTGAGGGAACCCAAAAGTCCTGTCTTGATGTAGTGTTCAAGTTACTGGCCACTACTACTGGCACAAGCTCTTCGAACTCGATGCCTGAATCAGTTCGTCTTCTTGAGTCTCAACTTCAAGTTGAAAGACATCGATCAGATGTGCTATGACAGGAAGCTGAAGGACTAAGGAAGTCCCTGCAGAATTCAGATGCATACTTTCTAGTGCAACAGCAAGCGCTGGAGGATTTAAGCACCAAACAAGAGAAAGTTAATAAGCTTGCTAAGCATCTTGCCAGCATTATGGGTACCCAGGATATTGTTTCTTGAGATCTTCTGAAGTGGTTTCAGTTCTGGATTTGTTTTGCTGTGGCGTTTATTTGCGCTGGTCGCCAACTTTGACAACCAGTGTATATGATATGCTGCTTTGTTCCCTATATTTGCACTGGTGACGAACTTTGATGCCCAGTGGATGTAATATGTGTAATAGCCGTGATAGCCTAGCGTTAGTTGCTTGCTTATTTATTTCCTTGTTGTCTTGTTTATTTGTTTGCTTGTAGTCATTGCAGTTCTTTTTCCGCGGTTAGCTAGTGGCTGCAATAACCTATTTTTTAAAACTAGGCCACAATAACCATGGGCTAATATTTACTGTAGTGACACTGGGCCTCCTACTGGCCATAGAAACAGTGGGCCTTCTACGGGCCGTAGAAACAATGGGCCTTCTACGGGCCATAGAAATAATGGCGTATTATCAATGGGCCTTATATGGGCCGTATAATCGATTGGCTAAACATGGGCCAAACAGACCGCATTATGGCCGTAAACGGGCTAGAGTTCGAATCGTCCGTTCATGGGCCGACCATAACGGGCAATTGTTAATAGGCCGTATTTGATGACGCTATGAAATTGGCCCAATGTATTAACGGACCACAAACAGGCCGACTGTAACCATGGGCTGAATTTGGCCCACAAGCAGAAAATGACAGTAACGGGCCGTAAGTAAACGAATGCTGGAAATGAGCCCAAGAATAAATGGGCTCTGAGAAGGCCGAAAGATAACATGGGCTGGAAACAGCCCAACGGAATAATGGGCCGTTAATGGGTATAAAGTGATACACTGTTCATTACGGGCCAGTTTCACCACGGGTCGTTAATGGGTGTAAAGTGATACACTGTTCATTACGGCCCAGTTTCACCACGGGCCGTTAGTAGGCCAAGAGTTACATAGGGCCTCATATGGGCCGAAATACGTCATGGGCCATACATGGGCCAGAAGTGAAAACGGGCTAGAATCATATTGGATGGCCCAGATGAAGCTACTGGGCCTAATTCGGATAGGGTGTAACGGGCCTTGGGTTAGCGGGCTGTAAATGGGCTATATTCGAACATGCTGTTGACAGGCTTTCCATGGGCTGGCCCGCCAGCTTTTGACCAAGACAAACGGGTCGGCCTTTTCACAGGAATGGGCCTCTGTTGGGACGTGCCACGTGTCGACGTATCCTAGGTGCCTTCCGTCCAATGAGTGGTTGACATCTGTCCCAATGATGAGCCGACACGTGTTTCCTCCAGCCAATGATGATTTTACACATGGAAAATCCCCATTGGTCGGGGCTGTTAACGGGTTATCGGATCCAAAACCCGACCCGATAGCTTAACGGCGTTCCGTTACGGTGGATGCCATGTGTCGGTCGCCCTTGACGAAAGCACTTCTGTGACGCGCGATTTATCGTCATGGAAGTGGACACTTCCGTGATGATAATTTTGGTAATGTCATGGAACACTTCTACGACAGCACAGGTATGACTATCTTGATTCTGTCATAAATTTGTCATGGATGTACATGCATGACAAAAAAAAGCGACCTACTGTGACAAACATGTATCATCACAGAAGTGTGTTTTTTTGTAGTGTAACCCGCCGCGCGGACATAACTCGGCGGGCAGTGGTGCTGATGCTCAGAATGTGGTGGATCAAGGAAGAGCCCGTCGAGAGGCCGAGTTAGCGGCACAGTATGTGGCCCGTCAACCCACTCTGGTTCATCCAACCACTTCTGTGGAGCCAAGTGTAACCTTTAGAAATTTGGGCGTGCCATGCTTAGTGCCAGACCTGCGTAATGAGCGTCTGCCCAAGGATTTCAAAGGTCCTCGTAAGGTGCCTAACTATACCGCCGATTTAAGTCCCGAGGCGTGGATTGAGAGTTATGAGATGGCTATGGAATTGCTGGATGTCAGCGAGGCTGCATGTGCTAAATATTTCCCCCTGATGTTGGATGGAACGGCCCGTACTTGGTTGAAGGGGCTCCCTGCTAATTCCATCGGGTCATGGGCCGAGTTAAAGGCTCGATTCATCCAGAACTTCAAAGACACATGTAAACAACCAATGTCAATTGTAGATCTGGACTCCTGTGTTCAAGAAGAAGGTGAGTCAACAACCCATTGGATGCGCCGGGTCTCAACAATCTTGCATTCGTCGGATCGCATCAATGCCGACTCAGCAGTGTTGATGTTGGAGAACAATTGTCGTTTCACGCCCTTAAAGCAGAAACTAGGGTGGCTCAAACGCCATTGCAATGACATGGGGACGCTCATGGCGGCTCTAGTTAAGTATGCTGACTCTGATAGTACCAAGGATCCCGAGTCTGATGATGAAAAGCCGGGGAAGGGAAGGAAGAGCAGCAACGCCAAGGGGCAGCAGCATAACCCGGCGAGCCAGGGAGGCAACGGTAAGTGCAAGGCTGATAATAGTTTTGATTTTGTGGCTAACACCAATGCACAGAATAATGGTTAGCGTCGCAAGGGTAAGCCGCCCCCACGGGCCGGAGGATCGGGCATCAATCTTGAACAGATGTTAAATCAGCCCTGCCCAAGACATGGTACGCGAGAAAGACCGTCCGGGCACCTCTGGAAGGATTGTCACATTATGAAAGAGTACAATAATTCCAATCATGGTCCAGGTGGTGGTTCTGGATCCGGCTTTCACGGTTCGGGTTATGGCGGTGGCGGTTCTAACTCTGGATTCCAAGGAAATCAAGGTAATCACAGCAATCGGGGTGGTTACAACCAGCAGAATAATCAGGGGGGTCAACAGCAGCAGACTGGTTATTAGAGCAACCCGAAGCAGATGAATAGTGGACGATATCATTTCTTCACCACTAGCTTATGTAAGTGAGACCAGAAGCTTCATAAGAGAGCGGTCAACGCCGTTGAGCTGGCGGTTCCCCGTTACTTGCGCTAGTATGAGCAGCCCATCGTGTAGAGCCGGGAAGATCACCCGCCCCGGGTTGATAATCCGGGTCATTTGACTTGGTGGTCGCACCTTAGGTCGGAGGGTGTAAGTTTACCAAGGTGCTCATGGATGGAGGGAGCGGCATCAATATCCTTTATTATGAAACTTTCCGTCGCATGGGATTGACTGATAAGAATCTTAAGCCATCAAACACTGTTTTCCACGGCGTGGTGCCTGATAAGTCGGCGTATCCAGTTGGTAAGATAGCTCTGGAAGTTGTTTTTGGAGATGATCGTGACTCTAGGTCAGAGAAATTGCCCTTTGAAGTGGTCAAGATCCATAGCCCATATCATGCTCTGTTTGGGCGGCTGGCTTATGCCAAGTTCATGGTGCGGCCGTGTTACGTGTATCTGCAACTCAAGATGTCGGGTCACAAAGGAACCATTACAGTGCATGGGAGTCGTAAGATAGCTATGGAATATGTAGAAGGGGATGCGGCTTATGCTGAGTCGGTTTATGCAACGGAGGAGTTAAAATTTTACAAGGACAATGTTGACCCGACAGATATGACGTCTTTGAAAAAGCCAACCAGAGAGCATGATCCGGTTTTAAAGTTTAAATCAGCAGATGATACCAAGATGGTTGATTTTTTCCCTGGCGATTCATCCAAGCAATTCAGCATCAGTGCTAATCTGGATCCGAAATAGGAAAGCACGCTCATTGAGTTCATCTGTGAGAACCGGGACATCTTTGCATGGAAGCCTTCAGACATGCGGGTGTACCGAGAGAACTCGCTGAGCACACTCTTAATATTGATCCAAAGTTTAAGCCGGTCAAACAGTTTCTTCGCCGTTTTAATGAGGAGATACGGAAGGCCATCGGAGAGGAAGTAGCCCGGCTCTTGGCAGCTGGGTTTATCATCGAAGTTTTTCATCGTGAGTGGTTGGCTAACCCGGTGCTGGTACTTAAGAAGAACGGCACTTGGCGTATGTGTGTGGACTACACGGATTTGAACAAGGCTTGACCGGCTGATCCTTTTGCTCTCCCTCGTATTGATCAAATTATTGATGCTACGGTGGGTTGTGAGCGTTTGAGTTTTTTGGATGCTTATTTTGGTTATCATCAGATCAAGATGGCAGTTAAGGACGAGGAGAAGACAACTTTCGTAACTCCTTTTGGAGCCTTCTGCTATGTGTCTATGCCTTTTGGGCTCAAGAGTGCCCAGGCGACTTATCAGAGATGTGTGCAAAATTGCCTTCATAATCAAATTGGGCATAATGTTCATGCTTATGTGGATGATATTGTGGTGAAGTCCAGAGAGAAAGAGACATTGATAGATGATTTGAAGGAAACCTTTGATAATCTCCGGGTTTATAAGATGACGCTTAACCCGGCCAAGTGTGTTTTTGGTGTGCCGGCGGGCAAGCTTTTGGGTTTTTTTGTGTCTAACAGGGGCATTGAAGCTAATCCGAAGAAAATCAAGGCCATTACTTCTCTGGCTAAGCCGGTGTGTGTCAATGATGTGCAACGTCTGGCGGGCCGTATTGAGGCGTTAAGCCAGTTCATAAGCCGGTTGGGAGAGAAAGCCATCCCTCTGTATCATATGATGAAAAAGACAGATAATTTTGTTTGGAGTGATGCTGCTAATGAAGCGTTTGAGGATTTGAAGAAACAGCTGGCTGAGCCGCCCGTGTTTGCTGCCCCTGTTGATAAGGAGCCTTTGTTGTTATATGTGGCTACTAATAGTCGGGCTGTCAGTGTAGCCATTATGGTAGAAAGGAAGGAGGCATGCAAGGAATATCCGGTTCAAAGGCCGGTTTACTATATCAGTGAGGTGCTTATTGAGTCCAAGCAGAGAGATCTACACTGGCAGAAGCTTCTATATGGGGTGTTCTTGGCCAGCCGGAAGCTTAAACACTATTTTTTGGGTCATCCCATCACTGTAGTTAGCTCTGCTCCTTTGGGAGATATCATCCAAAATAGGGAGGCAACTGGCTGGGTTGCTAAGTGGGCTATTGAGCTTGGACCTCATGGGTTAAAATATGTGCCTCGCACGGCCATCAAGTCTCAGGCGCTGGTGGATTTCATCAATGATTGGACAGAGCTGCAGATGCCTGAGGAAAAGCCAGATAACACGTATTGGACTATTCACTTTGATGGGTCCAGACAGTTGGAAGGCTCGGGGGCTGGAGTTGTGCTTGCTTCCCCTCGAGGTGATAAATTTTGTTATGTTCTTTGTTTGATGTTTCCTTGCACTAACAATGTAGCTTAGTATGAGGCATTGCTCCACGGTCTTCAGATGGCTAAGGAGATGAATTTAAGCCGGGTTAGATGCTTCGGCGACTCAGACTTGGTGGCTCAGCAAGTCTCTGGTACTTGGGATTCTAAGGATCCACTCATGTCGGATTATCGGCGAGAGGTGGACGTTATTGCTGGTCACTTCAAGGGTTATCAAGTTGAGCATGTTGATTGGAGGAAAAATGAAGTGGCGGATGCTTTAAGCCGGTTGGGTTCTCAACGTAAGCCGGTGCCACCAAATGTTTTTCTTGATGTGTTGCATAACCCGTCGGTCAAGTTACCTACCGGGGAGGATTTGGCTATTCCTGACCCGGAGGCTCGGTTGGTAGCGGCTCTTCACGTAATTCCGGATTGGACAGTTCCTTATTTGGCTTATATGACCCGGGGCGAGTTACATGAGGATGACACCTTAGCCAGGCAGATAACCTGGCGGTCTAAGTCAATGACAATCGTTAATGCAGAGCTACATCATCGCAGTGTCACAGGAGTAATTCAACGTTGTGTCTCTCCAGAGGAGGGCTATGAGATCTTGCGTGAAATTCATGAAGGAGACTATGGTCATCATGCCGGTTCAAAATCTCTCGTGGCTAAAGCTTTTTGTCATGGATTTTATTGGCTAACAGCTCATGCTGATGCGGAGGACCTGGTTAGAAGATGTGATGGATGTCAGAAATTTTCACGACGAGCTCATGTGTCGACTCAAGAATTGAGGATGATTCCAATTACTTGGCCATTTGCAGTTTGGGGGGCTTGATATGATTGGACCTTTCGAAAGATCCAAGGATAAGAAGACCCACCTTTTGGTGGCGATTGATAAGTTCACTAAGTGGGTAGAGGCAGAGCCAGTCAGTAAGTGTGATGCAGCAACAGCGGTTCAATTCATGAAGAAGGTGATCTTCCGTTTTGGCTTTCCACACAGCATTATAACAGACAATGGCACTAATCTCTCTGAAGGCGCTATGGAAGAATTTTGTCAACGTGAGCACATCCGGCTTGATGTGTCGTTAGTGGCTCACCCTCAATCTAATGGTCAAGCGGAGAGAGCAAATCAAGAAATCCTGAAAGGCATCACGCCCCAGCTTATGGTTCCCGTGCAGAGAATGCTGGGTTGTTGGGTGGAGGAGTTACCTTCTGTGTTATGGAGCATCAATACCACCGCTAACAGATCTACGAGATACGCGCCTTTCTTCATGGTTTACGGAGCAGAGGCGGTTCTCCCTAGTGACATTCATCATGACTCACCTCATGATGCGGCTTATGTTGAAGTTGACGACGAAAAAGCATGTCAGGAAGCACTTGACCTGTTGGATGAGGAGCATGACATCGCGGTGGCTCCTTTAGCAATTTACCAGCAAGATCTGCGACGTTACCACAGCCGCCGGGTTAAAACCAGAACTCTCCAAGAAGGTGATCTAGTGCTCCGGCTTATCCAGTATCAGACTGATATGCACAAGTTATCCCCACCTTGGGAATGACCCTTTGTGGTCAGCAAGAATCTAAACAACGGGTCATATTACCTTATCGATGTTTGAGACCACAAGGACTCACGCATGTTAGAGGAAGAGACCCGCCGGCCGTGGAATATAGCTCATCTTCAGCCTTACTACACTTAAGCCACTGGCTCTTCCAATGTACATACTTTGACAATGTATATATTATGATCAATATAATAAAGCCATCATCCCTGCTAAAGCAGGGCCTCTATCGTTGTTTCTCTTTAAATAATGAGTTTTTTGTCACATGGGGGCTTCTGCTTTATACAGCAAAGTTATTATTACCCTTTGATCTGGCTTATAAGCCACATACAAAAAAACTTGGGGGCTTGCTACCCAGGTTAAAGGGACCAAAGAGAGTCTGTTGCAAAATCACAACTCAAACATAGGTACCCCTTGAGCACAGCTCAAAATATTGCTTGGGGGATCTTTTGTTCTAAAGAACGAAGAGTCTGTAACCTTGTGATAGGCTATAAAAGCCAGGCTTGGAAGCTAGGTGTATTCACCAAAAACCCCGGGTTATCCTGCCTTTTTAAGTAAGTCACTCTGCCAAGGTAATCCTGGAAAGACCTGCCAAACGTTTGACAAGTCAATCTTATGTAGACCCTGAACTTGAAAAGTTAAAACGACGATTGGTTAATGTGAGGTCCAACTTATAAGGTTTGTAAAATGGTTTAACTCGGTGGCCTGGTAGACCATGAAAAGCCTCGTTTTGGGCCTGGCAGCCCATGAAAAGCCTCGCTTCTCGTTTGTTTTTTAGCAGATTCTTTCTTTTGAGGTTTATTTGGTAAGGTTTATAAAGTTTTATGATTATAATTCACCGGTGTTTATTAACCCGGCCTGGCTTTGACTATAAGTCGCCAATATGAGATAATATCCGATGTTTATTGACCCAACCTGGTTTTGACTATAAGTCGCCAGTATGAGATAATATCCGGTGTTTATTGACCCGGCCTGGTTTTCGACTATAAGTTGCTAGTATGAAATAAAGATAATATCTGATGTTTATTAACCCGGTCCGGCTTTGCTCATAAGCCGGCAATCTTTGATAATTACCAATGCTCGGAGCTTTGGGCTATCACCCTTACTGCATTGACTTGATAAACCAACAAGTGTGATCAAATATCACATGACACTTTTCATCTGTTGTATGCAGGAACAGATTCAAAATTGATAATGTCGTAAGGCATATATGGCATATCTTCGCATAGCGGATAAATAAGTATCATAAACAACACAATATGCACGATGGCATAGCAGAACAAGAAGTTTAAAGCTCCCAAAAGGATAATTATTTTTTAGTCTCGCACACAGCAGATGTTAAACCGTCCCTGGTTCACGAATCTTGGCCTAGCTGACTTGAAGGTTGCGACTCATCCCTTGCCGGTTCGTCCTCCTCCACCGTCTGGAAGTTGGCTTTGGACTAGTCAAAGCCACGTACAGCGACGAATTCAGCCTCGTCATCAATCAGGTCAGACGGATCAATATTAGGGGCAAAAGTGTGCTTACGAATCGGCGGGATTGAGTCCATCACTTTATATGAAGGAGTCGCCATCTTCTGATTATCTGCATCATAACCCGGCTGATACTTGGTGAGGTTGGTATCTTCGGCAATAATTGTTGCATGAGGGCAAATCTCCTTGACACAAGCAGCAAAGTCTTGTTGGCCAAAAGGGGTTCCATCTTCCTTGAGACTAGGATACCCACTGGCTACGTCTGCCGGGTCTAATTCTGGTACCCAGGCTTTGGCACGGCTTAAAGCTGTCACAGATCCGGCTCTAACACAAGATCGCTTGATTTCTTGAAACCTAGTGGGCAAGATGGATAGCTTCTTCAAGACATCACTTAATAGATTTGGCCCTTGATTCGCTGGGGAGATAGTGGCAAGAGTCCGCTGAGCTCCAGTGTATAATTGCTCAACAAGCGTGTAAACCTCCTTGAGCTTTACCAGTGTATCTCGGCTCAGATTGCTGCTCCTGGGACCTGTAAAGTTTACACAATTGGTTAAGCGGCGGCTTATATTATGATGACAAATACTCACTTTGAGTAAGTAACAAGGTGACTTACCGAAGATTGCAGAAACCATCTGAGACACACGGTTCTTTAAACCAGTGAGTTCAGCGGTAACCTCTTCTAGAGCCGCCTCGGCTTTCTCAGCACGCTGCATCAAGGCAGTCTTCTCATTAGCCCAAGCCTCTTTCTCCGCAGTAAAGTTGATCTTCAATTTTTCTGCTTCAGACACACTCAGCTGGAATTTTGATTCAGCCTGTTTTTGTCTCAGTCTCCTGAGCCGCCAGCCAGGTCTTGGCCTCGGACAATTGAGCTTCCAGTTCTGTGGTCGCAGTCTGCATACAACATAAGTTCATTTAGTTTCATGGCGGATTACAAAATACAAGTCCCAAGTGCTTTGCAAGCAACAACACTTGGCACTTGGGGGCTAATGTCTGTCAACAAAAAATTTCAAAGGAATTGGTTCTTTCTAAAAATTCCCAAGTGCTTTGTAAACAATAACACTTAGCACTTGGGGGCTAATGCATATTGCTTGTTTTTTCTTGTTAAAGAGGAGCTGGGTGAGCTGTCAACAGTCTCAGCCGACTCATGGGGGCTATACAATGCAGTTCTATACAATGATCAAAAAGACCAGCTCATTCATACTGATTAAACCGGCCCTTGGGGACAACACATGCAAATTTAAATACTATCAGCATCCGGTTTAGTTGTAAACCAGACTTGGAGGGAGTCTAAGACAGAGGCTTGTAAGTTTTTTAAGTCTACAGATCATTCAATCTTATCATAATCAGAAGACTTGGGGGCTGGCAGGATATATAACTTATATAAGCCGGAGAACGTACCTCGTACTTTTGGTGCATCTGTTTGACCATCTTAATTTCCAAATCACGGCTGGAGTGTACTTGACTGAGATAACCAGATAGCACTTCACTATTACTAAATTGAGCATAGTGGGAGACATTGAACCGCACTTTTCGTCTTTCCATGACTTCTTGTTTGGCAGAGTGTCTCGCTAGTACAATTGGATTCCCCGATTCAATGCATCTGGTGCTAGTGATTAAAACATCATCTCCATGAGTTTCTAGCGGGTTAGCTGAGCTTTATGGTTCAATAGTCAATGGATCAAGAATGGTTTCGTCAACAAACGACTCAGGTAAATCCGGTCGAGCGTTGACAGCAGGATCTTCCGGTTATTTAGCGTGTTCCGGTACAAGGGTTGGCTGATCCGGTTCAGCAGTTTTTGGATCCCCGGCCGGCTTTGTCACCTTTGCTTTTTTGGGCTTCGCTTGACCGCTAAAGAGAATTTGGGAAAGTCGGTATAATGATAAAGATATACATGTACAGAAGAAAGATATTTATTATTACCCATGGGCAGTCTTGAAAGCCGGCAGTTGAGTTTGCGATGAGTCGCCAGAGGAGGAACGGGAAATCTCCTGCAAGGATGATGTCAAAATTGAGTGATTAATGAAGTAACTCGCTGGTAAAAACAAGGGTTAAGGTTAAAAAGAACCTCATTTTGGTGTTTCTGAGGAGTGTTTGGTAAGCCTGAGGATAAATCGTCATCTCCACCGATCCGGGTCTGGCGGCGGCTCTCATATTGCCATTGTTTCAAAAGAAAATGAGGATCTAAATAAGCCAAGGGGTGTGAAAACCTTACTTTCCGGGTTACCCGCCGAAGTTTCTGCCTTGGTAAAGGTTCTGAGTCGGAGGAAATAATAGTTACCTCTTCTTCGACTGCCTGGTTGGCCCCCGTGTCATCCTGGCAATAGTCAGTGTCGATAAGGTTGTTAATAACAAGCCAAGAGAATCAAGGGCTACCTCTGACTCAGAGGCGTCATCTAGCTTTAGCAACTCAGAGGCGCTTGGCTTCTTTTTAGACCGCATGCTGGTCTTTTTGGCGGCTCTCGCAGCAGCCTTAGCCTTTTTAGCAGCCTCATGGTCATATTTGGCCTTCCAGAAGTCAGATTTAGCCTGTGGAAGGATAAATATTGGAGTTCATGCAATGTTTAAGTGTTAAAGGAGAAAGAAATCAAAAATATTACCTCTGGTGCTGGGTTAAGCTTGCAGAAAGGATTCAAGCCCACTTTGTTGCAGTCTTCATATTTACTATTTACAAGTGTGGTCGCCATCTCAATTATGGCCTCTTCAATCAGTCGTAGAGAGCTATGGCGTAAGGGATCATCTGTTCCTCTGGTATAGTTACACATCAAGCCGGATCAACGGCTTAAGGGGATGATCCGCCATGCGGCCCAGTAGCGGATTAAGTCAACTCCAGTTAAGCCGTTTCCCAACAAGGCTTGAACTTTTTTGATTGTAGGGATAAGTTTCTTGCGTTCGGCGGCGGTAAGTTTATCAGGGAGTTGATACTTGGAATCAAGGCGCTCAGGCCAATAACCCGGTAATGGGTTCTCATCAGACGAAGAGACATCTTTGCAGTAGGACCATGTTTGGTTCCAGTCTTTAGGATGGCTTGGCAGAGCTACTTGAGGGAAGATAGCATCTCGTCCGCGTTGAATTGAAATCCCGCCAAGCTCCAAGGTAGGCCCATTGGTGAACTCATTCTGCCGGTTCAAATAGAAATACTCTCTGAAAAGCTCAACACTAGGCTCTTCTTGAAGGTGTACCTCACAAAAGACTTGGAAGTTACATATGTTTGATATGGAATTGGGTCCAATGTCTTGCGGATGGAGTTTGAAGAAGTTTAGGATATCTCTGAAGAATTTAGAGCCGGGTGACGAGAAACCCCGATTCATATGGTCAGTAAATACAATAACTTCATCGTCCTTGGGCTGAGGCTTCTCTTCACCCGGGTCAGGAACACGGTAATGCATCACACTCTTATCTGGCAAATATCCAGCGGTGACGAAATCCTTCAAGGTGTCCTCAGTGACTATGGTGGGAACCCAGTTGCAGGTCGTGATTGTTTTGGGCGGCATGGTGAAAGGACAACCTAAAAGACAGGAAAGAATTTGCCAGCTCAAGATGATTGTTGAAATTGCAAGTTAACAAGTACAGTGCATGTTTAGAATGGCGGCTTAAGAAAGGGCTAATGATATATGAAGTAACAATAAACCGGCAGAATAAGCCGACATGACTAAAGGCATTCAAGATCTACCAAGGCTATAATTTGCCAAGTGTTAGGACAAACAGGTTCCACAGGTTGAGGTTACAAATTTGGATCTATAGTTGTTCAGAAAAAGGAAATAAAATCAAAATCTACATAGGTGACAGTGGAAAAGCAGAGGTGCCCTAGAGGAGATCTGTCGCGGTGGGGATATATTCCAGTGTCAAGAATGAGTGCTAAAACTATTACCGCACAAGATTCATATGGTTTTTGGATCTGATCCATGGAACTAAACAAGGAGAGAGAAGGGCGGCGATGAACGCTGACGAACACCAACGAACACCAACAAAACCTAATGTCAAATCTATGGCGAAGAAAAAAGGGCTTATTGATGTTGTTAGAACAGCGGAGTGACGCCATAGTTTTCTGGTCTATTCAGGGCGATGCAGCGGCCGGAGTTGAGGTTGGAGACGGAGGTCAACGGTGGCGAGGTTCGTGCGGGTCGGTGTGTTGCGAGGAGGAAGAAAGGAGAAGGAGAAGAATGAGAGATGACTCTATGGTCCTATTTATAAGGAAACAGAAAAACAGGCAGGCACGAAAGACGAGGAGGCCAAATGATGGTTATCCAGCTAATTGGACGCTCGATTTTCGAAAAGACATTAAGATAAAGATCCGTTAATGATGACATCGTGGCGGGTTTCTGAAATTCTTGGAGATGACGTCATGGCGGGTTATAAGGATTGCGCAACAGATGAGGAATGATTTTTCTAAGTGTTGAAGATTGACATGAACAAGTTCAAATCAACCCGGGGCCTAATGTTGGGGATATAACTATTAGGTATGACCCGCCCAGGAGGGGCCAGGTTATCCCTATGACGATTCTTCATAATGAAGCCCAAGATCATATGGCGGTTCATAGATAAGCTTGGTAGGGGGCCCAGACCCGAAGGCGGTTTAAGGCCCATGGATATAAACCGCCATGTATGTAAACTTGTATTATAAGGCATGTAAGAAAGGTCACCAAGCCGGATACGTTGTATAAGCCGGCCGGGACTCTGTAGCCTGCAGGGCGTCAACCCGTGTATATAATGTTGGGGAACGTTGCAGAAAACAAAAATTTTCCTACGGTTTCACCAAGATCCATCTATGAGTTCATCTAGCAACGAGTGATCGGATTGCATCTACATACCTTTGTAGATCACGCGCGGAAGCGTTTAAAGAACGGGGATGAGGAAGTCGTACTCGACGTGATCCAAATCACCGGAGATCCTAGCGCCGAACGGACGGCACCTCCGTGTTCAACACACGTACGGTCAGCGTAACGTCTCCTCCTTCTTGATCCAGCAAGGGGAAGGAGAGGTTGAGGAATATGGCTCCAGCAGCAGCACGACGGCGTGGTGGTGGTGGAGCTGCAGTACTTCGGCAGGGCTTCACCAAGCTCTATGGAGGAGGAGGAGGTGTTGGAGAGGGAGAGGGAGGCACCAAAGGCAAAGGTAAGAGGTCCTCCATCCCCCCACTATATATAGGGGGCCTAGGGGGGCGGCGGCCAAGGGGTGGGGGGCTTGCCCCCCAAGCAAGGGGGCGCCCCCCCTTTAGGGTTTCCCCCACCCTAGGCGCATGGGCCCTAGGGGAAGTGGCGCCCCAGCCCACTTTGGGCTGGATCCCTTCCCACTTCAGCCCATGGGGCCCTCCGGGATAGGTGGCCCCACCCGGTGGACCCCCGGGACCCTTCCGGTGGTCCCGGTACAATACCGGTGACCTCGAAACTTGTCCCGACGGCTGAAATAGCACTTCCTATATATAATTCTTTACCTCTGGACCATTCCGGAACTCCTCGTGACGTCCGGGATCTCATCCGGGACTCCGAACAACATTCGGGTTACTGCATATACATATCCCTACAACCCTAGCGTCACCGAACCTTAAGTGTGTAGACCCTACAGGTTCGGGAGACATGTAGACATGACCGAGATCGCTCTCCGGTCAATAACCAACAGCGGGATCTGGATACCCATGTTGGCTCCCACATGCTCCTCGATGATCTCATCGGATGAACCACGATGTCGAGGATTCAAGCAACCCCGTATACAATTCCCTTCGTCAATCGGTATGTTACTTGCCCGAGATTCGATCGTCGGTATCCCAATACCTCGTTCAATCTCGTTACCAGCAAGTCACTTTACTCGTACCGTAATGCATGATCCCTAACCAGACACTTGGTCACTTTGAGCTCATTATGATGATGCATTACCGAGTGGGCCCAGTGATACCTCTCCGTCATACGGAGTGAGAAATCCCAGTCTCGATCCGTGTCAACCCAACAGACACTTTCGGAGATACCCGTAGTATACCTTTATAGTCACCCAGTCACGTTGTGACGTTTGGTACACCCAAAGCACTCCTACGGTATCCGGGAGTTACACGATCTCATGGTCTAAGGAAAAGATACTTGACATTGGAAAACTCTAGCAAACGAACTATACGATCCTGTGCTATGTTTAGGATTGGGTCTTGTCCATCACATCATTCTCCTAATGATGTGATCTCGTTATCAATGACATCCAATGTCCATAGTCAGGAAAACCATGACTATCTGTTGATCAACGAGCTAGTCAACTAGAGGCTTACTAGGGACATGTTGGTGTCTATTATTCACACATGTATTACGATTTCCGGATAACACAATTATAGCATGAATAAAGACAATTATCATGAACAAGGAAATATAATAATAATGCTTTTATTATTGCCTCTAGGGCATATTTCCAACAGTCTCCCACTTGCACTAGAGTCAATAATCTAGTTACATTGTGATGAATCGAACACCCATGGAATTCTGGTGTTGATCATGTCTTGCTCTAGGGAGAGGTTTAGTCAACGGATCTGCTACATTCAGGTCCGTATGTACTTTACAAATATCTATGTCTCCAACTTGAACATTTTCACGAGTGGAATTGAAGCGACGCTTGATGTGCCTGGTCTTCTTGTGAAACCTAGGCTCCTTGGCAAGAGCAATAGCTCCAGTGTTGTCACAGAAGAGCTTGATCGGCCCCGACGCATTGGGTATGACTCCTAGGTCGGTGATGAACTCCTTCACCCAAATTGCTTCATGCGCTGCCTCCGAGGCTGCCATGTACTCCGCTTCACATGTAGATCCCGCCACGACGCTCTGCTTGCAACTGCACCAGCTTACTGCCCCACCATTCAAAATATACATGTATCCGGTTTGTGACTTAGAGTCATCCAGATCTGTGTCGAAGCTAGCGTCGACGTAACCTTTTACGATGAGCTCTTCGTCACCTCCATAAATGAGAAACATTTCCTTAGTCCTTTTCAGGTACTTCAGGATATTCTTGACCGCTGTCCAGTGTTCCTTGTCGGGATTACTTTGGTACCTTCCTACCAAACTTATGGCAAGGTTTACATCAGGTCTGGTACATAGCATGGCATACATAATAGACCCTATGGCTGAGGCATAGGGGATGACACTCATCTCTTCTATATCTTCTGCCGTGGTCGGACATTGAGCTGAGCTCAATTTCACATGTTGCAACACAGGCAAGAACCCCTTCTTAGACTGATCCATATTGAACTTCTTCAATATCTTATCAAGGTATGTGCTTTGTGAAAGACCTATGAGGCGTCTTGATCTATCTCTGTAGATCTTGATGCCTAATATATAAGCAGCTTCCCCAAGGTCCTTCATTGAAAAACTCGTATTCAAGTAGGCCTTAATGCTGTCCAAGAGTTCTATATCATTTCCCATCAAAAGTATGTCATCTACATATAATATAAGAAATGCTACAGAGCTCCCACTCACTTTCTTGTAAACACAGGCTTCTCCATAAGTCTGCGTAAACCCAAACGCTTTGATCATCTCATCAAAGCGAATGTTCCAACTCCGAGATGCTTGCACCAGCCCATAAATCGAGCGTTGGAGCTTGCACACCTTGTCAGCATTCTTAGGATCGACAAAACCTTCCAGTTGCATCATATACAATTCTTCCTTAAGGAAACCATTAAGGAATGCCGTTTTGACGTCCATTTGCCATATCTCATAATCATAGAATGCGGCAATTGCTAACATGATTCGGCCGGACTTTAGCTTCGCTACCGGTGAGAAAGTCTCATCGTAGTCAACCCCTTGAACTTGTCGATAACCCTTAGCGACAAGCCGAGCTTTATAGATGGTCACATTACCATCCGCGTCTGTCTTCTTCTTAAAGATCCATTTATTTTCTATGGCTCGCCGCTCAACAGGCAAGTCAGTCAAAGTCCATACTTCGTTTTCATACACGGATCCTATCTCGGATTTCATGGCTTCTAGCCATTTGTCGGAATCCGGGCCCGCCATCGCTTCTTCATAGTTCGAAGGTTCACCGTTGTCTAACAACATGATTTCCAAGACAGGGTTGCCGTACCACTCTGGTGCGGAACGTGTCCTTGTTGACCTACGAAGTTCAGTAGCAACTTGATCTGAAGGTTCATGATCATCATCATTAACTTCCTCTCTAGTCGGTGCAGGCACCTCAGGAACATTTTCTTGAGTTGCGCCATTTTCCGGTTCAAGAGGTAATACTTCATCAAGTTCTACTTTCCTCCCACTTACTTCTTTCGAGAGAAAATCTTTCTCTAGAAAGGATCCATTCTTGGCAACAAAGATCTTGCCTTCGGATCTGAGGTAGAAGGTATACCCAATAGTTTCTTTAGGGTATCCTATGAAGACGCATTTTTCTGACTTGGGTTCGAGCTTTTCAGGTTGAAGTTTCTTGACATAAGCATCGCATCCCCAAACTTTTAGAAATGACAGCTTAGGTTTCTTCCCAAACCATAATTCATACGGTGTCGTCTCAACGGATTTCGACGGAGCCCTATTTAAAGTGAATGCGGCAGTCTCTAAAGCATAGCCCCAAAAAGATAGCGGTAAATCAGTAAGAGACATCATAGATCGCACCATATCTAATAGAGTGCGATTACGACGTTCAGACACACCATTACGCTGAGGTGTTCTAGGCGGCGTGAGTTGTGAAACTATTCCACATTTTCTTAAGTGTGTGCCAAACTCGTGACTCAAGTATTCTCCTCCACGATCTGATCCCAGGAACTTGATTTTCCTGTCACGTTGATTCTCAACCTCACTCTGAAATTCCTTGAACTTTTCAAAGGTCTCAGACTTGTGTTTCATTAAGTAGACATACCCATATCTACTCAAGTCATCAGTGAGGGTGAGAACATAACGATAGCCACCGCGAGCCTCAACACTCATTGGACCGCACACATCAGTATGTATGATTTCCAATAAGTTGGTTGCTCGCTCCATTGTTCCTGAGAACGGAGTCTTGGTCATTTTACCCATGAGGCATGGTTAGCGCGTGTCAAATGATTCGTAATCAAGAGACTCTAAAAGTCCATCAGCATGGAGCTTCTTCATGCGTTTGACACCTATGTGACCAAGGCGGCAGTGCCACAAGTATGTGGGACTATCATTATCAATCTTACATCTTTTGGTACTCACACTATGAACATGTGTAGCATTACACTCGAGATTCATTAAGAATAAACCATTCACCATCGGAGCATGACCATAAAACATATCTCTCATATAAATAGAACAACCATTATTCTCGGATTTAAATGAGTAGCCATCTCGAATTAAACGAGATCCTGATACAATGTTCATGCTCAAAGCTGGCACTAAATAACAATTATTAAGGTTTAAAACTAATCCCGAAGGTAAATGTAGAGGTAGCGTGCCGACGGCGATCACATTGACCTTGGAACCATTCCCGACGCGCATCGTCACCTCGTCCTTCGCCAGTCTCCGCTTATTCCGCAGCTCCTGTTTTGAGTTACAAATGTGAGCAACCGCACCGGTATCAAATACCCAGGAGCTACTACGAGTACTGGTAAGGTACAGATCAATTACATGTATATCACATATACCTTACGTGATGCCGGCCTTCTTGTCCGCTAAGTATTTGGGGCAGTTCCGCTTCCAGTGACCACTTCCCTTGCAATAAAAGCACTCAGTCTCGGGCTTGGGTCCATTCTTTGGCTTCTTCCCGGCAGCTTGCTTGCCGGGCGCGGCAACTCCCTTGCCATCCTTCTTGAAGGCTTTCTTACCCTTGCCCTTCTTGAACTTAGTGGTTTTATTCACCATCAACACTTGATGTTCCTTTTTGACTTCTACCTCTGCTGATTTCAGCATTGCAAATACTTCAGGAATGGTCTTTTCCATCCCCTGCATATTGAAGTTCATCACAAAGCTCTTGTAGCTCGGTGGAAGCGACTGAAGGATTTTGTCAATGACCGCGTCATCCGGGAGGTTAACTCCCAGCTGAGTCAAGCGGTTATGCAACCCAGACATAGTGAGTATGTGCTCACTGACATAACTGTTTTCCTCCATCTTACAGCTGAAGAACTTGTCGGAGACTTGATATCTCTCGACCCGGGCATGAGCTTGGAAAACCATTTTCAGCTCTTCGAACATCTCATATGCTCCATGTCTCTCAAAATGCTTTTGGAGCCCCGGCTCTAAGCTGTAAAGCATGCCGCACTGAACGAGGGAGTAGTCATCGGTACATGCCTGCCAAGCGTTCATAACATCTTGTTCTGCAGGGAGAACAGGTGCGTCACCTAGTGGTGCTTGTAGGACATAATCTTTCTTGGCAGCTATGAGGATGATCCTCAGGTTCCGGACCCAGTCCATGTAGTTGCTGCCATCGTCTTTCAGCTTGGTTTTCTCTAGGAACGCGTTGAAGTTGAGGACTACATTGGCCATTTGATCTACAAGACATATTGTAAAAAAAAATTAGACTAAGTTCATGATAATTAAGTTCATCTAATAAAATTATTCAATGAACTCCCACTTAGATAGACATCCCTCCAGTAATCTAAGTATAACATGATCTGAGTTAACTAGGCTGTGTCCGATCATCACGTGAGACGGACTAGTCAACATTGGTGAACATCTTCATGTTGATCGTATCTTCTATACGACTCATGCTCGACCTTTCGGTCTTCTGTGTTCCGAGGCCATGTCTGTACATGCTAGGCTCGTCAAGTCAACCTAAGTGTTTGCATGTGTAAATCTGTCTTACACCCGTTGTATGTGAATGTTGGAATCTAACACCCGATCATCACGTGGTGCTTCGAAACAACGAACTGTCGCAACGGTGCACAGTTAGGGGGAACACTTTCTTGAAATTATTATGAGGGATCATCTTATTTACTACCGTCGTTCTAAGTAAACAAGATGCAGAATCACGATAAACATCACATGCAATCAAATAATAATAGTGACATGATATGGCCAATATCACATAGCTCCTTTGATCTCCATCTTGGGGCTCCATGATCATCTTATCACCGGCATGACACCATGATCTCCATCATCATGATCTCCATCATCGTGTCTCCATGAAGTTGCTCGCCAACTATTACTTCTACTACTATGGCTAACACATTTAGCAATAAAGTAAAGTAATTTACATGGCGTTTCTCAATGACACGCAGGTCATACAAAAAATAAAGACAACTCCTACGGCTCCTGCCGGTTGTCATACTCATCGACATGCAAGTCGTGATTCCTATTACAATAGCATGAACATCTCATACATCACATATATAGCATTCATCATTCATCACAACTTTGGCCATATCATATCACAAAGCACTTGCTGCAAAACACAAGTTAGACGTCCTCTAATTGTTGTTGCAAGTTTTACGTGGCTGAAATAGGGTTCTAGCAAGAACGTTTTCTTACCTACATGAAAGCCACAACATGATTTGTCAACTTCTATTTACCCTTCATAAGGACCCTTTTCATCAAATCCGCTCCAACTAAAGTGGGAGAGACAGACACCCGCCAGCCACCTTATGCAACTAGTGCATGTCAGTCGGTGGAACCGGTCTCACGTAAGCGTACGTGTAAGGTTGGTCCGGGCCGCTTCATCCCACAATACCGTTGAAGCAAGATAAGACTAGTAGCGGCAAGAAAATTGACAACATCAACGCCCACAACAAATTGTGTTCTACTCGTGCATAGAGAACTACGCATAGACCTAGCTCGTGATGCCACTGTTGGGGAACGTTGCAGAAAACAAAAAATTTCCTACGGTTTCACCAAGATCCATCTATGAGTTCATCTAGCAACGAGTGATCGGATTGCATCTACATACCTTTGTAGATCACGCGCGGAAGCATTTAAAGAACGGGGATGAGGAAGTCGTACTCGACGTGATCCAAATCACCGGAGATCCTAGCGCCGAACGGACGGCACCTCCGTGTTCAACACATGTACGGTCAGCGTAACATCTCCTCCTTCTTGATCCAGCAAGGGGAAGGAGAGGTTGAGGAAGATGGCTCCAGCAGCAGCACGACGGCGTGGTGGTGGTGGAGCTGTAGTACTCCGGCAGGGCTTCGCCAAGCTCTATGGAGGAGGAGGAGGTGTTGGAGAGGGAGAGGGAGGCACCAAAGGCAAAGGTAAGAGGTCCTCCATCCTCCCCACTATATATAGGGGGGCCTAGGGGGGGCGGCGGCCCTAGGAGATGCAATCTTCTAGGGGGCAGCGGCCAAGGGTTGGGGGGCTTGCCCCCCAAGCAAGGGGGCGCCCCCCCTTTAGGGTTTCCCCCACCGTAGGCGCATGGGCCCTAGGGGAAGTGGCGCCCCAGCCCACTTTGGGCTGGATCCCTTCCCACTTCAGCCCATGGGGCCCTCCGGGATAGGTGGCCCCACCCGGTGGACCCCCGGGACCCTTCCGGTGGTCCCGGTACAATACCGGTGACCCCGAAACTTGTCCCGACGGCCGAAATAGCACTTCCTATATATAATTATTTACTTTCGGACCATTCCGGAACTCCTCGTGACGTCCGGGATCTCATCCGGGACTCCGAACAATATTCAGGTTACTGCATATACATATCCCTACAACCCTAGCGTCACCGAACCTTAAGTGTGTAGACCCTACGGGTTCGGGAGACATGTAGACATGACCGAGATCGCTCTCCGGTGAATAACCAACAGCGGGATCTGGATACCCATGTTGGCTCCCACATGCTCCTCGATGATCTCATTGGATGAACCACGATGTCGAGGATTCAAGCAACCCCGTATACAATTCCCTTCGTCAATCGGTATGTTACTTGCCCGAGATTCGATCGTCGGTATCCCAATACCTCGTTCAATCTCGTTACCGGCAAGTCACTTTACTCGTACCGTAATGCATGATCCCGTGACCAGACACTTGGTCACTTTGAGCTCATTATGATGATGCATTACCGAGTGGGCCCAGTGATACCTCTCCATCATACGGAGTGACAAATCCCAGTCTCGATCCGTGTCAACCCAACAGACACTTTCGGAGATACCCATAGTATACCTTTATAGTCACCCAGTCACGTTGTGACGTTTGGTACACCCAAAGCACTCCTACGGTATCCGGGAGTTACACGATCTCATGGTCTAAGGAAAAGATACTTGACATTGGAAAACTCTAGCAAACGAACTATACGATCTTGTGCTATGTTTAGGATTGGGACTTGTCCATCACATCATTCTCCTAATGATGTGATCTCGTTATCGATGACATCCAATGTCCATAGTCAGGAAACCATGACTATCTGTTGATCAACGAGCTAGTCAACTAGAGGCTTACTGGGACATGTTGGTGTCTATTATTCACACATGTATTACGATTTCCGGATAACACAATTATAGCATGAATAAAGATAATTATCATGAACAAGGAAATATAATAATAATGCTTTTATTATTGCCTCTAGGGCATATTTCCAACATATAAGGGGACGATCTAGGGGCGGCTTACGACAAGAAACAGCAGATCGAGAGCCGGGTCAAGCATATTCGCTCCCTGCTCATCGAAACCCTAGCAATACCATCTACAAACTGGACTAGGCTTTTAACTTCATCGTAAGGGGCTGAACCAGTATAAACTCCTCGTGTCCTTTGTCCTAATTAACCCCTTTAAGCTAACTCATCGCGATGACTCCACGACTAAGTCCTCACACTAGGACATCTGCCGTGACAATTCCACGACACATTGGAAATGGAAGAACTAGCCATTTGCTTGGCAGGGGATGTACAAAGGCGCCAAAGGCGGTTGCAGTGTGGTACTTGGGGCGGTGGCCACACAGGACCTCTGGATTTGGCACTCCTTCTTTGGTATGCCAGGAACTCACAATGACATCGACGTGCTGCAGTGCTCCCCTATCTTTGCCAAGCTTGTTGAAGGTCATTCTCCTCCGGTGAACTTCAAGGTCAATGGGTGGCACTACAACAAGGGGTACTACCTAGCTGATGGCATCTATCCGAGATGGTCTACATTTGTGAAGACTATTTCAAACGTTGTGCCAGGAGGCAAGAAGTCCCACTTTGCCAAGGTGCAGGAGTCTTGCGGGAAGGATGTCGAGCGGGCATTTGGTGTGATCCAATCTCGATTTACTGTTGTCCGGTACCCTGCTCAGACCTGATCGAAAGATCAAATGTGGGAGATCATGACTTGTTGTGTCATCTTGCACAACATGATCATCGAGAGCGAGCAGGAAGAGCCAGTGTTTGACACTGAACCAATCTACAGGCAGGGTCCTCTAGCCGAAGTTGATCACCAGCTACCGGCAACCTGGACTGCCTACCTCGGTATGTGTCAGGAGATCCGAGACCCACAGGTGCATCATCAACTGCAGCAGGATCTGGTGGAGCACCTATGAAGGCTCAAGGGCGACGCCGGGCGTGACGTGTGATGAAATATGAGTTTTTTTGTTGAACTATATAATTTATATTGAACTATTTGTTCTTGCACTATTTTGTTGAACTATTTGATTTTCTGTGATGAAGTATGTGATACAAAAATATTTATGTTAAGAATTCAACGCCGAACCACGATGAACCACGTCGAATATGGGCCGATTCTCGCCCATATGGGGCCTTTATTCGATGAAAGTGGGCCGAAAACTGGGCCAATATCGGCGCCTGGGGGCGATCTGGGGACAATGGTTGGACACCCAGCCGCCCCCAACGCCGATTGTACCGCCGGCTCGCCCCTAGGCGGCGATTTTTATGCCTCCTAGGGGGGGCAACGGCTGGAGATGCTCTGAGCCTTGCAATTTCATCTGCACATCTGGTTGCATCTTCCTTAGCCCAACAAAGGTCTCAATCTCCACGTACAATCGCAATTCTAGTCCTTTGAACATCTCACATGTTCATACTACTGGTGGATTGCCCATGCATTTCAGGGCTAGCAAATGAATTTATAAACAATGTTTATTTTCTCCCATAAATGAGCACATTGCATGCAATGTTCAACCACAACAGAAATGCAAGCATCTTCTTCTCACTATTCTTACAAACACCACACACCCCTCTAGTCCTCCTTCCCGCTGAACTTTTCGTCTATCACTTTCTCTCAACATGCATCCTCTCAATATATTGCCCCTTGGCTATGCATGTTGCTTTCATGTTGTTGTTTTGTTGTCTCGAACAATACAAAAGCAACCGAACCATCTCACCTTCTGCCCGATCTATTCTTAATCCAAGGAAGCTAAATCTAGTTGAATGTTCTTGCGTTGTCATGGAAGAACAAACTTATCTATGAAAACATATATCAAAATATCATTATATGAAGTGTGTACATCACATGCTTATGACTATGTTGTGACAAATAATTCTTGTTTATCTCTCACTTTCCTCTAAATATGTTTCTCCAAACATGCATTTCAATTTTCGCCCTCGCCAAAATTTCTACTTTCATGTGCTCCTTCAACCCGACAAATATGTCTTGTCCCCCCTCCATGAGATTCCCCTTGCGTTGGTGTGTTGCACATGTGATCTTTAAAAACAAGGCAAGTGAGTGGCATCGTCAACATTAGTCATTTGCATTGGGCACTCGGGAAGAAGGTACAATCGGCTTCTCTGACCAGATTTGATTTTGTATAGGTGTTACTCTTCTATATTGATGAGTTCCGTCTCTAAAGCGAATTCTAGGCTTTCTCCTATTCAGCACAAGTACTAAAATTGATATGCAAAACTTGAAGACGTGCATAATTTAGTGCATAAATCCTCTTGCCACATCATGGAGCTTCAAATTTTCTATCGACGGAATCTAATTGAACTAATTAATTCAAACCTTAGTTCTTAATGATTTTAACAAAAATGGGAACATAAATGAACATAATCCTGATATTTGACCCATCTATACATTGCACATGAGAATTGCCAAACAATTGATAATACCAACAAATTTTGGCATTAATTTGAAAGAACACAAACCTGATAGCTACAAAAAAGAAAGGTCAGGAGAACACTAACATAACAATACCCTGCAACAGTATGTACCTAATTTGACTCCAGTTTTATGAGTGGCATGCTGGTGCTTTTATTATGAGGGAAAATGTCATCATGCCAGTGTCTGATTCCCCTGCAACATCACAAGAACAACGTATGTTTATTATCCTAGGTAAACAAAATACACCACGATCGAGACCATACAATCAAGTTTAATTAGACATCTAAAGAACTAGTTATATACAGATAGAAGCTATAGGCCTATAATCATTGTATCCTCTCCAAGTAGTCGAATCTAAAAAGAGAAACCATACTTATCGTTTAAGTATATATAGCCATACAAACTTTCAGTGCTACTATCATAAACACTGCACGAGGGAATTGATATGAAAAGCACCTTACAAGTATCTATTAGATTAACACCAAATAGTTATTTGGATCGAACAAAAATCCCAAAAATATACCAAAATTAAGCACATATATAGACATGAAAAAAATCATTGCTCAAAACATTTCTGATTGAGTACATGTTTTCTTTTGGGTCGCCCTCTCTTGCATTTGTGCAGCTTTGAAAATGTTTTGTTAACATGTGTGGTGAACTGGTCATTGGATCTTCGCCCTGCTGCAGCAGTGTCACGGATCAGCCAAAGCCTCATTTCTTTGGACCCAACTATATCCATCGTTCATTTACGTGACCTGGCCTCAACATTATTTGATTCTAAGAGCATCTCTAGCATATCCATCAACCGGCCGTCCCGCAAAACTCGTTTATGGTATCCCGAAAACGTTTTTTGCAGGACGTCGGACGCTGAGCCAGAGCAGATCCTGCATACCGAGCCCGCATATTTAAACTTGCATTTCGCGCTTAAAACTAGATCGCGGGAGTTCATCTAGTACATACCATATAGAGTTCATTACAAACCGAAATTAAACATAGCAACGGGAAATCTAAGACACTAGCATACTACATCTACTTGTTGCCGGAGTCACCGTTGTCGCCCTCGTTGTCAGAGTCGCCGTCGCCACCCTCATCACCGGAGTCGTTGTCAGAGTCGCCGTCGCCACCCTTGTTGTCATGGAGGGTGTAGTAGATCAGCATACCGAAGAGGGTCGAGACGAACTGGTACTCCTCTTGGAGCGCCGGCATGCGCGCGGCCGCAGTTGCATCTCCGGCGATGGCGGTGGCCTCCTTTTTGCCTCCCACCATGCGCGCTCGGCTTCCCGGAGCCATTGGATGGATGGATCGAAGAGCCTCCCGAGTCGCCGGAAAGTTGCCCACGCCCGCGAGCCGGTGCTGCGGGATTTCGCGCCGCCGGTGCGTGCCTGCTCCCTGCGCTTCTCTTACACGGGAGGGCAGAGAGAGGAGTTGCCAGCCTCGTCGTCATTGCGCTGCTTGCGGCCAGTGAACACACCACGCCCGCCGAACCCCCGCCGCACCCGAACCCATTGTGCCCGCCGAACCCCCCGCCGCTGCCACGCCCTGCACCCTCGGACGCCATCCCCGTCAAGATCCGGTGCTCGAATGCGCCGGAAATTGTTGCCAAAGGGGAAGAGATTTCTCGCTGGAGTTTTGATTTTGCGACGGAGATGGATGAGGGGAATGACGAACGGGAACCCTAAAATGACCTGGCGCCCGCATATATACCGGAATGACAGTTGGTTTACGGGCCGCCTGTAAAACTGTTACGCGCCGGGCCCTTTTTTCAGATCTGCTCGGCCGTATTTTTGTCTAAACCAGCTGAAAAAACGCAGTTCACATGACTTGTAATGGATTTGCGAGATCCTCTTAAACAACAAGAGGATATTCCTTCACGGCCAAGACGGACGTAGGCGAGACGTTCAAAAGAAAAAAAAGACGGACGTAGGCGCTACGAAACGCGAATGCACAGGGCGCCACGAGCAACCGCACGATCGGGATCGAACGGACGAGAAACAACCACCATCCCAGCCGCCCGTCCCACGATCCAGAGGCCCCGGATAAACCCTAGGCGCCCGTGAGATCCTATATAAACCGGGGCCGACGGCATCCATCCCTCCTCCACCTCCCACCCCATCGCCGCCGCAGGCTTTGACCCCATCGCCCCTCCGTCCTCTTCGTCTCCGGTAGGCCAGGTACTCCTCCCCGCCGGCCGTTTCCGCGCCGGTGGTTACCTCTGCTCGTTCGTACGCCGTCGCATCTGTAGGTCGTTCGCGCGCCAGTAGGTGGTATACGGGTCGCATCTGTAGGTCGGTCGTCGCATCTGATTATCTAGATCTACTCGGTTCGCCTGTTCGCCTTGATTTCGAGCCTGTCTTATGAACTTGCTGTATTGGTCTCTGAGGCTCTGGATCTGTTTATTTTGCATGCTAATCACCGTCATGTTATAGTTGATAGATCGATGCGATCTGTATGTCTCTTGTGCTAAAGTAGTCCTGCTGTAGAGAGATCTGTTTATTTGCAATCGCTGAGCCAGGTAGATGGAGATCTCGTGATATTAATCCTGCAGCACCAGTTTGTATTATCCTGCGGTTTTTTGTCCGATTTCCTCGAGTTTAGGTATGTATAGTTTGCACTGGTCTTGTTAGCAAATTGGAGTTGCAAAAGTGCCCATCGTCTAATGGTAAAGACTGAAGGCCTCCCCGTGGGGCCTTCACATATAGGTTCGATTCCTATTGGGTGCTTCTGCAGACGATCCCCTGCATCTCCAATTTGCTCTCAACCTGAATTGCCTTGTTAAGTAGTTGCCTTGCCTGCTAATCTTGTCACATCGGATTAGAACATGCTTGGCTACTTGACAAGGTATTCTGGTCTATGTTTATCTTATTCTTCTGTTAAGAATCATTTGGAATAGTTTTACATGACTTATGTGATGAATTTGAATAATTGTAGTGGTGCTATCACTGAATTTAACTGTTTTCACTGGCACTGTTTGTGTCTGTTGGTGGTCTGTTGCAGTATTATTAGTGCAATTCTAGCTATTATGTAGTTTCAAGTCTAGTTCTGCTTGCCTGTCAAGTATTGCCTGATAAATTATACAGTTACCAATGGTTTAATATTGTTATTGTTGCAAATTATCACTGTCATTAAATAGTTATCCATTTGAATGTGAAACAGTAGTATTGAACTTATAGCTATCTATTTGAATGTGAAACAGTAGTATTGAACTTCTTTAACTCATATCACCACCCCTAATTGTGTCTATGCAGGTAGTTAACAGCTCCAGCAGCCATGGGAAAGGAGAAGATCCACATCAGCATTGTGGTCATTGGCCATGTCGACTCTGGCAAGTCAACCACGACTGGCCACCTCATCTACAAGCTTGGAGGCATTGACAAGCGTGTGATTGAGAGGTTTGAGAAGGAAGCCGCTGAGATGAACAAGAGGTCTTTCAAGTATGCCTGGGTGCTTGACAAGCTCAAGGCTGAGCGTGAGAGGGGTATCACCATTGATATTGCTCTGTGGAAATTCGAGACCACCAAGTACTCCTGCACTGTCATTGATGCTCCTGGTCACCGTGATTTCATCAAGAACATGATCACCGGGACCTCCCAGGCTGATTGTGCTGTGCTTATCATTGACTCCACCACTGGTGGTTTTGAGGCTGGTATCTCCAAGGATGGCCAGACCCGTGAGCACGCTCTCCTTGCTTTCACTCTTGGTGTGAAGCAGATGATCTGCTGCTGCAACAAGGTATACTTCTATTTGACTTTCAATGTCCATTTTTATGAGTGACCATTTGATTTGTGTACCATTTTGATATCAACTTGATAAGGCTCAGAATTACTTAAGTCAATATTCATTAGTACAGAACACATCCTATGAACTGATTGCCATCCTTTTGCTATCCACTTGATGTTAAGGATCAGAATTACTTGGTCAATTTCAATGTTCATTATTACGTAAACATCCTGCAACTGGTTGACATCTTTGCTATCCACTTGAAGGTTCAGAATTACTTGGTCAATGTCTTATCTTCATTAGCACAGAAATTTAGAAATGTACTATATCCTTGTTGTTTTAAGGTTCAGAACTACCTAGTAAATGTCCAGGTCCAGTTGATAAGTGCAACTGTTTGTTTGGCTGTTAATCTCATTTGTATTTGTTTGCATCGTTATGTCTTATTCCGTGCAACTTCCATCATTACTTGGGTATATACATGTATTCTGTTTCTCATTTGTGTTCGTTTCCATTGTTACTTTTCAGTAATTCTGTTTATCTGATGAGATTGCTCTTATGATCTGTGCCAGATGGATGCCACCACTCCCAAGTACTCGAAGGCCCGTTATGAAGAAATTGTCAAGGAAGTCTCTTCATACCTGAAGAAGGTTGGTTACAACCCTGACAAGGTTCCCTTTGTTCCCATCTCTGGGTTCGAGGGTGACAACATGATTGAGAGGTCCACCAACCTTGACTGGTACAAGGGCCCCACCCTTCTCGAGGCCCTGGACCAGATCAATGAGCCCAAGAGGCCCTCAGACAAGCCCCTCCGTCTTCCCCTTCAGGACGTGTACAAGATTGGCGGCATTGGAACTGTGCCAGTGGGCCGTGTTGAGACTGGAGTCATCAAGCCAGGCATGGTTGTCACCTTTGGTCCTACTGGCCTGACCACTGAGGTGAAGTCCGTTGAGATGCACCATGAGTCTCTCCTGGAGGCGCTTCCTGGTGACAACGTCGGCTTCAACGTCAAGAACGTGGCTGTCAAGGATCTCAAGCGTGGGTACGTCGCTTCCAACTCCAAGGACGACCCTGCCAAGGAGGCTGCCAACTTCACCGCCCAGGTCATCATCATGAACCACCCCGGCCAGATCAGCAACGGCTATGCCCCGGTGCTGGACTGCCATACGTCCCACATTGCTGTCAAGTTTGCTGAGATCCAGACCAAGATCGACCGGCGGTCTGGCAAGGAGATTGAGGCGGCGCCCAAGTTCCTCAAGAACGGTGATGCTGGGTTCGTCAAGATGATCCCCACCAAGCCCATGGTGGTGGAGACCTTTGCCCAGTACCCTCCCCTGGGCCGCTTTGCTGTGCGTGACATGAGGCAGACGGTTGCCGTGGGTGTTATCAAGGCTGTGGAGAAGAAGGATCCGACCGGTGCCAAGGTGACCAAGGCTGCGGCCAAGAAGAAATGAGATGGTGTCAGGTTCTTTACTGCATCTATGGTGGCGGTGGCGGTATTTGGTGGTGGTGATAGTTGTTCTAGTTGTTTTGGAAACTTGTTAAGCTTCGGTTATTTGTGTCGAGCAGTGTTGGAACTGCTTATTGCTCTGTCATTGTATCGTTCGGTTGTGTTGGTGAAACTTCGTCAGTTAATGTTGCTACTATATATAGTTGGCATGTTTGGAGTCGTTTTATATCAGTTGATCATGTTTTTCGTCTTGCCAAGTTGAATTTCTGTTTCCTTTCTTAACTACGCATGACAAGGAGTATGTGCTGATGGTTTTTTATCCTTTTCCTGAATATTTCTTTTGTCTTAGACTTTGCAGCTCTTTTCTTCAGATTTTTCTTTTTTTTTCTTTTTTTGTGCTTATTATTATTATTATTATTATTATTCACGTGCATGAAAAATATACTTCTCCCTTTGGCCCTTCTGCTTACACACACGAAGGCCACCGAGGCGCTTGTTTTATGATTTTGTAATAATAATCCCATTAACAGATGCTTTTAGATCTTTCTTTACGGGAATGTTCTTTTATTCAAATGATGTGATACTAGGGTGAGGGACGAAAGGAGTAACATTCCTTCACTAAACAGTGCGTTACTGCCCCTTTTCTGAAAACACTCCATGAGTTATGTTAGAATAGTTCTCAGCATGTAGGAGATTGCATCAATAACTAATTATTTCCGCATCAGTTACCTGGTATCAACCAGGTCACGGCAGCAATAAAATGGCCCATTCATCACGCAAAATTGCTTCATTCTTGTTTGCTTACCTACAGTGAGATACCCCATCTGAGTGCTCGATCCCAATAAACGAGGGGTTGCCGCAGTATCCAGGGTGTGTTTGGTTCAGGGAATGAAGTGGAATGTAACGGGTCGGACCTGCACATGGGAGCGATTCCTGTGTTTAGTTGAAAAATGGAACAGAATGTGTTTAGTTGAAAAATGGAACGGAACGCACTGGTTCCCTGGAGAGAATATTCACCCCATATGCCAAACCGGGTGGTTCCTTCAAATTGGCCAGACCCCGGAACACGTCTCTCTCACCTCGTCCCCCACTTACCAACGAGGAAAGCGTCCTGCGCGGCGCCCCTCTCCCTCTCCCTTGATGGGCATGGCGGCGGCCATACACCTCCCCCTCCTCTACGGCAACCCCTCGTCGCGGTTGGATATGCAGCCTTGCCGGCGTCTCCTTCCCCTCGTCGGAGATGCAGCTTCGCCGCGTCTCCTACCCCTCGACTAAGGATCTGGGAAAGGACGGGGCGGCTCCCTCTTGATCCGGCCTCTCCCTTGGCTCGCTCTCTGGAATGACGACTCCTCCCCCGTCTATCTCTCGTCAAGCAGCAGCTGATTGCTCCCTCCTCCCATTCCTCTCACCTAGTAGGCAGCAATGATGGCAGGTCAGATGCAGCCAATTTGTTGGGAAGTAGAGCAGATAAGCGGCGATCGGCTCGGCTCGTCTCCTTCCCGGCTAGTGGCATCCACACACCTGGGCGGTAGCAGCACCAACCAGGGATCAGGCAGTTCGGCAAGCAGCAAGAGAAGCATCAGCGGCGGCATGAGCAAGCTTCTTCGATTGGCAACCTGGCATTCTCCGTCCAATAATCAGTACTTAGTACTCAACTTGATTAGTGCTAGCTTTGTGTGCTCCGTGTTGAGACTGGTAGTAATACTTTGTGATCTAGATTTTGTGCTTCATCAACATTTGTTATTTATTTTCTGAAAAGTTGCTGTGACTACCATTTTTTATATATAAACAATCAAATATCAGATTATATATTTCAGTGATAAATCATTGTGAAATTTAAATGTTGTTTAAAACTATTTATGCTTGCCAGTGGAGTTATAAATTATTGTGAGCAGAACCAAATTCATTCGATTCAATCTCTCCAACCAAACACCGAAATTTATCCATTTCATTCCATCTATTGTGCTCAAGCAAACACAGAGACGGAACTGACCCATCCTAGTGGAATGGAACCATGACATTCCATTCCACTTTATTCCGCAACCAAACACACCCTAAGCTAATGACGAAGCCCCATGTTCCATTCTCACGCGGCGGCTTAAACACATTGCCGTTGGCCATCGGTTTCGGTTGCTGGAGGCTTGCGTGCAACTCTCGCCCAAGGTGCTGGGCGATGGAGCCTAATGATTGAGCTATGCTAGGAGGAACACATAATTGAGCTGGGCTTCCACGGAAGAGGAGATTTGTGAGTTGTGATGAACTGACAAAGTCTGTCGGAATAGCCTTGGCCTTCAGATTCTCCTCGTAAGTGAGAACCTGCTGCCAGGCCTCATCAAGCTCGTGAGCTTTCTCAACCAACCGGTTCAGTCCAGAGCCAATTTTACCGCTTACCTTATTATATTGTTCCGAGCCTGATCGCGACGCGGGTTGTCATTGTCAAGCTCTATGTCCACCACTTCAAGATCATGCTCGCCGAAGTTGCTTAACGACCGAGGTTCGCGTGGTGGACTCTCCTCTCCCGGTTTGTATTCGGACCATCTCCGGTGTCATTCCCTGAGCTTTTCGCTTGTGTGATTTGTGTCCACTATGTAGCATTCATGGACAAAGGTTGCCAACCACGGTAAGGGCACCGTACGTGGATGGCGGTTAGCTGTCTGCGGGCTCATCGTTCTCCTCCTCCATGTCTTTCGCTTCCTCGGTGGCGCCCTCAAGGATGTCGGTGAGGTTCTCGATATCCATGATTAGATGGGTAAAAAAATTGAACTTCTTCCTGGATCCAATCTCACATCGAGTCCGGGAGAACCAACTCTGGATCTCGCGTGAGGCCAAACTCTGGAGGATCAGCTCGGCGGGGATCCACAGAGTACTCTAGGTTTCCGAATCTGATGACTCGACCGGGAGTGAAATTCTTGACCTAGCCGAGGTGGCCAGTCGAGTCGGCTCGTGGCGGCATCGAAGGCGAACATCTAGCGTGGCGCATAGATCGCGCTAGATCTAATCTGGACTACCATCGAGACACTGAGTTCACCTAGCAGGACCTGCATGAGCCACCAGTGTAGGAGCTAATTCTAGCAGATCCCTCGGTAGGGTATCCTAGCTAGGTGATTGGGTTGGATGGTAAAACGAGACAAGGTTTCACCAAGGTTTCGAGTCTCATGGTGGAGACAATACCCTACTCTTGCTTCTGTATATTGCGATTGGGGTGTGTACAAAATAAAGGGGAAATAATACAATACTAGCCTCTTCTACTGAAACCATCATACCTGTAGTCACACCAAATATAGGAGATTTAGAGCATCTCCAACAGCCGCGCAACGCGCCACGTGCTAAAAGTCGCGATACAGCGCCGGGTTAGCCAGCTTTTGCGCGCAGCGATGCGCTGGCTTCAGCGGCCGCTGCAAATTAAGCGCGCCCACGCCGCTCCAGCGGGCGCGCTATATTTCACTTTTTTCTACTACATATTTGGTTTCGTAGATAATTCTCCTACTATATATTTGGTTTCGTAGATAGTTCTCCTACTACTACTCGTCCGACTCGAACTCTGTCTCAGTGATGTCCTCCTCCGACGTCGGAGCGTAGGCGTCAAGAAACCGCTCGTCGCCGGAGTTCCAGGAGGACGCATCTCCTAGCGCTTGGTTGTATTTAGCGACCGCCTTCCGCGTTCGCTTGTCCTCGCGATAGTCGGCTCGCTCCTCTCTCCTCCTCGCCCTCCTCGCCCTTCTTTGGGCGAAGAACTGTTCCTCGTTGGTGTCTTCCGGGAAGCGATGACTCCACAGCGCCATGGCTTGCTCGTCCATCTCGGCCAGCCTGAGACGATGCTCCCGCCTCCGGTGCTTGCGATGATCCTCGTCAGTGAGAAGCCGCGGGAAAGGCGCCAACTCCTGTGCGCGCTCCCGCGTCGCCACGTCGGCGAAGTTCATGTCCTGACGGGACCGCAGGAGGCGCCACGCCGCAGCGTCGTACGCGCGGGCGCCCTCCTGGGCGGTGTCAAAAGTTCCGAGACGGAGCCGCATGCCGCCGCCCGACCGAATCTCGGCGGAGTAGGTGCCGGACGGATGCACGCGGACGCCGCGGTAGCCCGTACCTCCCCGGCGCCGAGGCGGCATCGTGGCGCGGTGGTGGCGTGTCGGCGGCAGAGCGCGGCAGGGGGCGATGGAGAGACGGAGAGAGCGGCAAAGGGCGATGGAGAGAGCGACGGAGGCACTGCAATTTATAGGCGCGCCGGACGCGGCGCGCCAAATGTAGCGCGCGAGCGGCCGCCTTTTCCCGCGCGCGCGGAATCGTTTCCCGCGCGCTAGTTTCGCGCCATCGCTGGAGCGCGCGAAAACGTCCCGCGCGCGCTATAAAGCCAATTTACCGTGCGCGCGCGTCTTTTGGCACGGCTGTTGGAGATGCTCTTAGACTGAGTTTTCAGCCGCAAGGAAGTATCCACTACCTCAACATTTACCATACCACAAAATCACATAGTGTTCCACAAGAATACTAAATCAAAGAGGGATCTCACGATTGTGGCATGAATTATCTTTTGCATATTGTACACTATGTGCAAGCCATAAGTCATCGTTGTGTGCAGACTTGACAACACACTCTCATGAGATGCCAAGATTGAAAAGCATAGGAACCAAAAGTGAAGAAACTGGAAAGAATATAGAAATAGGAATTCAACAAAAAAGGCTGACAATGATGACGCCATTCATGTGGCCCTGCGTGCCTAATGTGTAGAGGTGAAGAGCCTTACATGTATTTTTTTTAATACAATACAATCACATATGCTCACACACACACCTATAAAAGCACGCACGCATGGACACTCTATCCCTATAAATACTTTTGAGATATTGAGCTGGCACAACATCTTGATATTGACAAAGTCACTACACGCGCCTCGTACTCGACGAAAATATCTCCTGCCACCGAACAAACATCATCGAAAAACCTGAAATAAATTAAAAAAAAATGCGAGCATCACTGCCAAGTCTAGGAATTGAATCCTCGTAGGTTTGTTCCATCATAAGGAACATAAGCATATGAATTACGCTCAATTCACAGCCTCACAGATGTTGAAGCCGTTCGCTGCACACATGTATGATTGCAACCTTGACATGAAGAAATGTGATAGGTAATAGGAGAGTCTTAGGAGGATGAGGTTGATGACATGCCACTAGTGCAGAACCGGGCAATAGCACCGGTTCGTAAGACCCTTTAGTGCCGGTTCGGTAACCGGCACTAAAGTGTGGGCACTAAAGCCCCCCTCTCCCCCTTAGTACCGGTTCAGCACGAACCGGTGCTAAAGGGCAACCACGTGGCACGAGCCAGCTCCGGGGGCAGGGAGCCCTTTAGTACCGGTTGGTGACACCAACCGGTATTAAAATGTTGGGGGATTTTTGGTTTATGATTTCTTTTTCATTTAATTTTGTGTTTTCCATTTAATTCTTTTTCGTTTGCTGGTATTTTACGATACTACATATTGTACACGTTATGCATATATATAAATAGAATTTCTAGTAGAACCGGTCATATATATATATATATATATATATATATATATATATATATATACACACACACACACACACACACACAACCACCATTAATTCACACATATATATACACATGTATATATATATACAATTAGCTAGCTATATACAATTTCTCCTAATTGGTGCCTTCGGAGCCAGTGGCATTAGCCTAATTGGTGCCTTCGGAGCACGATGACAATTGAAAGTGGTTCATGGGGGCGGTAGCGGGTAATAGTATTCTCCTTTGGGATCTATGACCTGGTCGAGCAAAAATCCCGCTATTTTCTTTTGAATTGCTTCTATGCGCTCCTCTGCTAGGAGCTGCTCCTGCACCTCTCTGAACTGTTAAGGAGATCAATATGCATGTGTATTAGTTGTGTGACTAGATATCGATAATGGTGTAAAAATTATAAATAGTGTTCTGACAAACGTACCTAGTCCTGTCTTTGAGATCTGCTCCTTTCGGACGCCATCATGCGAATGTTCTCGCAAACGTAGTATGCACACATATTATTCCCCGACGCCTGCTTTAGGGCCTTTACGAGAATGGAATTTGATCAGATAATAATTAATCAAACATGATAATTAAAGAGATGGCAGCTAGCTAGCTAGTACTACTTAATTACTTACCTTGGGTCAATACCATTTTAGCTTTCGTTTCCATTGGCCTGGAGTGACGCTGATGAACTTTGCCCAAGCCCCGCCCACCGACAAAGAAAATGAATAAAGTGGTTATTAAATAGTTCATATCAGGAAATGACGAACTAAATAGGCCGAGATATAGTTAATAATGATTGAAATTACCTGTTGACTATCCCAAACAAAATGGTGTAGTCACTTTCTTTTTTAAGTAGTGAGTCCAGTATTTCAACTGTTCCTTCATCAACTTTAATGATTAACAAGATCTAGTGAAATCTGCATACACACACGTTTGCATGTCTTAATTAAGCGGGCATATGTAAGCAAAAACATGTAGCTAGCTAGTAGGCAAAAATAGAATTTATAGTACATGACAGTGTGACTCACTCGAAGTTGTAAGGAAGTAGTATATCTTCATTGGTATTGAGGCGCTTGAAGAACTCTAGCATGCTTTCCTCTACACTTTTTTCATAATATGCATCTAATTTCCATGTGTATTCATTAATGGTATTTGGGTCAATGAACCCAATGCCATAGTGTCCACCTTTTTTCATTTCATACATCTTCATCCCGCATAATACCACAGAAAAGAATATAGTGAGGATAATTACAGGTAATGATTGATCACAATGATCACCACAGCTAGCTTGAGACTTAAATTACAGAAAGAAATCACTTACAAACAATAGCAACTGACGATAGATTTGTCGAGTGCGTCTTGATTGTATAACTGAAATAGTTCTGAATACTCAACGGACACAACTTTCTCACGGAAGTAATGATCCTTCTTGACATTCACCATGAGGGACTCTCGATTAGAAATCTTGGTAATGTCCATGTACCATTGATGCAATTCATACATTCTCATTGGGAGCTTCTTGATCTCGTCTGGCTCGACCAAAGGTTGGCCCCGGACATATTTCCGTTTTATTTCCTCCTCTCTAAGCAGAGACATGGGCTCGATATCGAGGAGTTGTCCAACAGTGATCATGAGCCTTTTAGCCTACTCAATATGCTCCTCGGTTATTACCACATCGCCCAGTCTGGGAACGTTAACGGTTTGCCCACAATAATATTGAGCGCGTACTCTCATGTGTTGTTGGCACAACAAGCGGGGGATTGATTGCGCCGCCTGTTCTCCCAGCCGGGGAACGGTTTTACCGCTCCTTTTGCCAGCTGATTTGCTCGAGCTCGAGCTCGCCTCTTTCTGTAGACATGCTCGATTTAACTTCCTGAGGTGGCGCTCATAGTCTGTGTCAACAGGCTTGGGAGCTGGTGGTCTAGCCATACGAATGAAGTGGTCAATCTTTTCCTCAGGCACTTTCTCCCCTTGCGGTGGTGGCGGTTTCGGTGCAAAATGGGCTTCCACCTTGGCCTTTGATATGGCTGCATTTTCCTCCCCGGACTCGTCATAAGGCCTATGTGGAAGTGGCGTGAGGCTGCTTGGACCATATTGAAATCACTTGCCTCCGCATGTACCTCCCGTCCTACCTCGACTTGTACCGCTACGCACCATAGCTGCAGTGGCTCTCTTCCGTGATTGCAGAGGCAGCGGAGATGGCTGACGTGGCTGAGTTGGATGAGGAGGAGTGGCCTGAAGCTGTGCCGGACTTGGAGAAGGAGTGGCCTGAAGTTGTGCCGGACTTGGAGGAGGAGTGGTGTGACGTTGTGTCGGACTTGGAGGAGGAGTGGACTGACGCTTTGCCGGACTTGGAGGAGGAGGAGTGGCCTGACGCGTTGGTGGACTTGGAGGAGCGGGAGTCTGCTGACTCGATGGCGGACTTCGACGAGGAGTCAGCTGACGCGGTGTCGGTGGCCTTCGAAAGATGATGCAATCCTTTTTCCATAGGATGATACGATGTTTGGCCTCTCCCAGTGTGTGCTCCTCGTCACCTCTAGGGATGTCAAGCTCTAGCCCCGAATATTGGTCCACCACCTCATCAACCAAGACACGAGCATAGCCCGTTGGAATTGGGTTGCAATGGAAGGTTGCCTCGGGGGGATTTGTAAAAGCAACGACGTCCGCCACCTTCATGGATATGTTCTTCATTTTAAAGTGTAGCTCGCAGTTAGTGTTCTCCATGATGTCATCCACGGGGTATCTATCCAGCATTGCGTCGCCCGGGGCGGAACCCACGCTGCTTCTCGGCATGGATGGGACGGTGCTATCCAATGCTGGATCATCCTCTAGCTGCTGGAGCTGCTGAGACCCCCTTTGCTGGCTAAGTGAGTCGATCTGCTCCTGCTACCGCTGGAATTTGACTGCGAAGTCCGCGTGCGCTGATTCTAGGCCTTGAAGGCGTTCACAGTCCAGCTTCCTCTGCTCCTCCTCCATCTTCCTCTTCTTCTCCTCCGCAATCTTCTTTCTCGCACGGGTTCTGTAGTCGGTGTTCCAGTCCAAAAACCCCTCAGACCACGGAATAGCGCCCTTGCCTCGTGTTCTTCCCGGGTGTTCAGGATTTCCCAGGGCACGCGTAAGCTCGTCGTTCTCTCTATTGGGCTGGAACACCCCCGATCGAGCCTCTTCTATTGCAACAAGTAGCTTATCTTCGGCTCCGTTCAGACATGCCTTCTTCGAAACTTTGCCTGTCTTCGGGTCCAACTCCCCCCCACGCGCATAGAACCAAGTCCTGCACCTGGGGGGCCAGCTCAATGTTTCCGGAGTGACACCTGCATCCTCCTTCTCTTTCTCAGACTTATCCCACTTAGGCATTGCCACCGCGTAGCCACCTGGCCCCAGCTTATGGAACTTATCCTTTTTTTCGGCACTGGCCTTGTTTATTCTCGACCGTTCCTTAGATAATTCCGAATCCTTGAATTTTACAAAATCGTCCCAATGAGCACTTTGCTTCTCTAGTGTTCCCTCGAATACTGGAGTCTTCCTTCCTCCCTTGACGTACTTGTCCCATACACGATTCTTGTGGTTGTTGAATGCAACCGCCATCTTCCTAAAAGCAGCGTCCTTGACTTTCTCCACATCTGCATCTGTGAAATGATCTGGTAGGGTGAAATGTTCCATGAGAGTTTCCCAAAGCAGAACTTTTTGTCTATCGTCGACAAAAGTAAGATCTGGACGTGGCTTTGCTGGCTCTCTCCATTCTTGAAGGGAGATCGGGAGTTGGTCCTTCACAAGAACTCCGCACTGACGAATGAACTTGTCCGCAATCTTCTTAGGCGCTAATGGTTCGCCATTAGGTTTGATGGCCTCGATATTGTACTTTACGCCCTCCTTCAACTTTTTGTTCGGGCCTCGTTTCCTGCTGCCTGAAGATTTGCTTGATCCGGATGGCTGAAAGAAGAAAGATCGATTCGTTAATATATCTTCAAGTCATTTAAAACATGTGATGATCACCAGATGCCTGCTTATATAAATATACCTCGCCGGTCTTTGTTGTTTAAAGATCAACATTTTCTTCATCATCAATATCATAATCATAGTTCATGACTTCATCAATTCGGTCGTCGCGATCGAATATCATATCACCCTCCCCGGTGTTGTTTAGATATCCGGAGCCGTCATAATCTTCTTCATTTTGATCATCATCTGGCCCGCGAGGATGGCGTATGATATCGAACATGGTCTCTTCTCCCTCTCCGCCGCTATTGTCCGCCATAGCTTTTATTTAACTAATCCAAAAGAAATATAAAACAATCTAGTATTCAAATTACAATGCATGGATGCAATCAATTAATAAGGAAAAACTGAATCAATCATAGTACATAATAAGCATCATCGAATATAATCTCGAATACATCGTCTCGAATAATAGATATAATCTCGAATACATCGTCTCGAATAATATATATCGAATACATCACTAGCTAGCTAGCTAATAAAGATCGAATACTAAAGAGTAATCTAGGCCACTCGTGGTTCCTGAGGCGCGGGCGGTGGACAACCAAAGTGAAGGAACCATCACTGGATCATAACTCGGGTGATCTCCCCAAAGAACCTGCTAGGTATTGGAGAATCTGACCTCCATAGCAGCCATGTAGCGATGGACGTGCTCGTCCTCCTCCGCACCGAAAGTGGCCCACGCGAATGCCACCAAAGGAGATCATGTTCGATGATGGGACCCGGGGTCGGGTTCCTCACCAAGCGCCGCGCCCCTGAAGGTAGCACCTCCCAGTGCCAACCCGGCGGAGCCCAGTCCCGGACATGGGTCCTCTGAAGCAGGACGTCGTCGCGAACGGGTCGCCGGCGAGGATGCGGGCGGGCATCATCGACAACAAATACTAAATGCCGCAAAAGTAAAGTAACATTTTTTAAATGATGGATTGTGATTTCATATATGCAAATTCTAAATTTTATAACTAAAAATATAAGAAACTAAAAAACATCGATCATCATCTAACAATTTGAAATTAATCCAATTCATCTAGCTAAAACTAACATTTCCACATTTGTATAAAAACAAAAAAACCTTTGACATTATATATATTATAACTAACATTTCTATATACTATTTGACATTAATCTAATCTAATTAATTGATTCATCTAAAACTTTGTATGAAAAACAGAAAACATAAAAACTAAAAACAGAAAAATTGTGTGTGTGTGCGCGTGTAGTGCGTGTGTGTGTGTGCGCGCGTCATGTAGTGTGTGTGTGTGTGTGCGCGCGCGCGCGTGTGTGTAGTAGCTACGGCCGGCGCCGGCGGCGCGGTGGCTTTGATCGATTGGAGGGAGGAGAGGGGCTAAGGGAGGGGCTCACAGCGCGCGCGGGCGAGGTCGAGGCGACGGCGACGGCGAGGCGAGGTCGATCCAATTGGCGACGGCGACGACGAGGCGAGGGGATGGCGATGGGCCGGTGCGGCGACGGGGACTGGCCGGCGACAGGGGCGAGGCGGAGTCGACGGGGACGACGCGACAGGGGCGGCGACGGCGCGGGACGGGGCGGCGGCAGAGAGAAGTGGGAGATGAGAAACTGAATTTTTTCGAAGTGTTTGTTATATAGGGGACACCTTTAGTACCGGTTGGTGCCACCACCCGGTACTAAAGGCCTGTTTTGGCCAGGCCAAGCGGCGGGAAGAGCATACCTTTAGTACCGGGTGGTGCGCTGGCGCAGGTGCAGTGCGGCAAGTTTAGTCCCACCTCGCTAGCGGAGGGGCGCCCGCACTGATTTATAAGCCCTAGTGCGGTAGCTCTCTCGAGCTCCTCTCATAAGCAGGCCTTCCGGGTCTACGTCTGCTGCTATGCCCTGATGGGCCTATTGGGCTAGCGGGCCTGCATCCTGGCCCAATTAGAATTTGGGTTTCTAGTCGTATGCAGGCTGCTGTGGCCCAGTAGGTGGGCTTTTTTATTTAGTTTTTTCTTTTCTGCTTTATTTATTTTGTTTTATTTAGTTTTAGTTGTTTTTTTGCTGTATTTAGAGTTTCTTTGTGAATATTTTTGCTTTAGGTACAAAAAATTAGAAACTTTCTGTTAGTGCTGGTAGTTTTCAAATTTGAATAGTTTAAATTTTGAATTATTTGAAATTTGTGTGAATCACTAGTTTGTGAATAACTTAACTTTAAAAATACATTTTTTCAGTGATTCTTTTTTATTATGTTTAATATTAATGTGTTTTATCATTATATTCAATTTGGTAATGCTTAGGTTATTAAAAAAATAAAATGCCTTTGTAACAGATGAGTTTTCGTCCGAAACCTTGATAGTTCGAAAGAGATTGTCCATTTTGTACACGAAGTGCATCCAGTTTTTGCCGTAACCCTCTCTGCTTTTTTGCACATGCTATGTGGTGAAATTATGATACCATGCCAACTTTCAACATTTTTGAAGTTCATTTGAAGTGTTTTTCAATTTAGCTGAAAAAATCAGTAAATGCATGAAAGAATTTGTTTGCACATAAAATTTCTTCGCGTTTCAAATGCCAAAACACATAACTACCCCTAACTATTATAGAGATTCCCTCCTGGGTGTGAAACATAGAAGAAAGTGATGATATATAGTGAAGCCGATCACATCCCAGATCTTTGGGTGTGAAACTTTTTCTTCGCGTGTGTCCCTTTGCGCCGTAACCATGGAAAATATTCATCATTTAACAGGATGCTCGGGTCAATATTCACTGTGAATGGAGCAATTTCATCAAACTTTTCATAATCTCCTGACATGTCTGTGTTGTCATCCACTCCCACGATGTTTCTCTTCCCAGAAAGAACTATGTGCCGCTTTGGCTCATCGTATGATGCATTCGCTTCCTTATCTTATCTTTTTCTCGGCTTGGTAGACATGTCCTTTACATAGAAAACCTGTGCCACATCATTGGCTAGGATGAATGGTTCATCTGCATACGCAAGATTGTTGAGATCCACTATTGTCATTCCGTACTGCGGGTCTTCCGTTACCCCGCCTCGTGTCATATTGACCCATTTGCACCGAAACAAAGGGATCTTCAAACCACGTCTATACTCAAGTTCCCATATGTCCTGTATATAACCATAATATGTTTCCTTTCCCGTCTTGGTTTCTGCATCAAAGCGAAGACCACTGTTTTGGTTGGTGCTCTTATTATCTTGGGAGATCGTGTAAAATGTATTACCATTTATCTTGTACCCTTTGAAAGTCATTATATTCGAAGATGGTAACTGGGACAACAAGTATAGGTCATCTTCAATAGAGGCATCATGCATGGTACGTGTCTGCAACCAGCTGGCGAAACTCCTGGTTTGTTCACGTGTAATCTAGTCATCAGACCGCTCCGGGTGTTTGGAGCGTAGCAAATTCTAGTGTTCTTCCATATACGGAGCCACAAAGGCGGAATTCTGTAGAACTGTGTAGTGTGCTTTAGTGAGAGAATGTTTGTCCATACATATTATTTGATCCCCTCCTAGCGTGCCTTTTCCATCCAGTCTGCCCTTATGCCGCGATTCAGGAACACAAATCGGCTTAAGGTTAGGAATAAATTCAATACAAAACTCAATGACCTCCTCATTTTCATGGCCCTTGGAGATGCTTCCTTCTGGCCTAGCACGGTTATGAACATATTTCTTTAAGACTCTCATGAACCTCTCAAAGGGGAACATATTGTGTAGAAATACAGGACCCAAAACATTAATCTCTTCGCATAGGTGAACTAGGACGTGTGTCATGATGTTGAACAAGGATGGTGGGAACACCAACTCGAAACTGACAAGACATTGCACCAAATCATTCTCTAACCTTGGTATGATTTCTGGATCGATTACCTTCTGAGAGATTGCATTGAGGAATGCACATAGCTTCACAATGGCTAATCGAACATTTTCCGGTAGAAACCCCCTCAATGCAACCGGAAGCAGTTGCATCATAATCACGTGGCAGTCATGAGACTTTAGGTTCTGGAACTTTTTCTCTGCCATGTTTATTATTCCCTTTATATTCGACGAGAAGCCAGACGGTACCTTAATACTGAGCAGGCATTCAAAGAAGATTTCCTTCTCTTCTTTGGTAAGAGCGTAGCTTGCATGACCCTGATGTATGCCGTCTTTTCCATGCATATGTTGCTGGTCCTCCCGTGCCTCAGGTGTATATTTTGTCTTCCCATACTGTAACACCCCCAGTGTCATGCTACAGTAATCCCCTTTTAATGGTGTCACGTCATCATGTTACTGTTGCTAATCCTCGCTTGATCCAGACCTTAATTCAAATTCATGTTCAAACTAAAGTCCAAAATTCAATTTTGCCAAACATGAAAACTAAAATGTTCAAAGTGTGGCAAATAATCCCTGGATATTTTTCATGTTGGAACCAACCTATTTTGGATTCCCAAAGTGCCCTTGGAATTTTATTCAGTGGTCCAACAATAATTAAATTGGCCTTTTTAGTTTCTAAAAATGGTTAGACAACTCCTTTTGAGCCCAAACTTTTTGGTGCCATCTAAGAATATTGTCTAGTATTTATATGGCATGTTTCACATTTTACTAAAGGTTGTTTGGTGGAACAACTAAATGCAAAACATGAGCTAAAAACTAAAACGGTAAAGTTTAAGAAAACAAAAGAAAAGGAGAAAAGCCCCACCATCTTTTCCCTATAGACCCAAACCTACATCCCAGCCCCTGTCCCACTAGGCCTTGGCCCAACTAGCAACAAAAACAAGTCCAGCCCACACCCCAGTCCTCTCCCTCCTCACGCTACAGAAGCAGGGGCATCGTGGTGGCCATCCCATGGCGCCCCTGGTCCCGTGGAGGCCATCCCGCGCCTCTCCGCCGTCCCCCCGGTGCGTATAAGACCGCCTCGGCCTCCTAGACGAACCCTAGATCGCCAGTTCCCCCCTCTCCTCTCCTTTCGCTCCCTTTCTCGATCCGGACTGGCGCCCAAGCGCTGCCATGGCTGCGCCGTCGTCATCCGCATAGCCGCCGGCATCCTCTCGCCTCTCCGTCGAGTCCACGAGATCCGCCCGCTTCCGCTACGTCGTCCTTGACCACGAGTCCGAGTCGGGGATCACTGCATCGCCGCCACGCCATCGTCTTCCTCCTCGGGACGCCGGAGCTCCACCGCCGTCGTTCGTCTGCCTAGGCCTCCCCCAAGCCCACTCTGCTCCTCTACAGGCGCCCTGTGAGCACCTCCCTCTCCTTCCCCCACTCCCCTGTTGTTTCCCGTGCTCGAAGTCCATCGTTGTCGCCGTAGCCGAACTCATCGCTGCTGCCGAGCCTCTCCGTCTCGTCCACCATCGGTCGAGTTCACTTTTGAGCGCGGCTTTGTGCCCGTAGCGCTGCCAGGAGGCCTCCCAGCCGTCCGCGCCTCCTCCAGTGCCTCCTAGCGTGATCCCCGCCCTGCTCTTCTGCCGCCGCGCTGCTGCTGCAGCCCGCCGCTACCTGCGCTCTGTCGGCTGCCTCCCGTTCCCCCGCCCGCGTCGTCCATCCCGCCCCTCTCTGCGCCATCGTCTGCAGCAGCCCCGACGCGCCCGGCGCCCACTGACCCGCGCCCGGCCATGCCCTGCATCGCCCGCGGCTGCTGGCCTCCCGCGCAGCTCGCCGCCGTTCCAGCCCCGCCGCTCGCCACTATCGCCCGCTAGCGCTGCCGCTGCTCCAGCGCTCCTCCGGCGGCTCCTCCGACCGCGCGCCATGTCGCGCCTATCCGCGCGTGCACCCGGCCGCGTCGCCCGGCTCGCCACTTCCTCCCCCCCGCTCGCCTCGCCGCCCGCACGGCCCCTGCCCGCTAGCGCCCGCGCTCTCCTCCCTCGCTAGCCACTGCCATCAACGTGGCACTAGCCAGGGCCGCCCCGGGTCGCTGCCAGCGGGCCCCATGGCTGCAGTTGACTAGTCAACTGGCCAAGTTGACCAGCTGACTGGGCAGTTGACCAAGTCAACGGGTCCCCACCGGTCAGTCTCTGGTGCACCCCTGGGTGCACTGCACCAGGTGCACCTAGTTTTAACTGGTGAATTTTTGGAAAAATTAAATAAGAAATTTCAGAAATTGTTTAAATCTTTAGAAATTCATAGTAATTAAACAGTAGCTCGGATGAAAATGTTTTCTATATGAAAGTTGCTCAGAAAAATCCAACGAATCCAAATGCACGGTCCATTCACCTGTTACATGCCCCTAGCATGTTGAACATGGAACCGTCCCCTCTCTTTCATCTATCCGGAATCCGCCTAACGCTGGGAATTCATCCTCGGGTGTTTATCCCCGCCGTATGCAATGTGTAGTACTACGTTAGGGCAACCCTAGCTCTGCCCGTCGTCATGTTATGCCTTGTGATGCATTGTTTGCTCTGTATTTACTGTTTCTTCCCCCTCTTCTCTCCGGTAGACCCCGAGACCGATGATGCCGCTGTGATCGACTACGTCACCGACGACCCTCCTTGTCTGAGCAACCAGGCAAGCAAACCCTCCTTGAGCATTCCGATATCGCCCATTCTTTCCCTCTCATGCTTGCATTAGAACTGCTACTGCTTTCTGTATGATCCTACTCTGATGCATAGCCTGTTTTGTTACCCGCTTTCATACCTTACCTGCTTATCCTAAACTGCTTAGTATAGGTTGGTTAGTGATCCATCAGTGACCCCCTCCTTGTCCCAGTTGCCTCGCTTTATGTTCGATGACTCGATCATCATGATCGACATCCAGGCCCCGACACCGCACATCACCCCCCTAGTTGTATGACTCTGCAGAGTTACCATCGAGTGCCGAGGGTGGAACCTCTTACATCACTCCTGATGAGATCTTTGTAGTATAGCTATTCGATCGTGATCATCGAGGGTGATTTCCTCCTTAACCACTTCCGATACGACTCTGTCATGCAACCCGTCAAGTGTCAACCTCGAGGGTGGTCCCTCTTATGTTCACCTTGATGATTACATCGAGTGGAATTCACCAGGGGTGATTCCTCGGGTTTTCCCCTTGATGTTTGGACACACGGTTACTATGGTTACTATGACGTTATAGTGAACCATGTTACTAAAGATGGGTCGGCCCTGAGGGGTACCTGCGCGAGCTTAATAGCGAGTGATGTGGAGTCGGGTTGACCTGGAAGGTGCCCGTGAGATACTTACGAGGCGTGGCCGGGCATTCTTAGCCCTTGCCGCAAGTACTCGAGACGGGGCGATGGGGTCACATCGATCGTGAGTCTCTGCTCGTTACCGCATGTTCCTAATCCACTATGATTTGGATATTTGATCCGAGGGGCCTTTGGCCTGATAGCACTAACCATCACGTGGGCATAGTATGGGCGTTCTGCATCGTATACATCAGCCGAAGCTTAATAGACGTCAGCGACTGAGTGGCGCGCGCGGGGTTGGACTGGAAAGCACCTACCTTGTTGAACGAGGTAGCTAGGTCTGCTCACCGGCCGCGTACGCAACATGCAGGAGTTCCTGGGGAGATGGCCCATGACCCCTGGGGGCATAGGTTTAGTCCGGCGTGCTGGCCTCTCTATTAAGCCTAGGTCAGGTTGCGGCATATTGTTTGGCCGAGGCCGGGCATGACCCAAGAAAGTGTGTCCGGCCGGAGTTAATCGAGCGTGGTGGGTAAGTTGGTGCTCCCCTGCAGGGAAGAAAACATCTATCGATAGCCTGTCCTACGGTAACGGACACTTGGAGTTGTATCCCGATTGATACAACTAGAACTGTATACTCGTGATGAGAAATGGATGGTGATGAGAATTGGATTGTGATGATAACTGGATAGTATGGCTCTGGGATTGCTTTCTCGCAGGGAGTCGAGAAAGGATCTCTGGCCGAGGTTGATAACACTTCTACTACTTTACTTTATGCTACTCTACTCCCTCCTGTTGCTGCAAGATGGTGGTTTCCAGAAGATGCTAGTCTTCGATAGGCTAGGCTTTCCCCTTCCCTTTTGGCATTCTGCAGTTTAGTCCACAGATACAACCCATTCCTTTGATACAGATGCATACTTAGTTTAGATCTGATGTAAGTCTTGCGAGTACTTTGGATGAGTACTCACGGCTGCTTTGCTACCTCTTTTCCCCCATACCCGATTGTTGTGACCAGATGACGGATCCCAGGAGCCAGACGACACCACTGATGACTACTGCTACCCCGAGGGTGCCTACTACTACGTGGAGACCGCCGACAACCAGGAGTAGTTAGGAGGCTCCCAGGCAGGAGGCCTTGCCTTTTCGATCGTTGTTGCTTTTGTGCTAGCCTTCTTAAGGCAAACTTGTCTAACTTATGTCTGTACTCAGATATTGTTGCTTCCGCTGACTCTTGTGTATTCGAGCTTATGTATTCGAGCCCTCGAGGCCCTTGGCTTGTAATATAAGGCTTGTATTATTTTAATTTGTGTCTAGAGTTGTGTTGTGATATCTTCCCATGAGTTCTTGATCTTGATCGTACACATTTGCGTGTATGATCAGTGTACGGTCAAATCGGGGGCGTCACAAGTTGGTACCAGAGCCGACTGCCTATAGGTAGCCCCCTTTCCAACTCCTTGGCCGAAGTCGAGTCTAGTTACTGAAAAACTTTTACTAACATGGCTGTGTGCCTTACGGGCCCACATCGCCATTGGGTGGTATTAGGATCTTTTATTCCTCGTCTATACTCTGGGACTCTGATCTCTCGTCTATTCGGGTTAAACTTTTTACTAACTCTGACTCTAGGATCTCGTAACCACTTCCTCCCAGGGAGCCCCGACATTACCGATGATCGCTTGCTTCGCCGGAAGATTCTGCAGATACTCCTCGATGTTTGTCGAGACCATGTGCCCACTGCCTTGTAGTTCCTGACCATAGTTAATCCCCGTGAATAATATCCTTGCCGCTTGTACCTTCATATCCAGTTGCTCCTATTATTACAAGATGTATTCTCCGTTGTTTCGAGAATCCTTTGTGCCTTCTGCTTTGCGGCTTATTTTTGCACTACGGATAATTCATTGAACCCGTTCATCCCCAATTGTTCATGTGGTTCACAAAATTCTTCGAAATACTATTCTATTTTATGAAAATCCTCAGCAGCCTATTGCTCCTGAATTCCTTGCCTTCCTCCATTATGGTTAATTCCATATTTCTAGTAATCCCCGTTGACATCCTTTGTCACTATCATTTCGAGTCCCTTGATTCAATATGTTGCGAATGCATGGAATCCTCTGTCGAATCCTAGAATTCATCCTTCTGGCTCAGACATCATTTTAACACATGAGATGGATCTCGACCAGTCAAATTGTCGTCGATTGTACCCCTTAGGCTATTCAACTTATCCATCCCTAATCAGAGCATTGCTTCTGATCCCTTGTCTTGGAATTCATAATTCCTTTGCATTTGAGCCTTGAGTTAGTCAGTTGTTTCTATAATCAGATGCACATGCATTCCTTCTTCCTTTGATAGAGTACCGATACTCACATCAGCTCCGTTGTAGACCACCAGACCTCTTGTTGGATTATTATCAAACAATGTCCTTCATATTCAAGTAACCTTGTGGGCCTTTCCACGGATATATAAAGCCTTTGGTAAATTGTATCCTCTGCTTCCTCAACCATGCTTTGTTTTCGAGCTGGTGGTATTTACTATTAAAGCTTGTGGTATATGTTTCCACGATACCCTGACGGGTTGAACCTATGCCTTCCTTATTATGTGTGAACTCGAAAGTTTTCACGACTCATACTCTTCTGGTATTTTGCTAAATAAAATTTCTACACTATGGCTTCATCAAAAGCGAGAAGTAAAATGAAAGGTTATGCATGGAAGAAGTGGGAGTCGACCTTGAGCCTTTGTGTTCATGCCCATGGACCCGACGTGAAACTTATCATCGAAGCTTCTTGTAAATGATATTAATCCCCTTGTTGTAAGTTCGTCCTGTATCTATGCTTGGTCCTTTGCAATCATGGCTCCGACCATATTTTCTCATTAATACCATTTATCGGACAAATTAAGTACTTGTCTTGTGCAGATCATTGCACCTGTCCAACCTTTACTTTGATCTACCATCGAGTAGTACACTAGGATATCTTGATAATGTCATGGAACTGCATAACTTCTTATGGGTTCTTCATCAACTGTTATTTCTCACCGATTTCAATTTTTCTAGGTTCTGGGTTGTCGTCAACTGAGAACACCGACACCGATATGTGAATCATTTCCTCATTCCGGTTCGATAACCCTAATTAATTTTCGTTGCTTATGAGTTTAATAATCCTTCCCGTCATTCCTAGCCTGATCGGTTATACCATTATTGGGCTAATTTTTAACTGTGCTACCTGGTCCTTATCCCCGAAATTGTAACACTTATTCTATGAGTGGTTCCTGATGGATCCTTTCTGTATCCAAAGTCTGACGTTTGCTTAAAGACCTTGTCAATGCTATCTCGAAGCATGCTTGTGGTACTCTGATTTTCAATAAAAACATTTGAACCACAATGCTAAACTTTTCCTTATCAATTATTCAAACACTGTTGTATGGGTAAGGTCATTAAATTCTTTCCCTTTACCCAATTGGTTATCTACTTACTATCCTGTCATGGATATCATCCTCTGCTTGTCCTTGGGAAGGATATACTCATGATAATTGTGTTTAAACACATTTTCCTTTCCATTGTTCTGATTAATATACTAATCATATTTTTCCTTTCCATTCTTTTGTTTAACCTTTCCGATAAACTAACTTATCTCAGTAGAGATAATTTCTTGCTTAGGTAAGCACCTCAATGTACAACTCTGTCAGTAAATACCCTGTTACTATTGTTGATGACATTCCGGTAGCCATCGATGGACAAGAACTTTGCCTAACGGCCCGCCTCGTTCAACAAGCAGGAAAATGGTTCTCTTCGTCCCTCGCCCTTGGTACCGACGTTGTTGCCGCCATAACTGACAGGCTAGCCTCTGACATGCCTTGCTATCATGACCGTGCAAGATGTCATCGCTCCTTCTATTTTAACCCACATGGTGAGCCCATAACCCACAGTTCCACAGGATCGGAACCTGACTCTCCTGTATATCCTTTATTCCGAAGTATCATTTGCTCTTGGCTTCGTGTGTTGTCACGAGCCACCGTCCGAGAGATGATATATTCCCGATGCTCTGAACCCCCTTCTCACACTCCGTTCAGGTATCGATCGTTTGTCCATTCACTTGAAACTTCCTATTGTACCTTCATATTTTGCTCTCGATGTTTTCTTAAGTTTCAACTCCAGAGATACTTTTGCCACATTCCCTGAATTGTTCAGCAGATAATTAACCCTATAAGGGTCAGTTCTCCCGAAGTTACTCTTTACTTCCGCACTTAAATCTCGGGACGAGATTTCTTATAGTGGAGGAGATTTGTAACACCCCCAGTGTCATGCTACAGTAATCCCCTTTTAATGGTGCCACATCATCATGTTACTGTTGCTAATCCTCGCTTGATCTAGACCTTAATTCAAATTCATGTTCAAACTAAAGTCCAAAAATCAATTTTGCCAAACATGAAAACTAAAATGTTCAAAGTGTGGCCAATAATCCCTGGATATTTTTCATGTTGGAACCAACCTATTTTGGATTCCCAAAGTGCCCTTGGAATTTTATTTAGTGGTCCAACAATAATTAAATTGGCCTTTTTAGTTTCTAAAAATGGTTAGACAACTCCTTTTGAGCCCAAACTTTTTGGTGCCATCTAAGAATATTGTCTAGTATTTATATGGCATGTTTCACATTTTACTAAAGGTTGTTTGGTGGAACAACTAAATCCAAAACATGGGCTAAAAACTAAAACGGTAAAGTTTAAGAAAACAAAAGAAAAGGAGAAAAGTCCCACCATCTTTTCCCTATAGACCCAAACCTACATCCCGGCCCTGTCCCACTGGGCCTTGGCCCAACTAGCAACAAAAACAAGCCCAGCCCACACCCCAGTCCTCTCCCTCCTCACGCTACAGAAGCAGGGGCATCGTGGTGGCCATCCCATGGCGCCCCTGGTCCCGTGGAGGCCATCCCGCGCCTCTCCGCCTTCCCCCCCCCCCGGCGCGTATAAGACCGCCTCGGCCTCCTAGACGAACCCTAGATCGCCAGTTCCCCCCTCTCCTCTCCACTCGCTCCCTTTCTCGATCTGGACCGGCGCCCGAGCGCTGCCATGGCTGCGCCGTCGTCGTCCGCATAGCCGCCGGCATCCTGAGTCCACGAGATCCGCCCGCTTCCGCTACGTCGTCCTCGACCACGAGTCCGAGTCGGGGGTCACTGCATCGCCGCCACGCCATCGTCTTCCTCCTCAGGACGCCGGAGCTCCACCGCCGCCATGTTGGGGAATGTAGTAATTTCAAAAAGTTTCCTACGCACACGCAAGATCATGGTAATGCATAGCAACGAGAGGGGAGAGTGTAGTCTACGTACCCTCGTAGACTGATAGTGGAAGCGTTATGACAACGCGGTTGATGTTGTCGTACGTCTTCACGGCCCGACCGATCAAGCACCGAAACTACGACACCTCCGAGTTCTAGCACACGTTCAGCTCGATGACGATACCCGAACTTCGATCCAGCAAAGTGTCAGGGAAGAGTTCCGTCAGCACGACGGTGTGGTGACGATCTAGATGTTCTACTGTCGCAGGGCTTTGCCTAAGCACCACTACAATATTATCGAGGACTATGGTGGAGGGGGGCACCGCACACGGCTAAGAGAACGATCTTGAAGATCAACTTGTGTGTCTAGAGGTGCCCCCCTGCCCCCGTATATAAAGGAGCAAGGGGGGAGGCCGGCCAGCCCTTGGGGTGCGCCAAGGAGGAGGAGTCCTCCTCCTAGTAGGAGTAGGACTCCCCTCTTTCCTACTCCAACTAGGAGGGGGAAAGGAAGGTGGAGAGGGAGAAGGAAAGGGGGGCGCCGCCCCCCCTCTCCTAGTCCAATTTGTACCAGAGGGGGAGGGGGCGCGCGGCCCACACTGGCCGCCCCTGTCTCTCTCCACTAGGGCCCATAAAGCCCATTACTTCTCCCAGGGGGTTCCGGTAACCCTCCGGCACTCCGGTTTTCTCCAAAATCACCCGGAACACTTCCGGTGTCCGAATATAGCCGTCCAATATATCAATCTTTATGTCTCGATCATTTCGAGACTCCTCGTCATGTCCGTGATCACATCCGGGACTCCGAACGAACTTCGGTACATCAAAATATATAAACTCATAATGAAACTGTCATCGTAATGTTAAGCGTGCGGACCCTACGTGTTCGATAACAATGTAGACATGACCGAGACATGTCTCCGGTCAATAACCAATAGCGGAACCTGGATGCTCATATTGGCTCCCACATATTCTAAGAAGATCTTTTACCGGTCAGACCGCATAACAACATACTTTGTTCCCTTTGTCATCGGTATGTTACTTGCCCGAGATTCGATCGTCGGTATCTCAATACCTAGTTCAATCTCGTTACCGGCAAGTCTCTTTACTCGTTTCGCAATACATCATCTTGCAACTAACTCATTAGTTGCAATGCTTGCAAGGCTTATGTGATGTGCATTACCGAGAGGGCCCAGAGATACCTCTCCGACAATCGGAGTGACAAATCCTAATCTCGAAATACGCCAACCCAACATGTACCTTTGGAGACACCTGTAGAGCTCCTTTATAATTACCCAGTTACATTGTGACGTTTGGTAGCACACAAAGTGTTCCTCTGGCAAACGGGAGTTGCATAATCTCATAGTCATAGGAACATGTATAAGTCATGAAGAAAGCAATAGCAACATACTAAACGATCGGGTGCTAAGCTAATGGAATGGGTCATGTCAATCACATCATTCTCCTAATGATGTGATCCCGTTAATCAAATGACAACACATGTCTATGGTTAGGAAACATAACCATCTTTGATTAACGAGCTAGTCAAGTAGAGGCACACTAGTGACGTTTAGTTTGTCTATGTATTCACACAAGTATTATGTTTCCGGATAATACAATTCTAGCATGAATAATAAACATTTATCATGATATAAGGAAATAAATAATAACTTTATTATTGCCTCTAGGGCATATTTCCTTCAGTCTCCCACTTGCACTAGAGTCAATAATCTAGATTACACAGTAATGATTCTAACACCCATGGAGCTTTGGTGCTGATCATGTTTTGCTCGTGGAAGAGGCTTAGTCAACGGGTCTGCTACATTCAGATCCGTATGTATCTTGCAAATCTCTATGTCTCCCACCTGGACTAGATCCCGGATGGAATTGAAGCGTCTCTTGATGTGTTTGGTTCTCTTGTGAAATCTGGATTCCTTTGCCAAGGCAATTGCACCAGTATTGTCACAAAAGATTTTCATTGGACCCGATGCACTAGGTATGACACCTAGATCGGATATGAACTCCTTCATCCAGACTCCTTCGTTTGCTGCTTCCGAAGCAGCTATGTACTCCGCTTCACATGTAGATCCCGCCACAAGGCTTTGTTTAGAACTGCACCAACTGACAGCTCCACCGTTTAATGTAAACACGTATCCGGTTTGCGATTTAGAATCGTCCGGATCAGTGTCAAAGCTTGCATCAACGTAACCATTTACGATGAGCTCTTTGTCACCTCCATATACGAGAAACATATCCTTAGTCCTTTTCAGGTATTTCAGGATGTTCTTGACCGCTGTCCAGTGATCCACTCCTGGATTACTTTGGTACCTCCCTGCTAGACTTATAGCAAGACATACATCAGGTCTGGTACACAGCATTGCATACATGATAGAGCCTATGGCTGAAGCATAGGGAACATCTTTCATTTTCTCTCTATCTTCTGCAGTGGTCGGGCATTGAGTCTTACTCAATTTCACACCTTGTAACACAGGCAAGAATCCTTTCTTTGCTTGATCCATTTTGAACTTCTTCAAAATTTTGTCAAGGTATGTGCTTTGTGAAAGTCCAATTAAGCGTCTTGATCTATCTCTATAGATCTTAATGCCCAATATGTAAGCAGCTTCACCGAGGTCTTTCATTGAAAAACTCTTATTCAAGTATCCCTTTATGCTATCCAGAAATTCTATATCATTTCCGATTAGTAATATGTCATCTACATATAATATCAGAAATGCTACAGAGCTCCCACTCACTTTCTTGTAAATACAGGCTTCTCCAAAAGTCTGTACAAAACCAAATGCTTTGATCACATTATCAAAGCGTTTATTCCAACTCCGAGAGGCTTGCACCAGTCCATAAATGGATCGCTGGAGCTTGCACACTTTGTTAGCTCCCTTTGGATCGACAAAACCTTCCGGCTGCATCATATACAACTCTTCTTCCAGAAATCCATTCAGGAATGCAGTTTTGACATCCATCTGCCAAATTTCATAATCATAAAATGCGGCAATTGCTAACATGATTCGGACAGACTTAAGCATCGCTACGGGTGAGAAGGTCTCATCGTAGTCAATCCCTTGAACTTGTCGAAAACCTTTTGCGACAAGTCGAGCTTTGTAGACAGTAACATTACCGTCAGCGTCAGTCTTCTTCTTGAAGATCCATTTATTCTCAATTGCTTGCCGATCTTTGGGCAAGTCAACCAAAGTCCATACTTTGTTCTCATACATGGATCCCATCTCAGATTTCATGGCTTCAAGCCATTTTGCAGAATCTGGGCTCATCATCGCTTCTTCATAGTTCGTAGGTTCATCATGATCTAGTAGCATGACTTCCAGAACAGGATTACCGTACCACTCTGGTGCGGATCTTACTCTGGTTGATCTACGAGGTTCAGTAGTAACTTGTTCTGAAGTTTCATGATCATCATCATTAGCTTCCTCACTAATTGGTGTAGGTGTCACAGAAACCGGTTTCTGTGATGTACTACTTTCCAATAAGGGAGCAGGTACAGTTACCTCATCAAGTTCTACTTTCCTCCCACTCACTTCTTTCGAGAGAAACTCCTTCTCTAGAAAGTTTCCGAATTTAGCAACAAAAGTCTTGCCTTCGGATCTGTGATAGAAGGTGTATCCAATAGTTTCCTTTGGATATCCTATGAAGACACATTTCTCTGATTTGGGTTCGAGCTTATCAGGTTGAAGCTTTTTCACATAAGCATCGCAGCCCCAAACTTTCAGAAACGACAACTTTGGTTTCTTGCCAAACCACAGTTCATAAGGCGTCGTCTCAACGGATTTTGATGGTGCCCTATTTAACGTGAATGCGGCCGTCTCTAAAGCATAACCCCAAAACGATAGCGGTAAATCAGTAAGAGACATCATAGATCGCACCATATCTAGTAAAGTACGATTACGACGTTCGGACACACCATTACGCTGTGGTGTTCCGGGTGGCGTGAGTTGCGAAACTATTCCGCATTGTTTCAAATGTACACCAAACTCGTAACTCAAATATTCTCCTCCACGATCAGATCGTAGGAATTTTATTTTCTTGTTACGATGATTTTCAACTTCACTCTGAAATTCTTTGAACTTTTCAAATGTTTCAGACTTATGTTTCATTAAGTAGATATACCCATATCTGCTTAAGTCATCTGTGAAGGTGAGAAAATAACGATATCCGCCACGAGCCTCAACATTCATCGGACCACATACATCTGTATGTATGATTTCCAACAAATCTGTTGCTCTCTCCATAGTACCGGAGAACGGTGTTTTGGTCATCTTGCCCATAAGGCACGGTTCGCAAGTACCAAGTGATTCATAATCAAGTGGTTCCAAAAGTCCATCAGTATGGAGTTTCTTCATGCGCTTTACACCGATATGACCTAAACGGCAGTGCCACAAATAAGTTGCACTATCATTATCAACTCTGCATCTTTTGGCTTCAACATTATGAATATGTGTGTCACTACTATCGAGATTTAATAAGAATAGACCACTCTTCAAGGGTGCATGACCATAAAAGATATTACTCATATAAATAGAACAACCATTATTCTCTGATTTAAATGAATAACCGTCTCGCATCAAACAAGATCCAGATATAATGTTCATGCTCAACGCTGGCACCAAATAACAATTATTTAGGTCTAATACTAATCCCGAAGGTAGATGTAGAGGTAGCGTGCCGACCGCGATCACATCGACTTTGGAACCATTTCCCACGCGCATCGTCACCTCGTCCTTAGCCAATCTTCGCTTAATCCGTAGTCCCTGTTTCGAGTTGCAAATATTAGCAACAGAACCAGTATCAAATACCCAGGTGCTACTGCGAGCATTAGTAAGGTACACATCAATAACATGTATATCATATATACCTTTGTTCACCTTGCCATCCTTCTTATCCGCCAAATACTTGGGGCAGTTCCGCTTCCAGTGACCAGTCTGCTTGCAGTAGAAGCACTCAGTTTCAGGCTTAGGTCCAGATTTGGGTTTCTTCTCCTGAGCAGCAACTTGCTTGCTGTTCTTTTTGAAGTTCCCCTTCTTCTTCCCTTTGCCCTTTTTCTTGAAACTAGTGGTCTTGTTGACCATCAACACTTGATGCTCCTTCTTGATTTCTACCTCCGCAGCTTTCAGCATTGCGAAGAGCTCGGGAATTGTCTTAACCATCCCTTGCATATTATAGTTCATCACGAAGCTCTTGTAGCTAGGTGGAAGTGATTGGAGAATTCTGTCAATGACGCAATCATCTGGAAGATTAACTCCCAATTGAATCAAGTGATTATTATACCCAGACATTTTGAGTATATGCTCACTGACAGAACTGTTCTCCTCCATCTTGCAGCTATAGAACTTATTGGAGACTTCATATCTCTCAATCCGGGCATTTGCTTGAAATATTAACTTCAACTCCTGGAACATCTCATATGCTCCATGACGTTCAAAACGTCGTTGAAGTCCCGATTCTAAGCCGTAAAGCATGGCACACTGAACTATTGAGTAGTCATCAGCTTTGCTCTGCCAGACGTTCATAACATCTGGTGTTGCTCCAGCAGCAGGCCTGGCACCCAGCGGTGCTTCCAGGACGTAATTCTTCTGTGCAGCAATGAGGATAATCCTCAAGTTACGGACCCAGTCCGTGTAATTGCTACCATCATCTTTCAACTTTGCTTTCTCAAGGAACGCATTAAAATTCAACGGAACAACAGCACGGGCCATCTATCTACAATCAAACATAAACAAGCAAGATACTATCAGGTACTAAGTTCATGATAAATTTAAGTTCAATTAATCATATTACTAAAGAACTCCCACTTAGATAGACATCCCTCTAATCCTCTAAGTGATCACGTGATCCAAATCAACTAAACCATGTCCGATCATCACGTGAGATGGAGTAGTTTCATTGGTGAACATCACTATGTTGATCATATCTACTATATGATTCACGCTCGACCTTTCGGTCTCCGTGTTCCGAGGCCATATCTGTATATGCTTGGCTCGTCAAGTATAACCTGAGTATTCCGCGTGTGCAACTGTTTTGCACCCGTTGTATTTGAACGTAGAGCCTATCACACCCGATCATCACGTGGTGTCTCAGCACGAAGAACTTTCGCAACGGTGCATACTCAGGGAGAACACTTCTTGATAATTAGTGAGAGATCATCTTAAAATGCTACCGTCAATCAAAGCAAGATAAGATGCATAAAAGATAAACATCACATGCAATCAATATAAGTGATATGATATGGCCATCATCATCTTGTGCTTGCGATCTCCATCTTCGAAGCACCGTCATGATCACCATCGTCACCGGCGCGACACCTTGATCTCCATCGTTGCATCGTTGTCGTCTCACCAATCTTATGCTTCTACGACTATCGCTACCGCTTAGTGATAAAGTAAAGCATTACAGGGCGATTGCATTGCATACAATAAAGCGACAACCATATGGCTCCTGCCAGTTGCCGATAACTCGGTTACAAAACATGATCATCTCATACAATAAAATTTAGCATCATGTCTTGACCATATCACATCACAACATGCCCTGCAAAAACAAGTTAGACGTCCTCTACCTTGTTTGTTGCAAGTTTTACGTGGCTGCTACGGGCTTTAAGCAAGAACCAATCTTACCTACGCATCAAAAGCCACAACGATAGTTTGTCAAGTTGGTGATGTTTTAACCTTCGCAAGGACCGGGCGTAGCCACACTCGGTTCAACTAAAGTTGGAGAAACTGACACCCACAAGCCACCTGTGTGCAAAGCACGTCGGTAGAACCAGTCTCGCGTAAGCGTACGCGTAATGTCGGTCCGGGCCGCTTCATCCAACAATACCGCCGAACCAAAGTATGACATTCTGGTAAGCAATATGACTTATATCGCCCACAACTCACTTGTGTTCTACTCGTGCACAACATCAACGCATAAAACCAGGCTCTGATACCACTGTTGGGGAACGTAGTAATTTCAAAAAAAATTCCTATGCACACGCAAGATCATGGTGATGCATAGCAACGAGAGGGGAGAGTGTAGTCTATGTACCCTCGTAGACCGACAGCGGAAGCGTTATGACAACGCGGTTGATGTAGTCGTATGTCTTCACGGCCCGACCGATCAAGCACCGAAACTACGGCACCTCTGAGTTCTAGCACACGTTCAGCTCGATGACGATCCCTGGACTCTGATCCAGCAAAGTGTCAGGGAAGAGTTCCGTCAGCATGATGGCGTGGTGACAATCTTGATGTTCTACTGTCGCAGGGCTTCGCCTAAGCACCACTACAATATTATCGAGGACTATGGTGGAGGGGGGCACCGCACACGGCTAAGAGAATGATCTTGAAGATCAATTTGTGTGTCTAGAGGTGCCCCCTGCCCCCGTATATAAAGGAGCAAGGGGGGAGGCCAGCCGGCCCTTGGGGCGCGCCAAGGAGGAGGAGTCCTCCTCCTAGTAGGAGTAGGACTCCCCTCTTTCCTACTCCTACTAGGAGGGGGAAAGGAAGGGGGAGAGGGAGAAGGAAAGGGGGCGCCGCCCCCCCTCTCCTAGTCCAATTCGGACCAGAGGGGAAGGGGGCGCGTGGCCCACCCTGGCCGCCCCTCTCTCTCTCCACTAGGGCCCATAAAGCCCATTACTTCTCCCGGGGGGTTCCGGTAACCCTCCGGCACTCCGGTTTTCTCTGAAATCACCCGGAACACTTCCGGTGTCCGAATATAGCCGTCCAATATATCAATCTTTATGTCTCGATCATTTCGAGACTCCTCGTCATGTCTGTGATCACATCCGGGACTCCGAACAAACTTCGGTACATCAAAATATATAAACTCATAATGAAACTGTCATCGTAACGTTAAGCGTGCGGACCCTACGGGTTCGAGAACAATGTAGACATGACCGAGACATGTCTCCGGTCAATAACCAATAGCGGAACCTGGATGCTCATATTGGCTCCCACATATTCTATGAAGATCTTTTATCGTTCAGACCGCATAACAACATACTTTGTTCCCTTTGTCATCGGTATGTTACTTGCCCGAGATTCGATCGTCGGTATCTCAATACCTAGTTCAATCTCGTTACCGGCAAGTCTCTTTACTTGTTTCGTAATACATCATCTCGCAACTAACTCATTAGTTGCAATGCTTGCAAGGCTTATGTGATGTGCATTACCGAGAGGGCCCAGAGATACCTCTCCGACAATCGGAGTGACAAATCCTAATCTCGAAATACGCCAACCCAACATGTACCTTTGGAGACACCTGTAGAGCTCCTTTATAATCACCCAGTTACGTTGTGACGTTTGGTAGCACACAAAGTGTTCCTCCGGCAAACGGGAGTTGCATAATCTCATAGTCATAGGAACATGTATAAGTCATGAAGAAAGCAATAGCAACATACTAAACGATCGGGTGCTAAGCTAATGGAATGGGTCATGTCAATCACATCATTCTCCTAATGATGTGATCCCATTAATCAAATGACACCACATGTCTATGGTTAGGAAACATAACCATCTTTGATTAACGAGCTAGTCAAGTAGAGGCACACTAGTGACGTTTAGTTTGTCTATGTATTCACACAAGTATTATGTTTCCGGACAATACAATTCTAGCATGAATAATAAACATTTATCATGATATAAGGAAATAAATAATAACTTTATTATTGCCTCTAGGGCATATTTCCTTCACGCCGTTCGTCTGCCCCAGGCCTCCCCGAGCCCACTCTGCTCCTCTACAGGCGCCCTGTGAGCACCTCCCTCTCCCCCCTACTCCCCTGTCGTTTCCCGTGCCCGTAGGCCATTGTTACCGCCGTAGCCGAACTCGTCGCCACTGCCGAGCCTCTCCGTCTCAGCCACCATCGGTCGAGCTCGCTTTCGAGTGTGGCTTCGTGCCCGTAGCGCTGCCAGGAGGCCTCCCAGCCGTCCGCGCCTCCTCCCGTGCCTCCTAGGGCGATCTCCGCCCCGCTCTTCTGCCGCCGCCGCGCTGCTGCAGCCCGCCGCTACCTGCGCTCTGCCGGCCGCGTCCCATTCGCCCGCCCGCGTCATCCATCCCGCCCCTCTCTGCGCCATCGCCTGCAGCAGCCCCGGCGTGCCCGGTGCCCGCTGACCCGCGCCCGGCCATGCCCTGCGTCGCCCGCGACTGCTGCCCTCCCACGCGCAGCTTGCCGCCATTCCAGCCCCACTGCTCGCCACCGCCGCCCGCTAGCGCTGCCGCTGCTCCAGCGCGCCTCCAGCGGCTCCTCCGACCGCGCGCCCTGTCGCGCCTATCCGCGCGCGCGCCTATCCGCGCGCGCGCCCAGCCGCATCACCCGGCTCGCCACTTCCTCCCCCCCGCTCGCCTCGCCGCCCGCACGGCCCCTGCCCGCCGGCGCCCGCGCTCTTCTCCCTCGCTAGCCACTGCCGCCGACGTGGCACTGGCCAGGGCCGCCCTGGGTCGCTGCCAGCGGGCCCCATGGCTCCATTTGACTGGTCAACTGGCCAAGTTGACCAGCTAACTGGGCAGTTGACCAAGTCAACGGGTCCCCACCGGTCAGTCTCTGGTGCACCCCTGGGTGCACTGCACCAGGTGCACCCAGTTTTAACTGGTGAATTTTCGAAAAATTTAAATAAGAAATTTCAGAAATTGTTTAAATCTTTAGAAATTCATAGTAATTAAACCGTAGCTCAGATGAAAATGTTTTCTATATGAAAGTTGCTCAGAAAAATCCAACGAATCCAAATGCACAGTCCATTCACCTGTCACATGCCCCTAGCATGTTGAACATGGAACCGTCCCCTCTCTTTCATCTGTCCGGAATCCGCCTAACGCTGGGAATTCATCCTCGGGTGTTTATCCCCGCCGTCTGCAACGTGTAGTACTACGTTAGGGAAACCCTAGCTCTGCCCATCGTCATGTTATGCCTTGTGATGCATTGTTTGCTCTGTATTTACTGTTTCTTCCCCCTCTTCTCTCTGGTAGACCCGAGACCGATGATGCCGCTGTGATTGACTATGTCACCGACGACCCTTCCTTCTTGTCTGAGTAACCAGGCAAGCAAACCCTCCTTGAGCATTCCAATATCGCCCATTTCTTTCCCTCTCATGCTTGCATTAGAACTGCTACTGCTTTCTGTATGATCCTACTCTGATGCATAGCCTGTTTTGTTACCCGCTTTCATACCTTACCTGCTTATCCTAAACTGCTTAGTAAGGTTGGTTAGTGATCCATCAGTGACCCCCACCTTGTCCCAATTGCCTCGCTTTATGTTCGATGACTCAATCATCATGATCGACGTCCAGGCCCCGACACCGCACATCACCCCCCCTAGTTGTATGACTCTGCAGAGTTACCATCGAGTGCCGAGGGTGGAACCTCTTACACCACTCTTGATGAGATCTCTATAGTATAGCTATCCGGTCGTGGTCATCGAGGGTGATTTCCTCCTTAACCACTTCCGATACGACTCTGTCGTGCAACCCCTCAAATGTGAACCTCGAGGGTGGTCCCTCTTACATTCACCTTGATGATTACATTGAGTGGAATTCACCGGGGGTGATTCCTCGGGTTTTCCCCTTGATGTTTGGACACACGGTTACTATGGTTACTATGACTTTATACTGAACCATGTTACTAAAGACGGGTCGACCCTGAGGGGTACCCGCGCGAGCTTAATAGCGAGTGATGTGGAGTCGGGTTGACCTGGAAGGTGCCCGCGAGATACTTACGAGGCGTGGCCGGGCATTCTTAGCCCTTGCCGCAAGTACTCGAGACGGGGCGACAGGGTCACATCGATCGTGAGTCTCTGCTCGTTACCGCGCATTCCTAATCCACTACGATTTGGATATTTGATCCGAGGGGCCTCTGGCCTGATAGCACTAACCATCATGTGGGCATAGTATGGGCGTTCTGCGTCGTATACATCAGCCGAAGCTTAATAGTCGTCAGCGACTGAGCGGCGCGCACTGGGTTGGACTGGAAAACACATACCTTGTTGAAGGAGGTAGCTAGGTCTGCTCACCGGCCGCGTACGCAACATGCAGGAGTTCCTGGGGAGATGGCCCATGATTGCAGAGCGGACCTCTAGGTCTTTCCAATAGGACAGGTCCCAAAATATAGATTTCTTCTTCCACATGAGTGCGCGTCCGTCAGCGTCATTCGGAACAGGTTGTCCACCAGGACCCTTTCCAAAGACCACCTTCAAATCCTTGATCATATCATATATATCAGCACCAGTACGGTGGCGAGGCTTTGTCCAGTGATCCGCCTCACCTTTGAAATGCTTGCCTTTCTTTCTTACGGGATGCCTGCTCGGAAGAAATCGACGATGTCCCAGGTACACATTCTTCTTACAATTAGCCAAATATATACTATCGGTATCGTCCAAACAGTGCGTGCATGCGCGGTATCCCTTGTTTGTCTGTCCTGAAAGGTTACTGAGAGCAGGCCAATCATTCATGGTCACGAACAGCAACGCCTTTAGGTCAAATTCTTCCCCATGTGCTCATCCCACACACGTACACATGTTCCATTCCACAGTTGTAAGAGTTCTTCAACTAATGGCCTTAGGTACACATCAATGTCGTTGCCGGGTTGCTTAGGGACTTGGATGAGCACTGGCACCATAATGAACTTCCGCTTTATGCACAACCAAGGAGGAAGGTTATACAAACATAGAGTCACATGCCAGGTGCTATGGTTGCTGCTCTGCTCCCCAAAAGGATTAATGCCATCTGCGCTTAGACCAAACCATACGTTCCTTGCGTCATCTGAAAACTCCTTCCCGTACTTTCTTTCGATTTTCTCCACTGCGACCCGTCAGCGGGTACTCTCAACTTTCCGTCTTTCTTAAGGTCTTCTTTGTGCCATCGCATCGCCTTGGCATGCTCTTTGTTTTGGAACAAACATTTCAACCGTGGTATTATAGGAGCATACCACATCACCTTGGTAGGAATCTTCTTCCTGGGACGCTCGCCCTCGACATCACCAGGGTCATCGCGGCTGATCTTATAGCGCAATGCACCGCATATCGGGCAAGCGTTCAAATCCTCATACTTACTGCGGTAGAGGATGCAATCATTAGGGCATGCATGTATCTTCTGCACCTCTAACCCTAGAGGGCAGACAACCTTCTTTGCTTCGTACGTACTCTCGGGCAATTCGTTGTCCTTTGGAAGCATATTCTTTATCATTACCAGCAACTTTCCAAATCCCTTGTCAGATACACCATTCTCTGCCTTCCATTGCAGCAATTCCAGTGTGGTGCCCAGCTGTTTCTTGTCACCTACGCAATTCGGGTACAACAATTTTTTGTGATCCTCTAACATGTGCTGCAACTTCTTCTTCTCCAAATCACTTGCGCAGTTTCTCTTTGCATCGGCAATGGCCCGACCAAAATCATCAACGGGCTCATCCGATGCCTCTTCTTCAGCTTCTTCCCGCATTGCCGGCTCAGCTTCTTCCCGCATTACCGGCTCAACTTCTTCCCTCATTGTTGTATCATCGTATTCAGGGAACCCATGGCTAGGATAGCTGTCGTCGTCCTCTTCTTCTTCATTGTCTTCCATCATAACCCCTCTTTCTTCGTGCCTGGTCCAAACATTATAGTGGGGCATGAAACCGGACTCAAACAGGTGGACGTGAATGGTTCTTGACGTAGAGTAATTGTGACCATTCTTATAACCAGCACATGGACAAGGCATAAAACCATCCGCCCGCTTGTTTGCCTCAGCCGCAAGCAGAAAAGTATGCATGCCATTAATGAACTCGGGAGAGCATCGGTCATCGTACTTCCATTGTCGGCTCATCTTCAATACACAGCATCGAAAACATCAAATTAATACAATACATAAAGTTCATACAACACTTAAATGCAACAAACAAATAACTCTCTAGCTAAAGAATTTAAATGCAACAACAAATGTGATCAAGATCGCAACTAAGGTAACAATTGATCCAACAGCATAATGATACCAAGTCTCACTATGAATGGCATATTTTCTAATCTTTCTAATCTTCAAGCGCATTTTCTCCATCTTAATCTTGCGATCATCGATGACATCGGCAACATGCAACTCCAATTCCATCTTCTCCCCCTCAATTCTTTTCAATTTTTCTTTCAAATCCTCGTTTTCTCTTTCAAGTAAATTTAACCTCTCGACAATAGGGTCGGTTGGAATTTCCGGTTCAACTACCTCCTACATACAATATCTATGTCAGCTTGATGGGCATAATTTTTCATAAACACGAAATGCAACAAATGGTTTTAAAAGAGAATATACCACATCTGAATCATAACATGGATGAGGGCCGATAGGGACGGATATCAAAACCATGGCACTATGTATAACAAACAACGTACGGGTAAGATAATTATACGAGTAACTATATATCCAAATCACACAAACATCAATTTTTATATAAAATTTCATGAACAAGAGGCTCACCACAAGGTGGTGCCGGCGACGGGACGATGCCGGCGATCGACGGTGGTTACGACAGAGATTTAGAAGGCACTAAGTAAACCACACCTACATATGCAAACTAAGTGTTATTTTGACCTCAATTTGCATATAAATCAAATACTACCACATATAATTCCTCCAAAATTACTAAAACCCACAATTAATCACTATATAAACCAATGCAAGAGCTAATCTAGCAATGAGAGATGAAAGGACAAAGTTGCTAACCTTTGTGATCATTTGAATGGATGAGGGCCTGCAAATCTTGACAAATTTGGGGCAAATTTTGTGATGAACTCGAGAGGAAGAAGGGAAGAACAAAGGAGAGGGAGAGGGGAAAGGGGGAAGAACATAGTGCTGGTGGACAAAGGGTTTATATAGGACGACCTTTAGTACCGGTTCGTGGCACGAACCGGTACTAAAGGTGCTGGAGGGGCTCCACTCTGACAACATCCTGCCACCACTCTCATTAGTACCGGTTCGTGGCACGAACCGGTGCTAAAGGTTCACCACGAACCGGTACTAAAGATCTCCTCCCGCCTAGCCGTTGGAACCGGCCTAATGGACAAATTAGTCCCGGTTCTGTTACAAACCGGGACTAATGTGTCTCACATTTGACCCTTTTCTACTAGTGTGCTCCCAACTAGTAGGTGAAGAGGAATGGATGAGGTTATATTCGGGGAAGGGTGCAACAATGAAGATGGAGAAGAGGAATGGGTTTATAAGTTGTAAACAACAAAGTAGTGGGATGTGATCGGACAAAAATTTGAAAGTCGGAAGGGCAAGCGAAGTCACTACCACATGATTGTGGAGAAAACTACTACCAGGAAAATGTAAAGTGCAAGATGAATAGCTAAAGGTAGCATTAAGACTGCATGAAGCAATAACTGATTGGCAATGAATTGCTGGTGATGTAGCTTCATTGTAGGATATTGAAATTTGAAAGGCAATGAAATTGCATGAAGTAGTAACAGAAAGGCAGTGAGCTGCTGGCTTAGGAAGAAAACATGATAATGTGGCTTTCCGCAGCACAGGAAAGTCTGGCAATATTTGAGTTGTTGATGTGGTAGGCTACTGAGGTGGATAGACTACATGTTAAGATAAATAGGATAAGTGGGGTTCACTTTCTTAGAGCATCTCCAACAGCCGCCGAATGCACCGCGCGCTAAAAACTGCTGCGCGCCCATCGCCTGGTTTGGCGCGACAGGCAACACTGGCACCAGTAGCGGTGCTAAAATGCAGCGCGCACGACTCTTGCACAAACAACATATGCATTCCAAACACAAGCAAAAACATCAAACACAAACAAGATAAATCAACAATAAATAGTTCAATTTCGTTATTACAACTCAAACAAACAATTTATCGTTCAATACAGCAAATAATGCAATAATACAATAAATAGTTCAATAATACAACATCGAACGCACAAATCATGATGCTCTTTGTCATGTTGGAAATATGCCCTAGAGGCAATAATAAAATGGTTATTATTATATTTCTTTGTTCATGATAATTGTCTATTGTTCATGCTATAATTGTGCTATCCGGAAATCATAATACATGTGTGAATACATAGACCACAACACGTCCCTAGTGAGCCTCTAGTTGACTAGCTCGTTGATCAAAAGATAGTCATGGTTTCCTGACTATGGACATTGGATGTCATTGATAACGGGATCACATCATTAGGAGAATGATGTAATGGACAAGACCCAATCCTAAGCTTAGCTCAAAGATCGTGTAGTTCGTTTACTGTAGCTTTTCTGAATGTCAAGTATCATTTCCTTAGACCATGAGATTGTGCAACTCCCGGATACCGTAGGAGTGCCTTGGGTGTGCCAAACGTCACAACGTAACTGGGTGACTATAAAGGTACATTACAGGTATCTCCGAAAGTGCCTGTTGGGTTGGCACGAATCGAGACTGGGATTTGTCACTCCGTATGACGGAGAGGTATCTCTGGGCCCACTCGGTAATGCATCATCATAATGAGTTCAATGTGATCAAGTGGTTGATCATGGGATCATGCATTACGGTACAAGTAAAGTGACTTGCCAGTAACGAGACTGAACAAGGTATTGGGATACCGACGATCGAGTCTCGGGCAAGTAACGTACCGATTGACAAAGGGAATTGTATACGGATTGATTGAATCCTCGACATCGTGGTTCATCCGATGAGATCATCGTGGAGCATGTGGGAGCCAGCATGGGTATCCAGATCTCGCTATTGGTTATTGACCAGAGAGTCGTCCCGGTCATGTCTGCATGTCTTCCGAACCCGTAGGGTCTACACACTTAAGGTTCGGTGACGCTAGGGTTGTTAGGAAGACTTGTATGTGATTACAGAATGTTGTTTGGAGTCCCGTATGAGATCCCGGACGTCACGAGGAGTTCCGGAATGGACCGGAGGTAAAGATTTATATATGGGAAGTTGTCACACGGTTGCCGGAAAGATTCGGGGGCATATCGGTATTGTACCGGGGCCACCGGAGGGGTTCCGGGGGTCCACCGGGAGGGCCACCTCTTCCGGAGGGCCTTATGGGCTGTATGGAGAAGGGAACCAGCCCAAGTGGGCTGGGGTGCCACACCCCCCTAGGGCCCATGCGCCTAGGGTTGGGGGAAACCCTAAGGGGGGGCGCCCCTTGCTTGGGGGGCAAGCCCCCCTCCCCTTGGCCGCCCCCCCTCTAGATCTCATCTAGAGGGGCCGACCCCCTTCCCCCTTCCCGTATAAATAGAGGGGTGAGGGGAGGGCTGCACACAACATACAAGGCGCAGCCCCTCCCCTCCCCAACACCTCTCCTCCTCCATAAGAGCTTGGCGAAGCCCTGCCGGAGTACTGCAGCTTCATCACCACCACGCCGTCGTGCTGCTGTTGGAGCCCTCTTCCTCAACCTCTCCCTCCTCCTTGCTGGATCAAGGCGCGGGAGACGTCCTCGCTCCGTACGTGTGTTGAACGCGGAGGTGTCGTCCGTTCGGCGCTAGGATCTTCGGTGATTTGGATCACGTCGAGTACGACTCCATCAACCCCGTTCTCTCGAACGCTTCTGCTCGTGATCTACAAGGGTATGTAGATGCACTCCTATCTCCCTCGTTGCTAGATGACTCCATAGATTGATCTTGGTGATGCGTAGAAAATTTTAAAATTCTGCTACGTTGCCCCCAACAGTGGCATCATGAGCTAGGTCTATGCGTAGTTACTATGCACGAGTAGAACACAAAGTAGTTGTGGGCGTCGATATTGTCAATTTGCTTGCCGTTACTAGTCTTATCTTGATTCGGCTGCATCGTGGGATGAAGCGGCCCGGACCAACCTTACACGTACACTTACGTGAGACTGGTTCCACCAACTGACATGCACTAGTTGCATAAGGTGGCTGGCGGGTGTCTGTCTCTCCCACTTTAGTCGGATCGGATTCGATGAGCAGGGTCCTTATGAAGGATAAATAGAAATTGGCAATTCACGTTGTGGTTTTGGCGCAGGTAAGAAACGTTCTTGCTAGAAACCTATAGCAGCCACGTAAAAACTTGCAACAACAATTAGAGGACATCTAGCTTGTTTTTGCAGCAAGTGTTTTGTGATGTGATATGGCCAAAGGATGTGATGAATGATATATGTGATGTATGAGATGATCATGTTCTTGCAATAGGAATCACGACTTGCATGTCGATGAGTATGACAACCGGCAGGAGCCATAGGAGTTGTCTTTATTTATTTATGACCTGCGTGTCAACATAAACGTCATGTAATTACTTTACTTTATTGCTAAAGCGTTAGCCATACTAGTAGAAGTAATAGATGACGAGACAACTTCAAGAAGACACGATGATGGAGATCATGGTGTCATGCCGGTGATAACGATGATCATGGAGCCCCGAAGATGGAGATCAAAGGAGCAAATGATATTGGCCATATCATGTCACTATTTGATTGCATGTGATGTTTATCATGTTTTACATCTTATTTGCTTAGAACGACGGTAGCTTAAATAAGATGATCCCTCGTAAAAAATTTCAAGAAAGTGTTCCCCCTAACTATGCACCGTTGCGAAGGTTCGTTGTTTCGAAGCACCACGTGATGATCGGGTGTGATAGATTCTAACGCTCGAATACAATGGGTGTAAGCCAGATTTACACACGCAATACACTTAGGTTGACTTGCCGAGCCTAGCATGTACAGACATGGCCTCGAAACACAGAAGACTGAAAGGTCGAGCATGAGTCGTATAGAAGATACGATCAACATGAAGATGTTCACCGATGTTGACTAGTCCGTCTCACGTGATGATCGGACACGGCCTAGTTAACTCGGATCATGTTATACTTAGATGACTGGAGGGATGTCTATCTGAGTGGGAGTTCATTGAATAATTTGATTAGATGAACTTAATTATCATGAACTTAGTCTAAAATCTTTACAATATGTCTTGTAGATCAAATGGCCCATGTTGTCCTCAACTTCAACGCGTTCCTAGAGAAAACCAAGCTGAAAGACGATGGCAGCAACTATACGGACTGGGTCCGGAACCTGAGGATCATCCTCATAGCTGCCAAGAAAGATTATGTCCTAGAAGCACCGCTAGGTGACGCACCCATCCCACAGAACCAAGACGTTATGAACGCTTGGCAGACACGTGCTGATGATTACTCCCTTGTTCAGTGCGGCATGCTTTACAGCTTAGAACCGGGGCTCCAAAAGCGTTTTGAGAGACACGGAGCATATGAGATGTTCGAAGAGCTGAAAATGGTTTTTCAAGCTCATGCCCGGGTCGAGAGATATGAAGTCTCCGACAAGTTCTTCAGCTGTAAGATGGAGGAAAATAGTTCTGTTAGTGAGCACATACTGAAAATGTCTGGGTTGCATAACCGCTTGACTCAGCTGGGAGTTAATCTCCCGGATGACGCGGTCATTGACAGAATCCTTCAGTCGCTTCCACCGACCTACAAGAGCTTTGTGATGAACTTCAATATGCAGGGGATGGAAAAGACCATTCCTGAGGTATATTCAATGCTGAAATCAGCAGAGGTAGAAGTCAAAAAGGAACATCAAGTGTTGATGGTGAATAAAACCACTAAGTTCAAGAAAGGCAAGGGTAAGAAGAACTTCAAGAAGGACGGCAAGGGAGTTGCCGCGCCCGGTAAGCAAGCTGCCGGGAAGAAGCCAAAGAATGGACCCAAGCCCGAGACTGAGTGTTTTTATTGCAAGGGAAGTGGTCACTGGAAGCGGAACTGCCCCAAATACTGAGCGGACAAGAAGGCCGGCATCACGAAAGGTATATGTGATATACATGTAATTGATGTGTACCTTACCAGTACTCGTAGTAGCTCCTGGGTATTTGATACCGGTGCGGTTGCTCACATTTGTAACTCAAAGCAGGAGCTGCGGAATAAACGGAGACTGGCGAAGGACGAGATGACAATGCGCGTCGGGAATGGTTCCAAGGTCGACGTGAGCGCCGTCGGCACGCTACCTCTACATTTACCTACGGGATTAGTTTTAAACCTCAATAATTGTTATTTAGTGCCAGCTTTGAGCATGAACATTGTATCAGGATCTCGTTTAATACGAGATGGCTACTCATTTAAATCCGAGAATAATGGTTGTTCTATTTATATGAGAGATATGTTTTATGGTCATGCTCCGATGGTGAATGGTTTATTCTTAATGAATCACCAGTGTAATGCTACACATATTCACAGTGTGAATACCAAAAGATGTAAGGTTGATAATGATAGTCCCACATACTTGTGGCACTGCCGCCTTGGTCACATAGGTGTCAAACGCAGGAAGAAGCTCCATGCAGATGGACTTTTAGAGTCTCTTGATTACAAATCATTTGACACGTGCGAACCATGCCTCATGGGTAAAATGACCAAGACTCCGTTCTCAGGAACAATGGAGCGAGCAACCAACTTATTGGAAATCATACATACTGATGTGTGCGGTCCAATGAGTGTTGAGGCTCGCGGTGGCTATCGTTACGTTCTCACCCTCACTGATGACTTGAGTAGATATGGGTATGTCTAATTAATGAAACACAAGTCTGAGACCTTTGAAAAGTTCAAGGAATTTCAGAGTGAGGTTGAGAATCAACGTGACAGGAAAATCAAGTTCTTGCGATCAGATCGTGGGGGAGAATACTTGAGTCATGAATTTGGCACACACTTAAGAAAATGTGGAATAGTTTCACAACTCACGCCGCCTGGAACACCTCAGCGTAATGGTGTGTCCGAACGTCGTAATCGCACTCTATTAGATATGGTGCGATCTATGATGTCTCTTACCGATTTACCGCTATCATTTTGGGGCTATGCTTTAGAGACTGCCGCATTCACTTTAAATAGGGCTTCGTCGAAATCCGTTGAGACGACACCGTATGAATTATGGTTTGGGAAGAAACCTAAGCTGTCGTTTCTAAAAGTTTGGGGATGCGATGCTTATGTCAAGAAACTTCAACCTGAAAAGCTCGAACCCAAATCGGAAAAATGCGTCTTCATAGGATACCCTAAAGAAACTGTTGGGTATACCTTCTACCTCAGATCCGAAGGCAAGATCTTCGTTGCCAAGAATGGGTCCTTTCTAGAGAAAGAGTTTCTCTCGAAAGAAATAAGTGGGAGGAAGGTAGAACTTGATGAAGTATTACCTCTTGAACCGGTAAGTGGCGCAGCTCAAGAAAATGTTCCTGAGGTGCCTGCACCGACTAGAGAGGAAGTTGATGATGATGATCATGAAACTTCAGATCAAGTTGCTACTGAACTTCGTAGGTCCACAAGGACACGTTCCGCACCAGAGTGGTACGGCAACCCTGTCTTGGAAATCATGTTGTTAGACAACGGTGAACCTTCGAACTATGAAGAAGCGATGGCGGGCCCGGATTCCGACAAATGGCTGGAAGCCATGAAATCCGAGATAGGATCCATGTATGAAAACGAAGTATGGACTTTGACTGACTTGCCCGTTGATCGCGAGCCATAGAAAATAAATGGATCTTTAAGAAGAAGACAGACGCGGATGGTAATGTGACCATCTATAAAGCTCGGCTTGTCGCTAAGGGTTATCGACAAGTTCAAGGGGTTGACTACGATGAGACTTTCTCACCCGTAGCGAAGCTGAAGTCCGTCCGAATCATGTTAGCAATTGCCGCATTCTATGATTATGAGATATGGCAAATGGACGTCAAAACGGCATTCCTTAATGGTTTCCTTAAGGAAGAATTGTATATGATGCAGCCGGAAGGTTTTGTCGATCCTAAGAATGCTGACAAGGTGTGCAAGCTCCAACACTCGATTTATGGGCTGGTGCAAGCTTCTCGGAGTTGGAACATTCATTTTGATGAGATGATCAAAGCGTTTGGGTTTATGCAGACTTATGGAGAAGCCTGCATTTACAAGAAAGTGAGTGGGAGCTCTGTAGCATTTCTCATATTGTATGTGGATGACATACTGTTGATGGGAAATGATATAGAATTCTTGGAAAGCATAAAGGCCTACTTGAACAAGTGTTTTTCAATGAAGGACCTTGGAGAAGCTGCTTATATATTAGGCATCAAGATCTATAGAGATAGATCGAGACGCCTCATTGGTCTTTCACAGAGTACATACCTTGACAAAATATTGAAGAAATTCAAAATGGACCAGTCAAAGAAGGGGTTCTTGCCTGTATTGCAAGGTACGAGATTGAGCATGGCTCAATGCCCGACCACGGCAGAAGATAGAGAAAAGATGAGTGTCGTCCCCTATGCCTCGGCCATAGGGTCTATCATGTATGCTATGCTGTGTACCAGACCTGATGTAAACCTTGCCGTGAGTTTGGTAGGAAGGTACCAAAGTAATCCTGGCATGGAACACTGGACAGCGGTCAAGAATATCCTGAAGTACCTGAAAAGGACCAAGGAAATGTTTCTCGTTTATGGAGGTGACGAAGAGCTCGTCGTAAAGGGTTACGTCGATGCTAGCTTCGACACAGATCTGGATGACTCTAAGTCACAAACCGGATACGTGTATATTTTGAATGGTGGGGCAGTAAGCTGGTGCAGTTGCAAGCAAAGCGTTGTGGCGGGATCTACATGTGAAGCGGAGTACATGGCAGCCTCGGAGGCAGCACAAGAAGCAGTCTGGGTGAAGGAGTTCATTACCGACCTAGGAGTCATACCCAATGCGTCGGGCCCGATGACTCTCTTCTGTGACAACACTGGAGCTATTGCCCTTGCCAAGGAGCCCAGGTTTCACAGGAAGACCAGGCATATCAAGCGTCGCTTCAACTCCATTCGTGAAAGTGTTCAAAATGGAGACATAGAGATTTGTAAAGTACATACGGACCTGAATGTAGCAGATCCGTTGACTAAACCTCTCCCTAGAGCAAAACATGATCAACACCAGAACTGCATGGGTGTTCGATTCATCACAATGTAACTAGAATATTGACTCTAGTGCAAGTGGGAGACTGTTGGAAATATGCCCTAGAGGCAATAATAAAATGGTTATTATTATATTTCTTTGTTCATGATAATTTTCTATTGTTCATGCTATAATTGTGTTATCCGGAAATCGTAATACATGTGTGAATACATAGACCACAACACGTCCCTAGTGAGCCTCTAGTTGACTAGCTCGTTGATCAAAAGATAGTCATGGTTTCCTGACTATGGACATTGGATGTCATTGATAACGGGATCACATCATTAGGAGAATGATGTGATGGACAAGACCCAATCCTAAGCTTAGCTCAAAGATCGTGTAGTTCGTTTGCTGTAGCTTTTCTGAATGTCAAGTATCATTTCCTTAGACCATGAGATTGTGCAACTCCCGGATACCGTAGGAGTGCCTTGGGTGTGCCAAATGTCACAACGTAACTGGGTGACTATAAAGGTACATTACAGGTATCTCCGAAAATGTCTGTTGGGTTGGCACGAATCGAGGCTGGGATTTGTCACTCCGTATGACGGAGAGGTATCTCTGGGCCCACTCGGTAATGCATCATCATAATGAGTTCAATGTGATCAAGTGGTTGATCACGGGATCATGCATTACGGTACGAGTAAAGTGACTTGCCGGTAACGAGACTGAACAAGGTATTGGGATACCGACGATCGAGTCTCGGGCAAGTAACGCACTGATTGAAAAAGGGAATTGTATATGGATTGATTGAATCCTCGACATCGTGGTTCATCCGATGAGATCATTGTGGAGCATGTGGGAGCCAACATGGGTATCCAGATCCCGCTATTGGTTATTGACCGGAGAGTCGTCTCGGTCATGTCTACATGTCTTCCGAACCCGTAGGGTCTACACACTTAAGGTTCGGTGACGCTAGGGTTGTTAGGAAGACTTGTATGTTATTACCGAATGTTGTTCGGAGTCCCGGATGAGATCCCGGACGTCACGAGGAGTTCCGGAATGGTCTGGAGGTAAACATTTATATATGGGAAGTTGTCATACGGTCGCGGAAAGATTCGGGGGCATATCGGTATTGTACCGGGGCCACCGGAGGGGTTCCGGGGGTCCACCCGGAGGGGCCACCTCTTCTGAAGGGCCTTATGGGCTGTATGGAGAAGGGAACCAGCCCAAGTGGACTGGGGCGCCACACCCCCTAGGGCCCATGCGCCTAGGGTTGGGGGAAACCCTAAGGGGGCGCCCCTTGCTTGGGAGGCAAGCCCCCCTCCCCTTGGCCGCCCCCCCCCTCTAGATCTCATCTAGAGGGGGCCGGCCCCCTTCCCCCTTCCCCTATAAATAGAGGGGTGAGGGGAGGGCTGCACACAACATCCAAGGCGCAGCCCCTCCCCTCCCCAACACCTCTCCTCCTCCATAAGAGCTTGGTGAAGCCCTGCCGGAGTACTGCAGCTTCATCACCACCACGCCGTCGTGCTGCTGTTGGAGCCCTCTTCCTCAACCTCTCCCTCCTCCTTGCTGGATCAAGGCACGGGAGATGTCCTCGCTCCGTACGTGTGTTGAGGGACTAATGTGTAAGTGCATCTAGTGCCACCCCTAGTTGGTTTTGGAGTATTGACGACAAACCTAGTTGAGGGACTAATGTGTTTGTGAGAATTGCAGGATAACACAGGTAGAAGTCCTTCATTGATTCGGTTTTCCTACCAGAGATGACCCCTAAAAATGTATGAAGACATTGAAGTCAAAGGTGGTATATGAAGATATTCACATTGAAGACTATGACATGAGAAGACATCACATGAAGCCTATGGAGCTCGAAGACTTAGATCTTTCGTAGTTCTTTTTCTTCTTTGTTGAGTCATAGGAACCACTGTACTGTTAAGTGGGGTCCAAGAGAACCAATCAGAATGACTGAAGTGATGCTTAAACAAAACCTATGTTTTCGAGTGAAGACTATGAGAGCGAATCTTGTCCAGAGTTGGACAAGTCAGCTTTGCTTGTATCCCAAGTAAAGTTGCCGTGTGAGTTTGAAATCTGACCGTTGGAACACGTGTCAGTTCCGTAGTGACCCAGGGTCATTTCGGACAAATCAGGTCGGGTTGCCAAGTGGCTATAAATAGCCCACCCCCTACAACCATAAACGGTTGGCTGCTCAGATTCAGAGTACGGCTTTTGTCGTTTGAGAGCAACCCACCTCGAAGCCTTTGAGAGAGAATTCCCTAGGATAAAGCCCTAACCACCCAGAGCCAAAGAGAATTAGGCATCACTTAAGTCTTCTTGTCTGTGTGATCTGAAGACTTATTACACTTGAGGACTGTGCATCCTCCAGCCGGTTAGGCGTCGCATTCTGAGCATCCAAGAGACATTGTGGATTGCCGGTGAACGAAGTCTGTGAAGGTTTGGGAGTCTACCTTGAAGACTTACCAAAGTGATTGGGCGAGGTCTGTGTGACCTTAGCTCAAGGGGAATACGGTGAGGACTGGGTGTCCTGAGCTGCGTGTTCAGGACTAGGTGTCCGGGACTGTGTGTCCTAAGGTTTAAATACCTAGCCGCCCTAACCAGACGTACAGTTGTCACAGCAACTGGAACTGGTCCAACAAATCATTGTCTTCAGCGAGTCACTGGTTTCATCTTCCCTTCCCTTTACTTACTGTTACTCCTTGTGAAGTCATTGTATGTTCGCACTATCTTTTGTCTTCACTGAGTGACTGCGTGTTCTGTGTGGCTTCACAATATCTTCCTACCTGATCCTTACTACATTGCTGCTATTAGTCATTGTGCTTTCACTCTATTGAATACTTGACTATGGCTTGCCTAGTGTAGTCTACCTTCCGCTGCAGGTAGTAGGTTTATTTCTATCGTTTGTCTTCATAACTTCCACGTTTTGAAGACTTTCATAAAAATTGCCTATTCATCCCCCTCTAGTCGATATAACGCACTTTCAATTGGTATCAGAGCAAGGTGCTCCCTTGTTCTGTGTGATTTGGTTTAACCACCTGGAGTTTTAGCTATGTCGACTGCAGGGATAATTAAAGTCTCCGCTGCGTGCCCCGTCTTCGATGGAACTGAATATCCCTACTGGAAGAATAAGATGCGCATGCATCTTGAAGCCATTGACGTCGACCTATGGTATGTCGTCAAGAACGGCGTTCCCAAGGCTAGAGAAGGTGTCATTGCTGCTGATGTCAAGAAGTTTGTTCAACTGGACTCTACTGCCAAGAATATCATCTGTGGTCACTGACAAGGACAGTATGGCCGTGTGAGTGCTTTGGAAACATCTAAGCTGGTCTGGGACTGGCTCTCCAAGGTCAATGAAGGCGTCTCAACCCAGAGAGATCAGAGAATCAGTGTCCTTCGCAACCTCTTCAACCGCTTCAAGCGAAATGACAATGAGAATGTCCAGCTCACATTTGACCGACTCACTGACATCACAAATGAGCTTCAAGCCCTCGGCGCTACTGAGATCACCAAACATGAAGTCGTCAAGACACTACTGAGATCACTTGATAGTTCGTTTGACACCCTAGCCCTGATGATTCAAGAACGTCCTGATTTCAAGACACTCGATCCGTCTGACATACTTGAGAGGCTCAACACACATGAGTTTCAGCTTTCTGAGAAAAGAGATATCTACGGTCCAAACTATGGGCGAACTCGTGCCTTGAAGGCAAAAGCTGTCTCCTCATCTGAAGAAGAATCTGACAGCAGTTCGGATGATCCTGAAGACATTGGAAGGGAACTTGCTATGCTTGTGAAGAAGTTCCAAAAATTCACCAAGAAGAAAGGTTTCAGAAAGTCTTCCCGATCAAGCTCAAGGAATGATGAAGCTTCTGCTCACGACTACAAGAAGAAAACATGTCACAAGTGCAAGAAACCTGGCCACTTCATCTCTGAGTGTCCACAGTGGGACAATGAGAACAAAAAGAAGAAGAAGAGCAAGGAATATGACTCTGACGACAAGAAGAAGAAGAAATACTCAAAGTCTTCTTCCAAGTCTTCTTCAAAGTCTTCATCACACAAGAAGAGCTCATTTGGCAAGGCACGTGCCTTTGTTGGCAAGGAAATGGATTCAGAGGAGGAGTCCGCTTCTGAGGAGGCGGAGGTGGAGTCTGAGGAGGAGTCCGATTCAGGCGTCGCAAGTCTGGCTACAACATACATTTCCAAGTCCATCTTCAACACTGAAGACAATGACTTCATCACCGACACCGATGCAAATGACAAGGACTACTCCGCTTCTACCTACTGCTTCATGGCACGCGGTGCCAAGGTAAACACACGCAGTACTCACTATCAAACATCTAGTGACGATGACTCTAATTGTGGTTCAAAACCCAGCTACAAAACACTTGCTAAAATTGCAACTGAACAACAGAAAGCTATGGAACATATTCAAAAACTGTTAGACAGAAGCGATGATCTGTTAGGTGCTGAAATGACTCGATCTGAATCCTTAATTGAAGACATAAAAAATCTTCATGTTAAGTATCAGGAACTTGAAAGTCATCATGAAACTCTCTCAACAACTCATGAAAAGCTTTCCTATGATTATCTTCAAAGGAAGAAAGATCTTGAGAAATTGAGAGCGGCTCATGAAGATCTTCAAAAGGAAAACGAGTCACTTCACGCCAAACAGATCAGTTCTGCTCAGGAAGGATTTGAACCACCATGTCTTAAATGCATTGAGCGTAATAATGCTACTTCTGTTGCTGAATGTTCTACTGCTACTTCTGTTGCAATATCTTCAACTGTTGATGTGGTAACTAACCCCTCTGCTGAGGATACCACTGCTATTGCTGATGAGAATGCTAGGTTGAAGACATTGCTTGAAACAGGGATGTACAAAAGTCTTAAAGGGCATCAGACACTATGTGATGTCCTCAAAAAGCAGATTCTGAACCGAAACCCGAGGAAAGAGGGTGTTGGGTTCGTAAGGAAAATGAATGTTGATGGCTCTTACTGGAAACCTGAGCAGTACCCCAAAACCACGTGGGTTGCTGCAAAGGAACCTTCAACAGATCCATCCAATCTATCTGGCTTCACTTGTGCTAACCCCATTATCATTGATGAATCCCTTGATGCAAACTATAAACTGTTTCAAAATCAGAATGGTGAAGTGTTTGCCAGGTACATTGGTACTAACTGCAGGAATGGACCGCCTATGAAGAAGATCTGGGTTCCGAAAAGGTGTCTGGAGAATCTTCCTGTGAATGTCATCATGACACCTCACGTGAAGAAGACAAACCTCATACCAAAGGCTTCATACGGTCCAAAGGCTTCATACAGACAGAGGACTCACCTGAGTCGCACTAACGCAAATGTTTTGCAGGGAAACCATACTCAGGCATATGAATATGAGAGCGGTTCATCAAACCGCCATGTTCATAAGACAAAGAACTATTCTACTTATTCTTATGAGTACTATTGTCCGCCTGCAAGACTGTTTGCTAGGGCTCCAAAGCCAAAGTTCTCAAATGCTGCACTTAGACTTATTGCTTCTAAGCCACCCTTGAAGATGTGGGTGGCTAAGAAAGCTTAACTCTCTTTTGCAGGGAAAGGTCTCTAGCAGAAAACCAAAATCGTCTGACGCTATTGCTGGGGACCTTAAACATCTTGTAGGGCGCAAGATCAAATGCCCGAATGGTCTTACTATGTACTTCGTTCCTGAATCGCTTGCTACTCTCCATATTAGTCCTAATCTGGATCTAAGCTTTCATAACCCACTGGTTCGTCAAATGTTTTTGCTTCACAATGCTCTTCCTGAAGCCTATCCCCCTAACTGCACTGTAGGGTACGACACCAGCGTCTTCAGAATGGATTATTGACAGTGGGTGTACAAATCACATGACTGGCAACAGAAGCCTTCTTATGGACTCAACCTTACGTCCATCCGACAAGAGTCACATCACATTTGCTGACATTGGCAAAAGTAAGGTATTGGGTCTAGGTAGAGTTGCAATCTCAAGGGATCAACACATGGATAAAGTCATGCTTGTTGAATCCCTTGGCTTCAGCTTAATGTCTGTCTCAATGCTTTGCGATTTAAACATGATCGTAATATTTGGAAAATATTGTTGCCTTGTTCTAATGGAATCTGACAAGTCTCTAGTGTTTGAAGGGTATCGAAAAGATGATTTGTACGTGGTAGATTTCTCAGCAGGACCACAGCTTGCCATATGTCTTCTAGCAAAAGCTTCAGAATGCTGGCTCTGGCATCGGAGGCTTGGGCATGCTGGCATGAGGAACCTCCACCCTGGCAAAGAAGAAGCATGTCATAGGCATCAAGGGCGTCAAGTTCAAGAAAGATCACTTATGCGGTGCCTGTGAGGCAGGAAAGATGACGAGGGCCAAACATCCCTCGAAGACAATCATGACCACTACTCGACCCTTTGAACTGCTTCACATGGATCTTTTCGGTCCCACTCATTACTCAACTCTTACTACTACTGCTTGTCTCTATGGCTTTGTCATTGTTGATGATTATTCTAGATATACTTGGGTGCACATAATCCTTTACAAGACTGAAGTGCAGGATGTCTTCAGACGCTTCGCCAATCGAGCAATGAACAATTTTGGCGCCAAGATAAAGCATATCAGAAGTGACAATGGCACTAAATTCAAGAACACTAGCCTTGATACATATCTTGATACCTTGGGCATCACACATGAATTCTCAGCCCCGTACACGCCACAGCAGAATGGGGTCGTCGAACGCAAGAACAGAACACTCATTGAGATGGCCAAAACGATGCTAGATGAATACAAGACTCCAAGAAAATTCTGGCCTGAAGCCATTGATACTGCATGCCATACAATCAATCGTGTTTATCTTCACAAGCTTCTGAACAAGACATCTTATGAGCTCCTTACTGGCAAGAAGCCAAATGTCAGTTACTTCAGAGTATTTAGCGCCAGGTGCTGGATCAAGGACCCACATCACACCTCAAAGTTTGCACCAAAAGCACATGAGGGTTTTATGCTTGGATATGGAAAGGATTCGCACTCCTACAGAGTCTTCAATCTCTTTCATTACAAAGTGGTTGAAACAGTGAATGTGCAGTTCGATGAGACCAACGGTTCACAAAGAGAGCAACTGCCAAATGTGCTAGATGAAGTTCCATCCAGTGAATCAATCAAGCTAATGGGAACTGGAGAAATTATACCTTCTGAAGCTCATCCTGAAGAAGAACTTATCATATCAGCACCTGATCAACATGAAGACAATGCTTAGCCTGAAGACATTCCTTCTAACAACGACAATGTTCAGCAAGAGCAAAATCTTCGCCCTATACATCCTCGCGTTGCCAATGAAGTGCAGATTGAAAGAATAATTGATAGCATCAATGCACCCGGTCCACTCACTCGTTCAAGGGCGACTCAGCTGGCAAATCTCTGTGGGCACTTCGCATTCGTCTCAATAACAGAGCCTAAGAAAGTTGAAGAAGCCTTCATGGAACCTGAATGGATTCAAGCTATGCAAGATGAGCTTCAACAGTTTGAGCTGAATAATGTATGGGAACTGGTCAAGCGTCCCGATCCTCGGAAGCACAACATAATAGGCACCAAATGGATATACCGCAACAAGCAATATGAGCATGGTCAAATTGTCAGAAACAAAGCTCGTCTCATTGCTCAAGGATATACTCAAGTGGAAGGCATTGACTTCGATGAAACATTTGCTCCTGTGGCTAGACTTGAAGCCATACGCATACTGCTGGCCTATGCAAATCATCACAACATACTTCTTTATCAAATGGATGTGAAGAGCGCCTTCCTCAATGGCAAGATTGAAGAAGAAGTGTATGTTGCACAACCTCCTGGCTTTGAAGATCCAAAACATCCTGACATGGTATACAAGCTCAACAAGGCACTGTATGGCCTCAAACTATTGGAAATATGCCCTAGAGGCAGTAATAAAAGCATTATTATTATATTTCCTTGTTCATGATAATTGTCTTTATTCATGCTATAATTGTGTTATCCAGAAATCGTAATACATGTGTGAATAATAGACACCAACATGTCCCTAGTAAGCCTCTAGTTGACTAGCTCGTTGATCAACAGATAGTCATGGTTTCCTGACTATGGACATTGGATGTCATTGATAACGAGATCACATCATTAGGAGAATGATGTGATGGACAAGACCCAATCCTAAACATAGCATAAGATCGTATAGTTCGTTGGCTAGAGTTTTCCAATGTCAAGTATCTTTTCCTTAGACCATGAGATCGTGTAACTCCCGGATACCGTAGGAGTGCTTTGGGTGTACCAAACGTCACTACGTAACTGGGTGACTATAAAGGTATACTACGAGTATCTTCGAAAGTGTCTGTTGGGTTGACACGGATCAAGACTGGGATTTGTCACTCCGTATGACGGAGAGGTATCACTGGGCCCACTCGGTAATGCATCATCATAATGAGCTCAAAGTGACCAAGTGTCTGGTCAGGAATCATCCATTACGGTACGAGTAAAGTGACTTGCCGGTAACGAGATTGAACGAGGTATTGGGATACTGACGATTGAATCTCGGGCAAGTAACATACCGATTGACGAAGGGAATTGTGTACGGGGTTGCTTGAATCCTCGACATCGTGGTTCATCCGATGAGATCATCGAGGAGCATGTGGGAGCCAACATGGGTATTCAGATCCCACTGTTGGTTATTGACCGGAGAGCAATCTCGGTCATGTCTACATGTCTCCCGAACCCGTAGGGTATGCACACTTAAGGTTCGGTGACGCTAGGGTTGTAGGGATATGTATATGCAGTAACCTGAATGTTGTTCGGAGTCCCGGATGAGATCCCGGACGTCACGAGGAGTTTCAGAATGGTCTGGAGGTAAAGAATTATATATAGGAAGTGCTATTTCGGCCATCGGGACAAGTTTCGGGGTCACCGGTATTGTACCGGGACCACCGGAAGGGTCCCGGGGGTCCACCGGGTGGGGCCACCTATCCCGGAGGGCCCCATGGGCTGAAGTGGGAAGGGATCCAGCCCAAAGTGGGCTGGGGCGCCACTTCCCTAGGGCCCATGCGCCTAGGGTGGGGGAAACCCTAAAGAGGGGGGCGCCCCCTTGCTTGGGGGGCAAGCCCCCCACCCCTTGGCCGCCGCCCCCTTAGGAGATTGCATCTCCTAGGGCCGGCGCCCCCCCCCTAGGCCCCCCTATATATAGTGGGGGGATGGAGGACCTCTTACCTTTGCCTTTGGTGCCTCCCTCTCCCTCTCCAACACATCCTCCTCCTCCATAGAGCTTGGCGAAGCCCTGCCGGAGTACTGCAGCTCCATCACCACCACGCCGTCGTGCTGCTGCTGGAGCCATCTTCCTCAACCTCTCCTTCCCCCTTGCTGGATCAAGAAGGAGGAGACGTTATGCTGACCGTACGTGTGTTGAACGCGGAGGTGCCGTCCGTTCGGCGCTAGGATCTCTGGTGATTTGGATCACGTCGAGTACGACTTCCTCATCCCCGTTCTTTGAATGCTTCCACGCGTGATCTACAAAGGTATGTAGATGCAATCCAATCACTCGTTGCTAGATGAACTCCTAAATGGATCTTGGTGAAACCGTAGGAATTTTTTTGTTTTCTGCAGCGTTCCCCAACACAAACAAGCCCCTCGGGCCTGGTATGACACACTCAAATACTTCCTGAAGAGCAAAGGCTTCATACCTGGTTCTCTCAACCCCACTCTCTTCACGAAGACATATGATGGTGAACTGTTTGTGTGCCAAATATATGTGGATGACATTATCTTCGGCTGCACCAATCAGAAGTACAGTGAAGAGTTTGGATATATGATGCAAGAGCAATATCAAATGTCTATGATGGGAGAGCTGAAGTTCTTTCTCGGTCTTCAAATACGACAGCAACGCAACAACATCTTCATATCTCAAGAGAAGTATCTCAAAGATTGCCTGAAGAAGTTCGGTATGCAAGACTGCAAAGGCTTCACGACGCCAATGCCAGCCAAGCATCATCTGGGTCCTGACGACAATGGTAAAGAGTTCGATCAAAACGTATACCGCTCCATGATTGGTTCTTTACTTTATCTATGTGAATCTAGGCCAGATATTATGCTTAGTGTTTGCATGTGTGCTCGATTTCAAGCGGCACCAAAGGAGTCGCATCACTTAGCTGTGAAGCGAATTCTTTGATATTTGGCTCACACCCCAACTCTAGGATTATGGTATCCAAAGGGCTCAGAGTTTGATCTGGTTGGATTCTCGGATGCTGATTATGCTGGTGACAAAGTTGATCGCAAGTCTACATCAGGCACATGTCACTTTCTGGGACAATCACTTGTATGTTGGTCTTCAAAGAAGCAGAACTGTGTATCTCTCTCCACTGCTGAATCTGAATACATTGCTACTGGATCTTGCTGCGCTCAGCTTCTGTGGATGAAGCAAACACTCAAAGACTATGGCATTCATCTGAAGCAAGTGCCACTCTACTGCAACAATGAAAGCACCATCAAGATTGCCAACAACCCAGTTCAACACTCGAAGACAAAGCACATTGAAATTCGTCATCACTTTCTCAGAGATCATGTTGTGCAGGAAGATATTGATATCATACACGTCAACACTGAAGAGCAATTGGCAGATATCTTCACCAAGCCCTTGGATGAGAAGAGATTTTTCAAGTTACGGTGTGAGCTAAATATCCTGGAATCCTCAAATGTCCTGTGATCAGGCACACATCCTAACCCTTATGCATATTGATGACTTAGATGTGCAACACATGAAGTAAAGTATATCTTAAATCAATGAAGACATACATTCTAAGTGTGAATACATTAATGTCGAATTTGACTTTGGAGCGCCACGATAATTGTGCGCCGTGTCTGGGTCTAATACTTCCTATACGGTGGGTAACGCCACCACCAAATGTTCTGTTTGAAGTGTTTCACTCATGGCGTTACATTTGCTATGTCTTCACATTTGGTTTGGCTTCAATCTCAACATGTCTTCATGATTATCTTCACTATGTTGATTATATAGATATATATATACTAGTGTTCTGTCCTCTACAGCATTCACTTATAGCTATGTTTTCTTGTTGAATCTTTTGAACTAAGTGAATGTGATCGGACCCTAACCTCTCTATGCTTTCTATCTCAAATTCTATCTCTCCAAATCATATGCATTCTATTGAAACTGTCGAATGTCTTCCCTGCGTCCTTGTCAGCAGAAGATACAGAGACAACCATTAAGTCCGTTTTCAATGCTCATTCCTCCACATGAAACCCGGAGAAGTAGGAATGACCACCCGACAATCCAGGCGTGCGTGGGACGTGGAACAAACCCCAAAATTCCGCATAATGGCCACGTGTTCCTCAGATGCGAATCGCCAGGGGCACCTGTGTAATAACGCAGTGCCGCCCCTGTACCTATAAACACACACTTCACGGCGGTCATTATCTCTTCTTCCACTCTCGCACGAACCCTAGCGCCACCGCTAGCCCTCGACGACGCCGGCGACGAAGTGCTTCGCTGTCGCAACCTCTCCGACGCCGTCTTCACGCCGACCGCGGACATCGTCCTCTCCGCCGTTGCCGTAGGTGTCCTCCGTCGCCAAGTTAGGGCACGGAAGATCGAACTGCTCGGCCTCATCTTCCACTCTGTCTAGCAGTTCTTAGTGTGGTAAATAAAACCTCCTTTTTACGGCACTATTGATCCTATGGCTTTGTCACCTTCTACCACAAGTAGTTTCTATTCACACAAGTTAGATCTCTCTCATACTGCATCTCATAACATGCCTAGTATATTCACTTATGCTACACAAAGTAGTTAGATTCCTCACTTGTACTGATCTCTGGATTCGTACAAATCTGGAACCAACTCCTTATCTATGAGTGAATGTCTTCGCACGATGAGGTCAATGTCTTCTAAACTGATTTATCTTCAAAATCTTCTGAGAATGCATATGACCTCTTCCCCTTCCCTCGCACCTTAATGCTATCATAGGTACATGTCCGTGGGAGAATCCTTTGGTTCTCATAGTCTGCATTCATTTGCAGAATTCTTATAGCATCACATAAATTCTCCCGAAGCCAGTTCCTGTTTGTCCAGCAAGCGAAAAGCTTTGAAGCCTTTGAATGTGTTGAAGCCTTTCAGTTTAAAGTTCATGGCTTCAGAGAAATCAGCAAGGAAGGGTGGCAGAAAGCGTCATGGAGAAACATCTAGAGATCTGCCAGATGACCTCTCAGAACTGTACAAGACAGATCCTGAAGAGGATTACAATCAGCGCAAGACCTGAATCCAATGGATTCGAAGATATTGGGCAGAACAATGGTTCAAATACCGATTTGTAACCCAGGAATATGCTGAGAAAAATGCCATCAAGAGACCATGGGGAGACACCCTATACGAGAATCTTCAACCCAGGTCCAGAGATGAAGCCATTGAACAAGGCTTCTATCCCAGCATGGTTCGTGGGCCACAGCCTGTTGATGCACACCCATCGTCACTACTATGGTGTCGTGACGACATTCTGTTCAAGCGCAACTTCCAGTTTGCCCAGAACTCAGCGAAGCAAAACAAGAAGACATTGGGACTAGACTTCAACCCTGGTCCCTCAGCTCCAAGGGCTGATGGCACACGAGATGCAGAACCCAATGTCGTCGGTCCTTTCTACAACCTTGAAGGCCTCATCACCCACAGAGCCTTTGATAGTTGAACCCATTTCCATGGTTCGTCCTGACGCTGAACGCCAACTGACAATCCATGAGCCTGCTTTCACAGAGGCTCATGAAGCTGAAGACTTTCCAGCAGTTGATCCCATCGCTGCTGAAGACATTGGTCAACATGACCATGTAGAAGATGGTGCAGTCCTTCCTCAGCTCGAGAACAGCGAACTCATCAGCATTGGTCGTCCACTGACGCCAATTGCACAGGATGCTTCATGGGCGGATTGCCCACAAGAGGAAGAAGACTTTGAGGCCCAGCCAACAGCAACTCCAGAGGCGTCACCCGCGTTGCGCAGACTTCGCAAAGGTCCAAGGCCTCAAGCCTCTGCTGAAGACAATCCGGCTACCACCACCAACACCAGTGAAGCCACTGACGCTGTCATGGCTGAAGCTAATGTGGAGCCCTCACCAACAAAAGCACCAGAAGTCAGCGAAGCCACTGATCCCGCCACTTCTGTTCCTGAGTCTGCTGCCGGTCCCCAGTTCGACTATCATGTTGAGCACAGGCCTCAGGTACAGAAGCCAATCCCAAGATTGCCAAGGTTCCCAGGTCCTGCATCAGCACCTAGCTCCTTCAATATCAATGGCTTCAGAGCAGACAACACATTCTTCAATAGCTCCAGGAACCCCTAGTCAAGGGAAAGGATATCATCTGATCGGTTCTGGAGCTATCCGCAGTGAAGCTATTACTCCTGCATTCTATACAATCAAGGTTGCATCTTCCCCCACAAGCGCCTTGACATTGAAGCTATAGCTGGTCTGCCCTGTCTGGAAGAAGCTCTGGATTGCTTCAAAGAAGTTGGATTGCTGCCATACGTCACTGACCAAGAGCATTAGAATGAAGAGTTGCTGCTCCAACTCTATGCCACACTTCACATCCGCGGGTATAGCAGAGATCCGAAGACTTGGGTCCTAGAGTGGATGACAGGAAAAGTTCATCACGAAGCCAAATCCTTTGACATCATTGAGCTCACTGGTTTGCCCACTCCTGGCGATCTCTACGAGCATGGTTGTCAGCTTCATAGTGAAGCTATTGAGAGCATCTTTCAGAAGACTGAACCTAATATGAGTCAGATGCTCAGTATGATGAAGCCATTGCCCCAAGATGCTGCTTATCCCACGGAGTTCTTCGTTGAAGACCTTGAGTATCTACCAAGAACCATTTATCACATCATAAGGCGAACTCTCTGGCCAATCAAAGGACACTCTCCACATGCCAAGCTTGAAGGTGCAATGAATACTTTGGTCTTCTATATTCTTCATGGAAAATGCTTCAATGCACAGGACTTCTTCATTCGCCAACTTGCTGCATCAGGCGCTGATCTGTTTGGCTTGAAGTTCTACACCCCATGGGTCATGCGGCTGATCAAACTTCACTCCACTATCTCATATCAGCCATCTGCTCGCAATCATCGGATTTTTCTGCCTGATGTGGATATGTCGATTGAAGCCATCTATCCTGAGCCTACCAAGGAACCCCTAAGTCTTCAGAATGCAGAGCATCAGAGTTTTTCTCAGAACATTGAAGGAGTTGAAGCAGTCGCTCGTGTGTATCCTTTGGCTGGCACTACACGTGCACCGCATCCTGCTCTCACTGAAGCCACTGGCAGTACAACTGCTCCACGACCCAAGAAGCGCACTCGTGTTCTCAATGACCGAGAGCTTCTTGTGGCTCTTCATCAGAAACAGGATAGGCATCATGACTGGCTGAAGCGTCAGATGCAAAGCCTCTTGGTGGATGTTAATCGCATTCCCAGTCTTGCCACCAAGAATGCTTTTGTTGCCCACGAAACCTCTCACCGCACATGGAAAGGGCTAACACTGATGTGTTCTGAAGATGATCTTCAAGAGGATGGCTTCCCTGAGCGATTCAAGTTTGACTCCACACCTCCTCGAAGGGCAGTGCTACGACGAACTCCATCCCTTGAAGACTCTGAGTTCTCTTCCTCTGCTGCAACTGTGACTGCCAGAGTGATCGAGGATGAAGACGATGCTACTTCACCGCCACCTCCTTCAGCACGCTTCGACTCTGCTCCAAGCTCTTCAGCACCGCCAAACACCACCAACGACCCTGCTGCTTCACCTACTCCTCATGGGAACGAGTAGATGCTCTATGTCTTCAAACCTTTTTGGTCCTTACTGACAAAAGGGGGAGAAGCATATGAGGTTGATAGTCTTCAAGCGGGTCCATATGGGTGGGTGCTTTATATTTTGCTTCGTGCTTACAACTCTCGTTTTGCTACATTTGGTTCTTTGAGTTGTAACACTTAAACTCGATGGTCGTCTACTACTTATCTGCCACCTTGTGTTGCGATGATAAATTCCGCATGTGCGACGATAAATTCCGCACTTAGATCATTCTGCAGACGTCCATTTTCCATTATGCATGTCATTATCTTCATATACTTTCACATGCATAGTGGATTGTCATCATAAGTTGAAGTGGATCTCCACAAGTACAACCTGCCATGTGCATTTGCATTCCAAAAGCAAATTACTTATATGCACATCTTCAGGGGGAGCCCTTGCAACTTATGAAGACAATTCCTTATCCTTTACAATTTTACAGATTATATTCCCGTTGAAAACTTCAACTAGTTTGTCATCAATCACCAGAAAGGGGGAGATTGTAAGTGCATCTAGTGCCACCCCTAGTTGGTTTTGGAGTATTGACGACAAATCTAGTTGAGGGACTAATGTGTTTGTGAGAATTGCAGGAAAACACAGATAGAAGTCCCTCATTGATTCGGTTTTCCTACCAGAGATGACCCCTAAAAATGTATGAAGACATTGAAGTCAAAGGTGGTATATGAAGATATTCACATTGAAGACTATGACATGAGAAGACATCACATGAAGCCTATGGAGCTCGAAGACTTAGATCTGTCGTAGTTCTTTTTCTTCCTTGTTGAGTCATAGGAACCACCGTACTATTAAGTGGGGTCCAAGAGAACCAGTCAGAATGACTGAAGTGATGCTTAAACAAAACCTATGTCTTCGAGTGAAGACTATGAGAGCGAATCTTGTCTAGAGTCGGACAAGTCAGCTTTGCTTGTAGCCCAAGTAAAGTTGCCGTGTGAGTTTGAAATCTGACCGTTGGAACACGTGTCAATTCCTTAGTGACCTAGGGTCATTTCGGACAAATCAGGTCGGGTTGCCAAGTGGCTATAAATAGCCCACCCCCTACAACCATAAACGGTTGGCTGCTCAGATTCAGAGTACGGCTTTTGTCGTTTGAGAGCAACCCACCTCGAAGCCTTTGAGAGAGAATTCCCTGCGAGGATAAAGCCCTAACCACCCAGAGCCAAAGAGAATTAGGCATCACTTATGTCTTCTTGTCTGTGTGATCTGAAGACTTATTACACTTGAGGACTGTGCATCCTCCAGCCGGTTAGGCGTTGCGTTCTGAGCATCCAAGAGACATTGTGGAATGCCAATGAACGAAGTCTATGAAGGTTTGGGAGTCTACCTTGAAGACTTACCAGAGTGATTGGGCGAGGTCTGTGTGACCTTAGCTCAAGGGGAATACGGTGAGGACTGGGTGTCCTGAGCTGCGTGTTCAGGACTGGGTGTCCGGGACTGTGTGTCCTAAGGTTTAAATACCTAGCCGCCCTAACCAGACGTACAGTTGTCACAGCAACTGGAACTGGTCCAACAAATCATTGTCTACAGCAAGTCACTGGTTTCATCTTCCCTTCCCTTTACATACTGCTACTCCTTGTGAAGTCATTGTATGTTCGCACTATCTTTTGTCTTTGCTGAGTGACTGTGTGTTCTGTGTGGCTTCACAATATCTTCCTACCTGATCCTTACTACATTGCTGCTATTAGTCATTGTGCTTTCACTCTATTGAATACTTGACTATGGCTTGCCTAGTGTAGTCTACCTTCCGCTGCAGGGTAGTAGGTTTATTTCTATCGTTTGTCTTCATAACTTCCACATTTTGAAAACTTTCATAAAAATCGCCTATTCACCCCCCCCTCTAGTCGATATAACGCACTTTCACTTAGAATGATGGTAGCTTAAATAAGATGATCCCTCGTAAAAAAATTCAAGAAAGTGTTCCCCCTAACTGTGCACCGTTGCGAAGGTTCGTTGTTTCGAAGCACCACGTGATGATCGGGTGTGATAGATTCTAACGTTTGAAAACAACGGGTGTAAGCCAGATTTACACACGCAATACACTTAGGTTGACTTGACGAGCCTAGCATGTATAGACATGGCCTCGGAACACAGAAGACCGAAAGGTCGAGCATGAGTCGTATAGAAGATACGATCAACATGAAGATGTTCACCGATGTTGACTAGTCCGTCTCAGGTGGTGATCGGACACGGCCTAGTTAACTCGGATCATGTTATACTTAGATGACTGGAGGGATGTCTATCTGAGTGGGAGTTCATTGAATAATTTGATTAGATGAACTTAATTATCATGAACTTAGTCTAAAATCTTTACAATATGTCTTGTAGATCAAATGGCTCATGTTGTCCTCAACTTCAACGCGTTCCTAGAGAAAACCAAGCTGAAAGACGATGGCAGCAACTATACGGACTGGGTCCGGAACATGAGGATCATCCTCATAGCTGCCAAGAAAGATTATGTCCTAGAAGGACCGCTAGGTGACGCACCCGTCCCACAAAACCAAGACGTTATGAACGCTTGGCAGACACGTGCTGATGATTACTCCCTCGTTCAGTTCGGCATGCTTTACAGCTTAGGACCGGGGCTCCAAAAGCGTTTTGAGAGACACGGAGCATATGAGATGTTCGCAGAGCTGAAAATGGTTTTTCAAGCTCATGCCCGGGTCAAGAGATATGAAGTCTCCGACAAGTTCTTCAGTTGTAAGATGGAGGAAAACAGTTCTGTGAGTGAGCACATACTCAAAATGTCTGGGTTGCATAACCGCTTGACTCGGCTGGGAGTTAATCTCCCGGATGACGCAGTTATTGACATAATCCTTCAGTCGCTTCCACCGAGCTACAAGAGCTTTATGATGAACTTCAATATGCAGGGGATGGAAAAGACCATTCCTGAGGTATATTCAATGCTGAAATCAGCAGAGGTAGAAGTCAAAAAGGAACATCAAGTGTTGATGGTGAATAAAAACACTAAGTTCAAGAAAGGCAAGGGTAAGAAGAACTTCAAGAAGGACGGCAAGGGAGTTGCCGCGCCCGGTAAGCAAGCTGCCGGGAAGAAGCCAAAGAATGGACCCAAGCCCGAGACTGAGTGTTTTTATTGCAAGGGAAGTGGTCACTGGAAGCGGAACTGCCCCAAATACTGAGCGGACAAGAAGGCCGGCATCACGAAAGGTATATGTGATATACATGTAATTGATGTGTACCTTACCAGTACTCGTAGTAGCTCCTGGGTATTTGATACCGGTGCGGTTGCTCACATTTGTAACTCAAAGCAGGAGCTGCGGAATAAACGGAGACTGGCGAGGACGAGGTGACAATGCGCGTCGGGAATGGTTCCAAGGTCGATGTGATCGCCGTCGGCACGCTACCTCTACATTTACCTACGGGATTAGTTTTAAACCTCAATAATTGTTATTTAGTGCCAGCTTTGAGCATGAACATTGTATCAGGATCTCGTTTAATACGAGATGGCTACTCATTTAAATCCGAGAATAATGGTTGTTCTATTTATATGAGAGATATGTTTTATGGTCATGCTCTAATGGTGAATGGTTTATTCTTAATGAATCTCCAGCGTAATGCTACACATATTCATAGTGTGAATACCAAAAGATGTAAGGTTGATAATGATAGTCCCACATACTTGTGGCACTGCCGCCTTGGTCACATAGGTGTCAAACGTGTGAAGAAGCTCCATGCAGATGGACTTTTAGAGTCTCTTGATTACGAATCATTTGACAGGTGCGAACCATGCCTCATGGGTAAAATGACCAAGACTCCGTTCTTAGGAACAATGGAGCGAGCAACCAACTTATTGGAAATCATACATACTGATGTGTGCGGTCCAATGAGTGTTGAGGCTCGCGGTGGCTATCGTTGCGTTCTCACCCTCACTGATGACTTGAGTAGATATGGGTATGTCTAATTAATGAAACACAAGTCTGAGACCTTTGAAAAGTTCAAGGAATTTCAGAGTGAGGTTGAGACTCAACGTGACAGGAAAATCAAGTTCTTGCGATCAGATCGTGGGGGAGAATACTTGAGTCATGAATTTGGCACACACTTAAGAAAATGTGGAATAGTTTCACAACTCACGCTGCCTGGAACACCTCAGCGTAATGGTGTGTCCGAACGTCGTAATCGCACTCTATTAGATATGGTGCGATCTATGATGTCTCTTACCGATTTACCGCTATCATTTTGGGGCTATGCTTTAGAGACTGCCGCATTCACTTTAAATAGGGCTCCGTCGAAATCGTTTGAGATGACACCGTATGAATTATGGTTTGGGAAGAAACCTAAGCTGTTGTTTCTAAAAGTTTGGGGATGCGATGCTTATGTCAAGAAACTTCAACCTGAAAAGCTTGAACCCAAATCGGAAAAATGCGTCTTCATAGGATACCCTAAAGAAATTGTTTGGTATACCTTCTACCTCATATCCGAAGGCAAGATCTTCGTTGCCAAGAATGGGTCCTTTCTAGAGAAAGAGTTTCTCTCGAAAGAAATAAGTGGGAGGAAGGTAGAAATTGATGAAGTATTACCTCTTGAACCGGTAAGTGGCGCAGCTCAAGAAAATGTTCCTGAGGCGCCTGCACCGACTAGAGAGGAAGTTGACGATGATGATCATGAAACTTCAGATCAAGTTGCTACTGAACTTCGTAGGTCCACAAGGACACGTTCCGCACCAGAGTGGTACGGCAACCCTGTCTTGGAAATCAAGTTGTTAGACAACGGTGAACCTTTGAACTATGAAGAAGCGATGGCGGGCCCGGATTCTGACAAATGGCTGGAAGCCATGAAATCCGAGATAGGATCCATGTATGAAAACGAAGTATGGACTTTGACTGAATTGCCCGTTGATCGACGAGCCATAGAAAATAAATGGATCTTTAAGAAGAAGACAGACGCGGATGGTAATGTGACCATCTATAAAGCTCGGCTTGTCGCTAAGGGTTATCGACAAGTTCAAGGGGTTGACTACAATGAGACTTTCTCACCCGTAGCGAAGCTGAAGTCCGTCTGAATCATGTTAGCAATTGCCGCATTCTATGATTATGAGATATGGCAAATGGACGTCAAAACGGCATTCCTTAATGGTTTCCTTAAGGAAGAATTGTATATGATGCAGCCGGAAGGTTTTATCAATCCTAAGAATGCTGACAAGGTGTGCAAGCTCCAACGCTCGATTTATGGGCTGGTGTAAGCATCTCGGAGTTGGAACATTCGTTTTGATGAGATGATCAAAGCGTTTGGGTTTACGCAGACTTATGGAGAAGCCCGTGTTTACAAGAAAGTGAGTGGGAGCTCTGTAGCATTTCTCATATTGTATGTGGATGACATACTGTTGATGGGAAATGATACAGAATTCTTGGAAAGCATAGAGGCCTACTTGAACAAGTGTTTTTCAATGAAGGACCTTGGAGAAGCTGCTTATATATTAGGCATCAAGATTTATAGAGATAGATCGAGACGCCTCATTGGTCTTTCACAGAGTACATACCTTGACAAGATATTGAAGAAGTTCAAAATGGATCAGTCAAAGAAGGGGTTCTTGCCTATATTGCAAGGTACGAGATTGAGCACGGCTCAATGCCCGACCATGACAGAAGATAGAGAAAAGATGAGTGTCATCCCCTATGCCTCGGCCATAGGGTCTATCATGTATGCTATGCTATGTACCAGACCTGATGTAAACCTTGCCGTAAGTTTGTTAGGAAGGTACCAAAGTAATCCTGGCATGGAACACTGGACATCGGTCAAGAATATCCTGAAGTACCTGAAAAGGACCAAGGAAATGTTTCTCGTTTATGGAGGTGACGAAGAGCTCATCGTAAAGGGTAATGTCGATGCTAGCTTCGACACAGATCTGGATGACTCAAAGTCACAAACCGGATATGTGTATATTTTGAATGGTGGGGCAGTAAGCTGGTGCAGTTGCAAGCAAAGCATTGTGGCGGGATCTACATGTGAAGCGGAGTACATGGCAGCCTCGGAGGCAGCACAAGAAGCAGTATGGGTGAAGGAGTTCATTGCCGACCTAGGAGTCATACCCAATGCGTCGGGCCCGATGGCTCTCTTCTGTGACAACACTGGAGCTATTGCCCTTGCCAAGGAGACCAGGTTTCACAGGAAGACCAGGCATATCAAGCGTCACTTCAACTCCATTCGTGAAAGTGTTCAAAATGGAGACATAGAGATTTGTAAAGTACATACAGACCTGAATGTAGCAGATCCGTTGACTAAACCTCTCCCTAGAGCAAAACATGATCAACACCAGAACTGCATGGGTGTTCGATTCATTACAATGTAACTAGAATATTGACTCTAGTGCAAGTGGGAGACTGTTGGAAATATGCCCTAGAGGCAATAATAAAATGGTTATTATTATATTTATTTGTTCATGATAATTGTCTATTATTCATGCTATAATTGTGTTATCCGGAAATCGTAATACATGTGTGAATACATAGACCACAACACGTCCCTAGTGAGCCTCTAGTTGACTAGCTCGTTGATCAAAAGATAGTCATGGTTTCCTGACTATGGACATTGGATGTCATTGATAACGGGATCACATCATTAGGAGAATGATGTGATGGACAAGACCCAATCCTAAGCTTAGCTCAAAGATCGTGTAGTTCGTTTGCTGTAGCTTTTCTGAATGTCAAGTATCATTTCCTTAGACCATGAGATTGTGCAACTCCCGGATACCGTAGGAGTGCCTTGGGTGTGCCAAACTTCACAACGTAACTGGGTGACTATAAAGTTACATTACAGGTATCTCCGAAAGTGTTTGTTGGGTTGGCACGAATTGAGACTGGGATTTGTCACTCCGTATGACGGAGAGGTATCTCTGGGCCTACTCGGTAATGCATCATCATAATGAGTTCAATGTGATCAAGTGGTTGATCACGGGATCATGCATTACGGTACAAGTAAAGTGACTTGCCGATAACGAGACTGAACAAGGTATTGGGATACCGACGATCGAGTCTCGGGCAAGTAACGTACCGATTGACAAAGGGAATTGTATACGGATTGATTGAATCCTCGACATCGTGGTTCATCCGATGAGATCATCGTGGAGCATGTGGGAGCCAACATGGGTATCTAGATCCCGCTGTTGGTTATTGACTAGAGAGTCGTCTCGGTCATGTCTGCATGTCTTCCGAACCCATAGGGTCTACACACTTAAGGTTTGGTGACGCTAGGGTTGTTAGGAAGACTTGTATGTGATTACCGAATGTTGTTCGGAGTCCCGGATGAGATCCCGGACGTCATGAGGAGTTCTGGAATGGTCCGGAGGTAAAGATTTATATATGGGAAGTTGTCATACGGTCGCCGGAAAGATTCGGGGGCATATCGGTATTGTACCGAGGCCACCGGAGGGGTTCCGGGGGTCCACCGGGAGGGGCCACCTCTTCCGGAGGGCCTTATGGGCTGTATGGAGAAGGGAACCAGCCCAAGTGGGCTGGGGCGCCACACCCCCCTAGGGCCCATGCGCCTAGGGTTGGGGGAAACCGTAAGGGGGGCGCCCCCTTGCTTGGGGGGCAAGCCCCCTCCCCTTGGCCGCCCCCCCTCTAGATCTCATCTAGAGGGGGTCAGCCCCCTTCCCCCTTCCCCTATAAATAGAGGGGTGAGGGGAGGGCTGCACACAACATCCAAGGCGCAGCCCCTCCCCTCCCCAACACCTCTCCTTCTCCATAAGAGCTTGGCGAAGCCCTGCCGGAGTACTGCAGCTTCATCACCACCACGTCGTCGTGCTGCTGTTGGAGCCCTCTTCCTCAACCTCTCCCTCCTCCTTGCTGGATCAAGGCGCAGGAGACGTCCTCGCTCCGTACGTGTGTTGAACGCGGAGGTGTCGTCCGTTCGGCGCTAGGATCTTCGGTGATTTGGATCACGTCGAGTACGACTCCATCAACCCCGTTCTCTTGAACGCTTCCGCTCGTGATCTACAAGGGTATGTAGATGCACTCCCCTCTCCCTCGTTGCTAGATGACTCCATAGATTGATTTTGGTGATGCATAGAAAATTTTAAAATTCTGCTACGTTCCCCAACATGTCATCCATTCCATGCCCACCATTCCTCAATGAGATCCTTCTGAAGATCATCATGTGATGCAGGACGTCGAATGGCATGATAGGAGGCAACAAAACGGGCCACCCTTTCAGCCCTCCGTCGCACTCACACGGGAAGTCCCAAGAGCTCATACTAAGAGTAGTCTACATCTTGGCCATGCTCATTCTCGATGATCATGTTGTGCATGATCACACAAGCGTGCATGATGTACCAAAGCATTTTTTTTGATCCCAAAATCGAGCTGGTCCTCTCACAATAGCAAATTGGGCTTGTAAAATCCCAAAAGCTCTCTCCACATCTTTTCTAGCCGCCGCTTGAGCATTGTGGAAATCAAGATTTTTCTTACCTTCCAGTTTTTTCAACGGCTTCACAAATGTTTGCCACTTTGGGTAGATGTCATCCGCAAGATAATAGCCATAGTTGTACGTACGACCATTTGCTACAAACTGCACCGATGGCAAATCACCATTTGCAATCTTATTCGTCAGTGGTGACCGGTTGACAACATTGATGTCATTCAAAGATCCAGGCGTTTCAAAGAATACATTGTAAGCAAAATTTCTTTGAGTGCGAAACAATTGCAATACAAATGATTCAACAAAACATGCATGGGATTTTTCTGTTTACGATCCGAGTGTACCTTGCTCCATCATGAAGCCTTAGGAAGTCGATTCCGCCATCGTCGAACGTTCTTCTTCTCTCTGCCACTTTGCTTCACGCGTTCTTCGGATGGATGAAGAACTAACCTTAAGTGTGTTTGTATAAACTATATTGTATTGTATGTTCTTTGTAGCGGCAGCGCTTCCGCAGTGGAAAGAACCACAGCCGATGAAGTGCCTTAATTCGCTAGAAGCAGCGACCCTTTTATAGTCCGTCTACGGACACCAGTACGCGGCCGCATCTCTTCCGAATGGACGCATCGGTCCATAAAGCGGCTGTAACATGCAGCGGACGTCACTTCCAATTATATCTGGCCATGGGTCGGGCCGGGCCAGGCTTAGGCCAGGCCGGGCCGGGCTTGGGCCGGGCATAAAAAAGCCCATGGCAAAAAACTGAGACCCAGGCCCTCCCAGGCCCTACCATCGGGCCTACTTTTCAAGCCCAAACCCGGCCCATCTCGTAAAAAGCCCTGAAAATCCCTTAGGGCTTAGGGCCGTGGGCCGGGCCTCTTCCTTAAAATGCTAATATGCCAAGCCCAAGCCCGTCCAGGCCCTGCTGATGGGCTCAAAACTCAGGCCCAAGCCTGGCCCACGAACAAGCCCATCGGGCCTAGGCCCTGGATTTTAGGGCCGGGCCTAGGTGGGCCGACAGGGCCGGGCTTGAGATGGCCAGGACTACTTCCAATGAGCGCATGCATCCCTCCGTGAAGAGACACGTCTTTCATCAGTTCCATATTTCGTACGCTTTGCTTCAAAGTCCCGCCTGTGTTAATGCCTCTTGTGCTAACTAGTAAGCATGCACGTGCAACGCACGTCTCAGACGTAAAACATGTGAATTCACATAATATATAAAAAATAAACGTTTTTCAAAATATAAATCAAATGGATACACAATGTTTGATGTCGCTCAAATTGTATTTTCAAAAGCGAGATGCAATAGTGGTTATGTTGCTGCATAGAGTAATAGCACGAAAATATTCTCATTTAAATAAAATCAACAATTATTTATTAATGCAGTAATATAGGCATGTAGTATAGTCTTCTCTTCGAGTGTAGCCAGGAAAAAAAGTATAAACTGCCTTACGGTGCAATTATATTGTTGAAGATGCTTAATTCTCGAATCTTATTTTATTCTACTAATCTGCATAGCAAAATATAAATTTGTACTAATTTGGATCAAATTATATATATTTTTTGGTTGTGTGGACTGCCAAAATTATATAGCTACCTACTATGGATAATAGGAGATAGAAGATGATATGTGACTACAACGACTTCTATATGAAATAAAGATGATTTACAAGAACTAATTGAAATGTAAAAGAGCTAAAAAAATCCAATAATTATCATGATAGAAAATTTTTATCCGGTTTTGTATGTGTTTATGCGTTGGCAACCATACTAACTTACAATGATGTAAGGCGCTTTATACGTATAGAAACTGAAATAAGTTATGAAGAAAAATAAAGATGGAAGGAAAAGTATTCTAGAGTATTTGTCAAGCTTAACCTTATCAAGCTTTCAGGTCAGCTTCTAAATTAAAAAAATGATGAATCCTCAAATAAGAAAAAGCCAACAATTTGCAACATGCTACAAAACTGGTGAAGATAGAAAGCATTCATCTTCTTTTTCCTTGTTGTAAGGAGTAGCTTCAGCATACATTTGTAACTGTGTAATACCTGATCCAGAAAAAGTTGTTCATTATTATTATTGGAGGAAAGAGGCGCGCAGACAAAGAAAGAGAGGCGGCGCAAATAAGGCCTTAAACAGCATGTGACCCATTTTAGATGTATGGAATCATGTAACTGAAATAGTAGTACATCTTCAATATCTTGCCTCCTACTGAATCTTACATCATTTACTGGATTGCTATGCAATTATGTTAAAGTGACGCGTGTAAAGTTTTCTCTAAGAATGAATCATATATTCTGATTTCCAACCTATCCCTGGAGATAGTGCCTAGGCAGGTGAAACCTGTAGGGGAACGTTGCAGAAAACAAAAAAAATTCCTACGGTTTCACCAAGATCCATCTAGGAGTTCATCTAGCAACGAGTGATCGGATTGCCTCTACATACCTTTGTAGATCACACGCGGAAGCGTTCAAAGAACGGGGATGAGGAAGGCGTACTCGACGTGATCCAAATCACCGGAGATCCTAGCGCCGAACGGACGGCACCTCCGCGTTCAACACACGTACGGTCAGCATAACGTCTCCTTCTTCTTGATCCAGCAAAGGGGAAGAAGAGGTTGAGGAAGATGGCTCCAACAGCAGCACGACGGCGTGGTGGTGGTGGAGCTACAGTACTCCGGCAGGGCTTCGCCAAGCACTATGGAGGATGAGGATGTGTTGGAGAGGGAGAGGGAGGCACCAAAAGCGTGGATCAAGAGGCCCCCCTTCCCCCACTATATATAGGGAGCCTAGGGGGGGCGCCGGCCCTAGGAGATCCAATCTCCTAGGGGGGCGGCGGCCAAGGGAGGAATCCCTCCTCCCCAAGGCACCTAGGAGGTGCCTTCCCCCTTTGGGACTCTTCCCTTCCTTATCTCTTGGCGCATGGGCCTCTTGGGGCTGGTGCCCTTGGCCCATATAGGCCAAGGCACATCCCCTACAGACCATGTGGCCCTCCGGGGCAGGTGGCCCCACCCGGTGGACCCCCGGGACCCTTTCGGTGGTCCCGGTACAATACCGGTGACCCCGAAACTTGTCCCGATGGCCGAAATAGCACTTCCTATATATAATTCTTTACCTCCGGACCATTCCGGAACTCCTCGTGACGTCCGGGATCTCATCCGGGACTCCGAACAACATTCGGGTTACTGCATATACATATCCCTACAACCCTAGTGTTACCGAACCTTAAGTGTGTAGACCCTACGGGTTCGAGAGACATGTAGACATGACCGAGATCGCTCTCCGGTCAATAACCAACAGCGGGATCTGGATACCCATGTTGGCTCCCACATGCTCCTCGATGATCTCATCGGATGAACCACGATGTCGAGGATTCAAGCAACCCCGTATGCAATTCCCTTTGTCAATCGATATGTTACTTGCCCGAGATTCGATCGTCGATATCCCAATACCTCGTTCAATCTCGTTACCGGCAAGTCACTTTACTCGTACCGTAATGCATGATCCCGTGACCAGACACTTGGTCACTTTGAGCTCATAATGATGATGCATTACTGAGTGGGCCCAGTGATACCTCTCCGTCATACAGAGTGACAAATCCCAGTCTTGATCCGTGTCAACCCAACAGACACTTTCGGAGATACCCGTAGTATACCTTTATAGTCACCCAGTTACGTTGTGACGTTTGGTACACCCAAAGCACTCCTACGGTATCCGGGAGTTACACGATCTCATGGTCTAAGGAAAGATACTTGACATTGGAAAACTCTAGCAAACGAACTATACGATCTTGTGCTATGTTTAGGATTGGGTCTTGTCCATCACATCATTCTCCTAATGATGTGATCCCGTTATCAATGACATCCAATGTCCATAGTCAGGAAACCATGACTATCTGTTGATCAACGAGCTAGTCAACTAGAGGCTTACTAGGGACATGTTGGTGTCTATTATTCACACATGTATTACGATTTCCGGATAACACAATTATAGCATGAATAAAGACAATTATCATGAACAAGGAAATATAATAATAATGCTTTTATTATTGCCTCTAGGGCATATTTCCAACAGTCTCCCACTTGCACTAGAGTCAATAATCTAGTTACATTGTGATGAATCGAACACCCATGGAATTCTGGTGTTGATCATGTTTTGCTCTAGGGAGAGGTTTAGTCAACGGATCTGCTACATTCAGGTCCGTATGTACTTTACAAATATCTATGTCTCCATCTTGAACATTTTCACGAATGGAGTTGAAGCGACGCTTGATGTGCCTTGTCTTCTTGTGAAACCTGGGCTCCTTGGCAAGTGCAATAGCTCCAGTGTTGTCACAGAAGAGTTTGATTGGCCCCGATGCATTGGGTATGACTCCTAGGTCGGTGATGAACTCCTTCACCCAAATTGCTTCATGTGCTGCCTCCGAGGCTGCCATGTACTCCGCTTCACATATAGATCCTGCCACGACGCTCTGCTTGCAACTGCACCAGCTTACTGCCCGACCATTCAAAATATACACGTATCCGGTTTGTGACTTTGAGTCATCCAGATCTGTGTCGAAGCTAGCGTCGATGTAACCCTTTACGACGAGCTCTTCGTCACCTCCATAGATGAGAAACATTTCCTTAGTCCTTTTCAGGTACTTCAGGATATTCTTGACCGTTGTCCAGTGTTCCTTGTCAGGATTACTTTGGTACCTACCTACCAAACTTACGGCAAGGTTTACATCAGGTCTGGTACACAGCATCGCATACATAATAGAACCTATGGCCGAGGCATTGGGGATGACACTCATCTCTTCTATATCTTCTGCCGTGGTTGGACATTGAGCTGAGCTCAATTTCACACCTTGCAACACAGGCAAGAACCCCTTCTTAGACTGATCCATATTGAACTTCTTCAATATCTTATCAAGGTATGTGCTTTGTGAAAGACCTATGAGGCGTCTCGATCTGTCTCTATAGATCTTGATGCCTAATATATAAGCAGCTTCTCCAAAGTCCTTCATTGAAAAACTCTTATTCAAGTAGGCCTTAATGCTGTCCAAGAGTTCTACATCATTTCCCATCAAAAGTATGTCATCTACATATAATATGAGAAATGCTACAGAGCTCCCACTCACTTTCTTGTAAACACGGGCTTCTCCATAAGTCTGCGTAAACCCAAACTCTTTGATCATCTCATCAAAATGAATGTTCCAACTCCGAGATGCTTGCACCAGCCCATAAATCGAGCGTTGGAGCTTGCACACCTTGTCAGCATTCTTAGGATCGACAAAACCTTCTGGCTGCATCATATACAATTCTTCCTTAAGGAAACCATTAAGGAATGCCGTTTTGACGTCCATTTGCCATATCTCATAATCATAGAATGCGGCAATTGCTAACATGATTCGAACGGACTTTAGCTTCGCTACCGGTGAGAAAGTCTCATCGTAGTCAACCCCTTGAACTTGTCGATAACCCTTAGCGACAAGCCGAGCTTTATAGATGGTCACATTACCATCCGCGTCTGTCTTCTTCTTAAAGATCCATTTATTTTCTATGGCTCGCCGCTCAACGGGCAAGTCAGTCAAAGTCCATACTTCCTTTTCATACATGGATCCTATCTCGGATTTCATGGCTTCTAGCCATTTGTCGGAATCCGGGCCCGCCATCGCTTCTTCATAGTTTGAAGGTTCACCGTTGTCTAACAACATGATTTCCAAGACAGGGTTGCCGTACCACTCTGGTGCGGAACGTGTCCTTATGGACCTACGAAGTTCAATAGCAACTCTGAAGTTTCATGATCATCATCATTAACTTCCTCTCTAGTCGGTGCAGGCACCTCAGGAACATTTTCTTGAGTTGCGCCATTTTCCGGCTCAAGAGGTAATACTTCATCAAGTTCTACTTTCCTCCCACTTACTTCTTTCGAGAGAAACTCTTTCTCTAGAAAGGACCCATTCTTGGCAACAAAGATCTTGCCTTCGGATCTGAGGTAGAAGGTATACCCAATAGTTTCTTTAGGGTATCCTATGAAGACGCATTTTTCCGATTTGGATTCGAGCTTTTCAGGTTGAAGTTTCTTGACATAAGCATCGCATCCCCAAACTTTTAGAAACGACAGCTTAGGTTTCTTCCCAAACCATAATTCATACGGTGTCGTCTCAACGGATTTCGACGGAGCCCTATTTAAAGTGAATGCGGCACCAAAAAGATAGCGGTAAATCGGTAAGAGACATCATAGATTGCACCATATCTAATAGAGTGCGATTACGACGTTCGGACACACCATTACGCTGAGGTGTTCTAGGCGGCGTGAGCTGTGAAACTATTCCACATTTTCTTAAGTGTGTGCCAAACTCATGACTCAAGTATTCTCCTCCACGATCTGATCGCAGGAACTTGATTTTCCTGTCACGTTGATTCTCAACCTCACTCTGAAATTCCTTGAACTTTTCAAAGGTCTCAGACTTGTGTTTCATTAAGTAGACATACCCATATCTACTCAAGTCATCAGTGAGGGTGAGAACATAACGATAGCCACCGCGAGCCTCAACACTCATTGGACCGCACACATCAGTATGTATGATTTCCAATAAGTTGGTTGCTCGCTCCATTGTTCCTGAGAACGGAGTCTTGGTCATTTTACCCATGAGGCATGGTTCGCACGTGTCAAATGATTCATAATCAAGAGACTTCCATCAGCATGGAGCTTCTTCATGCGTTTGACACCTATGTGACCAAGGCGGCAGTGCCACAAGTATGTGGGACTATCATTATCAATCTTACATCTTTTGGTACTCACACTATGAACATGTGTAGAATTACGCTCGAGATTCATTAAGAATAAACCATTCACCATCGGAGCATGACCATAAAACATATCTCTCATATAAATAGAACAACCATTATTCTCGGATTTAAATGAGTAGCCATCTCGTATTAAACGAGATCCTGATACAATGTTCATGCTCAAACTTGGCACTAAATAACAATTATTGAGGTTCAAAACTAATCCCATAGGTAAATGTAGAGGTAGCGTGCCGACGGCGATCACATCGACCTTGGAACCATTCCCGACGCGCATTGTCACCTCGTCCTTCGCCAGTCTCCGTTTATTCCACAGCTCCTGCTTTGAGTTATAAATGTGAGCAACCGCACTGGTATCAAATACCAAGGAGCTACTACGAGTACTGGTAAGGTACACATCAATTACATGTATATCACATATACCTTTCGTTTTGCCGGCCTTCTTATCCGCTAAGTATTTGGGGCAGTTCCGCTTCTAGTGACCACTTTCCTTGCAATAAAAGCACTCAGTCTCGGGCTTGGGTCCATTCTTTGGCTTCTTCCCGGCAGCTTGCTTGCCGGGCGCGACAACTCCCTTGCCGTCTTTCGTGAAGGTTTTCTTACCCTTGCCTTTCTTGAACTTAGTGGTTTTATTCACCATCAACACTTGATGTTCCTTTTTGACTTCTACCTCTGCTGATTTCAGCATTGCAAATACTTCAGGAATGGTCTTTTCCATCCCCTGCATATTGAAGTTCATCACAAAGCTCTTGTAGCTCGGTGGAAGCGACTGAAGGATTCTGTCAATGACCGTGTCATCCGGGAGATTAACTCCCAGCTGAGTCAAGCGGTTATGCAACCCAGACATAGTGAGTATGTGCTCACTGATAGAACTGTTTTCCTCCATCTTACAGCTGAAGAACTTATCGGAGACTTGATATCTCTCGACCCGGGCATGAGCTTGGAAAACCATTTTCAGCTCTTCGAACATCTCATATGCTCTGTGTCTCTCAAAACGCTTTTGGAGCACCGGCTCTGAGCTGTAAAGCATGCCGCACTGAACGAGGGAGTAGTCATCGGTATGTGCCTGCCAAGCGTTCATAATGTCTTGTTCTGCAGGGAGTATAGGTGCGTCACCCAGCGGTGCTTATAGGACATAATCTTTCTTGGCAGCTATGAGGATGATCCTCAGGTTCCGGACCTAGTCCGTGTAGTTGCTGCCATCGTCTTTCAGCTTGGTTTTCTCTAGGAACGCGTTGAAGTTGAGGACTACGTTGGCTATTTGATCTACAAGACATATTGTAAATATTTTAGACTAAGTTCATGATAATTAAGTTCATCTAATCAAATTATTTAATGAACCCCCACTCAGATAGACATCCCTCCAGTCATCTAAGTATAACATGATCCGAGTTAACTAGGCCGTGTCCGATCATCACGTGAGACGGACTAGTCAACGTCGGTGAACATCTTCATGTTGATCGTATCTTCTATACGACTCATGCTCGACCTTTCGGTCTTCTGTGTTCCGAGGCCATGTCTGTACATGCTAGGCTCGTCAAGTCAACCTAAGTGTTTGCATGTGTAAATCTGTCTTACACCCGTTGTATGTGAATGTTAGAATCTATCACACCTGATCATCACATGGTGCTTCGAAACAACGAACTGTCGCAATGGTGCACAGTTAGGGGGAACACTTTCTTGAAATTATTATGAGGGATCATCTTATTTACTACCGCCGTTCTAAGTAAACAAGATGCAAAAACATGATAAACATCACATGCAATCAAATAATAAAAGTGACATGATATGGCCAATATCACATAGCTCCTTTGATCTCCATCTTGGGGCTCCATGATCATCTTGTCACCGGCATGACACCATGATCTCCATCATCATGATCTCCATCATCGTGTCTCCATGAAGTTGCTCACCAACTATTACTTCTACTACTAAGGCTAACACGTTTAGCAATAAAGTAAAGTAATTTACATGGCGTTTCTCAATGACACGCAGGTCATACAAAAAATAAAGACAACTCCTATGGCTCCTGCCGGTTGTCATACTCATCGACATGCAAGTCATGATTCCTATTACAATAGCATGAACATCTCATACATCACATATATATCATTCATCATTCATCACAACTTTGGCCATATCATATCACAAAGCACTTGCTGCAAAAACAAGTTAGACGTCCTCTAATTGTTGTTGCAAGTTTTACGTGGCTGAAGTAGGGTTCTAGCAAGAACGTTTTCTTACCTACGTGAAAGCCACAACGTGATTTGTCAACTTCTATTTACCCTTCATAAGGACCCTTTTCATCGAATCCGCTCCAACTAAAGTGGGAGAGACAGACACCCGCCAGCCACCTTATGCAACTAGTGCATGTTAGTCGGTGGAACTGGTCTCACGTAAGCGTACGTGTAAGGTTGGTCCGGGCCGCTTCATCCCACAATACCGTTGAAGCAAGATAAGACTAGTAGCGGCAAGAAAGTTGACAACATCAACGCCCACAACAAATTTGTGTTCTACTCGTGCAAGAGAACTATGCATAGACCTAGCTCATGATGCCACTGTAGGGGAACGTTGCAGAAAACAAAAAAAATTCCTACGGTTTCACCAAGATCCATCTAGGAGTTCATATAGCAACGAGTGTTCGGATTGCATCTACATACCTTTGTAGATCACGCGCGGAAGCGTTCAAAGAACGGGGATGAGGAAGGCGTACTCGACGTGATCCAAATCACCGGAGATCCTAGCGCCGAACGGACGGCACCTCCGCGTTCAACACACGTACGGTCAGCATAACGTCTCCTTCTTCTTGATCCAGCAAGGGGGAAGGAGAGGTTGAGGAAGATGGCTCCAACAGCAGCACGACGGTGTGGTGGTGATGGAGTTGCAGTACTCCGGCAGGGCTTCGCCAAGCACTATGGAGGAGGAGGATGTGTTGGAGAGGGAGAGGGAGGCACCAAAAGCATGGATCAAGAGGCCCTCCTTCCCCCACTATATATAGGGAGCCTAGGGGGGGCGGCGGCCAAGGGAAGAATCCCTCCTCCCCAAGGCACCTAGGAGGTGCCTTCCCCCTTTGGGACTCTTCCCTTCCTTATCTCTTGGCGCATGGGCCTCTTGGGGCTGGTGCCCTTGGCCCATATAGGCCAAGGCGCACCCCCTACAGCCCATGTGGCCCCCTGGGGCAGGTGGCCCCACCCGGTGGACCCCCGGGACCCTTCCGGTGGTCCCGGTACAATACCGGTGACCCCGAAACTTGTCCCGATGGCCGAAATAGCACTTCCTATATATAATTCTTTACCTCCGGACCATTCCGGAACTCCTCGTGACGTCCAGGATCTCATCCGGACTCCGAACAACATTCGGGTTACTGCATATACATATCCCTACAACCCTAGCGTTACCGAACCTTAAGTGTGTAGACCCTACGGGTTCGGGAGACATGTAGACATGACCGAGATCGCTCTCCGGTCAATAACCAACAGCGGGATCTGGATACCCATGTTGGCTCCCACATGCTCCTCGATGATCTCATCGGATGAACCACGATGTCGAGGATTCAAGCAACCCCGTATGCAATTCCCTTTGTCAATCGATATGTTACTTGCCCGAGATTCGATCGTGGTATCCCAATACCTCGTTCAATCTCGTTACCGGCAAGTCACTTTACTCGTACCGTAATACATGATCCCGTGACCAGACACTTGGTCACTTTGAGCTCATAATGCCGATGCATTACCGAGTGGGCCCAGTGATACCTCTCCGTCATACGGAGTGACAAATCCCAGTCTTGATCCGTGTCAACCCAACAGACACTTTCGGAGATACCCGTAGTATACCTTTATAGTCACCCAGTTACGTTGTGACGTTTGGTACACCCAAAGCACTCCTACGGTATCCGGGAGTTACACGATCTCATGGTCTAAGGAATAGATACTTGACATTGGAAAACTCTAGCAGACGAACTATACGATCTTGTGCTATGTTTGGGATTGGGTCTTGTCCATCACATCATTCTCCTAATGATGTGATCCCGTTATCAATGACATCCAATGTCCATAGTCAGGAAATCATGACTATCTGTTGATCAACGAGCTAGTCAACTAGAGGCTTACTAGGGACATGTTGGTGTCTATTATTCACACATGTATTACGATTTCCGGATAACACAATTATAGCATGAATAAAAGATAATTATCATGAACAAGGAAATATAATAATAATGCTTTTATTATTGCCTCTAGGGCATATTTCCAACACAACCCACCTTAATTCCAGCTAAAGCAACGTCATAGGTAAAACACACGCTGATCAAATAGCACAAATAAGGCAATTCTAATCAAGGGGATGGCGTTACCTCTTGATACGGTCCAGTTGAATGCATATGGTGGTACGAAGTAAAGCCCAAGGAAGTCGACATGAACATGAGAAGTAATCATGGGAAATAGACTCTGCATCTTGACTTCTTCAGTGTCCCTCCTGATCCTACTTTGTAAGACAAGATTGTTGCATTCTTATGTACGTGCAATATATAATTACACATTTTCAGTACAACAACCGGCAACCTAAGATAATCCCAAATCTACAATTCTAGATTGCTTGAAGCCACACGATTCTTATTTAATATGTAACGCACGTGCACCCACTGAACAGACACTTTGTCGGCGTGGGTGCTGCGAACGGAGTTGAAGTCAACGCGGATGCCGATGGTTGCCGGAGAGCATGCCCTGGACGTGGATGGAGTCGTCACAGTAGCGGCAGAAGAGCGTCTGGCCTCCAAACAGAAGACGATGGCGGCGATAGCACGTGTGTTCCCGGAGGAAGACGAACCTCCTCGCGCTTCCCCCATCGTGGCTAGCGTGCATGATGGCGGCAGGCGGCTCGCGATTAGCTTCCTAATAGGATGGATGTGTCCGAGATAAGTTTTTTAATAGGATGGATTTGTCTGAAATTAGTTTCCTAATAGGATGGATGCACTCTGATTTAGTTTCCTAGAATAGGATGCACCCATGATTATTAGTTTTCTAATTGCTCAGGCGTGGAGTTTCATATTTTCCTACACGGTGGAGTACAGTCAGTCAATGTAAATTGCTAAGTGCATACAGAAAATGGTTTAGGTTAAGGCTAACCGTTAGATTGATTTTAGTGGGCCTAATCGTGCGGTGGTATTGGATCTGTGTACGCTTTGTGGGGTGTGCTTAAAGAAGTTCTAATTTGATTGTTTAATAGTAAGTATAGATTTAATAGTAGTATGGAAGTATAGATTCTAGATTGCTTGAAGCCCCATGATTCTTATTTAATATGTAATGCACGTGCACCCACTGAACAGACACTTTGTCGGCGTGGGTGCTGCGAACGGAGCTGAAGTCAACACGGATGCCGATGGTTGCCGGAGAGCATGCCCTGGACGTGAATGAAGTAGTCGCAGTAGCGGCAGAAGAGCGCCTGGCCTCCAAACAAAAGAAGATGGCGGCGATATCACGTGTGTTCCCGAAGGAAGACGAAGCTCCTCGCGCTTCCCCCATCGTGGCTAGCGTGCATGATGGTGGCATGCGGCTCGCATTAGCTTCCTAATAGGATGGATGCGTCCGAGATAAGTTTTTTAATAGGATGGATTTATCTGAGATTAGTTTCCTAATAGGATGGATGCACTCTGATTTAGTTTCCTAGAATAGGATGCACCCGTGATTATTAGTTCCCTAATTGCTCAGGCGTGGAGTTTCATATTTTCCTCCAAGGTGGAGTACGGTCAGTCAATGTAAATTGCTAAGTGCACACAGAAAATAGTTTAGGTTAAGGCTAACCGTTAGATTGATTTTAGTGGGCCTAATCGTGCGGTGGTATTGGATCTGTGTACGCTTTGTGGGGTGTGCTTAAAGAAGTTCTTGTTTGATTGTTTAATAGTAGTATAGAAGATAAGTTTTTTAATAGGATGGATTTGTCTGAGATTAGTTTCCTAATAGGATGGATGCACTCTGATTTAGTTTCCTAGAATAGGATGCACCCGTGATTATTAGTTTCCTAATTGCTCGGGCGTGGAGTTTCATATTTTCCTCCACGGTGGAGTACGGTCAGTCAATGCAAATTGCTAAGTGCACATAGAAAATAGTTTAGGTTAAGACTAACCGTTAGATTGATTTTAGTGGGCCTAATCGTGCGATGGTATTGGATCTGTATACGCTTTATGGGGTGTGCTTAAAAAAATTCTTGTTTGATTGTTTAATAGTAGTATAGATATATATGACAGCCAACACACCTGTGCTAGTACACCAACGATTCATGTACTTGCCTTTGATTGGCCGGCCATCCATGCATGCATTAGCACCTTTGATTGGCCGGCCATCCATGCATGCATTAGCACTTGTATACGTCACATGCATACACGTGACTTTGCCCTATACAGCGGAGTACACCAAATACACACACTAATATGTGAAGATTAATAGAGGGAGAAAAGAGGGAGTTGAAACCCAGATTTTAATCTATTATTTCTAGCAACCATCATACTAGAACTCTTAATTAAAACCTCACTATAATTTACATTGGCCACATAAAATATTCTTACATGCATGCCAAATCCAAGTCTCTTGATCGGCCATCGTTTTAAGGATTATAGTGGAACCCCTTTTTTGGCCGTGGAATTGCCTATGCCATGTCTTTGGACAATTCTTCCAACTCCAATGCATGCAATCTATTGAACCAAGCATACCTGGGAAGCCGCGAGCATTGTTCATCTCCAATAGCCTTGCGGCGTCTTCAGCATTGGAAGATCTCAAATACTCCTGACCAAACACTTGGACAATTCCGACTGCGAAGCGCTTGATACACATGATGGCTTGGATCTCACCCATAGCCAAGTGATCATCAACTAGATCAGCCGGGATACCGTATGCCAACATACGCAAAGCGGCTGTCACCTTCTGAAAGGTACTATGCCCGAGCTCTCCGGCGGCATTCCTCCTTTGCTGAAAAAACCGGTCATGGTTCGCTAGTTTCTCTGTAATGCGCCTGAACAACTCGGTGCTCATCCTAAACCGACGACGAAAGTACGACTCCGGGTATGTGGGATTCTCCGCAAAATAATGCCTGATCAATCTGTTGTGGGCATCGATCCTATCCCTCCAAATTTTCTGCCGACCCATACCCGAACCACCGTGCTTCAGTTTTTTTATTGATGTGCATAGCTAGGATCATTGCATGATCCTCCTCCTCGTCCATATCAAATTCTTCTTCGGAAGAATCATACGGCAAACTCATCTACAATGTTGAATACTAGGCTATAAAAACTACAATCAACATGTACCAAATTCATAAAGTTGAGCAATACATACCTTGCGGGCGTTTTGTCGAACACCTTGCGGGCGCCGAGCGGCAGCGAGCGGCTGCGCGCGAGGGCTGCGGTGACTAGAGGGTGGCGGAGGAAGCCGCGGCGGCGCGGGGATAGGCCGGGGAAGCGACGGAACGGTCGCCGGGAGGCGCGGGCGGCGGCGCGCCGCGGATGGATGGGGTGAGTGGAGTTGCGAGCGAGCGCTCGAGAGTCCAACGCGCAGGAGCGGACACAACAAATAAGCGACGCGCGATGCCGTTTCGGCCCGCGCGCTGAACTAGATATGCCGAGCACGCAATTTTTGCGCCTCTGCTGGAACGCTCGGACCGGCAGCGCGCGCAAAAAACGCTGATTTTTCAGCGCGGCGGCTATATAGCGCGGGTGTTGGACACACACACACGATTAGTTCACCTGATAGTGATATAGAGATCGTCCTGGTCTAGCTTGGTTGTTGTTTTCTTCGGTGCGAGTCATAGATGCATCTATCTTGTCATCTGCGGTATCCTATGACATTAAACTTTCGAAAGGGATCGTACCCTCACATGTTATGTTTTTCTACAAGAATAAGACATGAATTAGATGGAAGCTCAGTGAATCCATAATATTTTAGATTTTAACGAGAATTAATATCAGTTAAAATCATCTGATGCCCACACAATCAAGTACTCATACGATCTGAATAATTAGGTCAATGCCAACAAAATGCAAAAATATAGAATTATTGGATTCTATCATTATGCTTGACTAAATTTTAATAAATGAGAAGCTCTCCGCCTACACATGTGAGTAATCGTGCACTGAAAAAATGCCCTGAGCTTGGGTATGCAATACACTAATCAACTCCTTTATTAAAACATTTGAGAACTACCGTGGGTATGCATACCACAATTCATATGCTTATTGGACAAAAATAATCTGCCTCTTCCGGTGATACTTTCCCTTGTGTCGAGTGCATATCCTGTGCTCCCATTCCTACAATGCTCCCATGCTATCTTCGAAAGGGTACATTTTAACATCTTAACAAAAGGTGCAGGTTCGTAAGACATGTGTCCACATTCCCTGAAAATTTCAAAGCTAATTCAAAATACACACGGAGAAGAGAATTTTTTGGAACACTCAGATTTATTTTTAAGTTTGGAGCATGGGAACATGTAAGCCGTGAGAGCACTCTCTCTTTCATTTGTGCACCTGATAAATGTTTTGTTAGCATTTTGTTTTTTGAGCTGGAAGTGTTTTGCTAGCATAAAACCATCTCCCCACAAAGAGAGAGAGAACATATAAACCATCTTGGACATGTGTGGTCGTTGGGCCCATAATTATTGGCTCGACATTGTCACAGGATCAGCACAGCCCCACTTCTTCGAGCCGAACCATATTCGGGGCCAGTTCTTTTGGGCGATTTTACCAGAATCATCCCCCTCCCTAGCTTTTTCCAGAATCATCACTCCATATGTTTTTTACAATCCTAGCTAATTAGATCTTAACTAAATAGGATTGTAAAAAAAATATGGAGTGGCGATTCTGGGAGAAGCTGGGGAAGGGAGCGATTCTGGGAGAATCGCCGAAAAAAACTGGCCCTCGTTCACGTGACTAATTAAAATGAATCCTAAAAAAAGAGACTGATTAAAAGGATATTTATTCGAAAATAGAGATCTTCTTGGAGGAAAATTAAAAAGAGATATATTTTTTTTGAAAGGAAAAGAGATATATTTAAACAAGAAGACATTTCCTTCACGGCCAAGGCGAACGTAGGCGCTACGAAACGCGAGTCCACAGCGAGTCACCAGCAACCGCACGATCGTGATCGAACGCGGGAGACGTAACCGCCATCGCAGCCGCCCGTCCGACGATCCAGAGGCCGCGGATAAAACCCTAGGCACCCGTCATCCCATCCCACCCCATCCTCCCCCCCTCCCCCCGCCGCGTCTTTGACTCCATCGCCTCCTCCCTCCCCCTCCCTCCTCGTCGCCGGCCAGCCAGGTACCCTCTCCAGCCTCGCCGCCCGCCCTTCCGCCGTCGGTGATTGTTTCTCTCGCTCGTATGCCGTCGCATGCCTAGCTAGGTCGATCCGCGCGCTGTGATAGATGGATAGATCTGCTCGATTCGATTCGCCTTGGCGCGTTTGATTTCGAGACTGTCGCATGAACTGCTTGTATTGGTTCTGGACTAGTTTTGCTTATCCTTGCTGTTGCATGATGAACTCGATTATTTCTCTCGCCCGTATGCGGTCGCATCTCTGGCTCGACCGCGCGCTGCGATAGATGGATCGATCTGCTCGGTCTCGTATTTAAGCATGTCGCCTGAACTCGAGTACCTAGATCTGCTCGATTCGATTCGCCTTTGCGCCCTGCTTGGTTTGGTTTCTGTATGTCTGTTGGGCTAAACTAGTTTTGCGAATCCTTACCGAATTATCACTGTAATCTGCAAGTTAATCATCTAGGTTAGAGATGCATAACATGCTATTATCAGCAAATTGGAGATGCAAAAAGTGCCCATCGTCTAATGGTAAAGACACAAGGCCTCCTTGCGGGGCCTTCTCATATAGGTTCGATTCCTATTGGGTGCTTCTGCAGACGACCCCCCTGCATCTCCAATTTGTCCTGACCCTGAATTGCCTTGTTAAGTAAGTGCCTTGCATGCTAATCTCGCCCTTTCGGATTAGATCATGCTTGGCCACTTGACAAGGCATTCTGGTCTGTAGGTTTATTGAAATCTTCTGTTAAGAATCGTTTGGACGTAGGCCTATTTTTACCTGTTAGTCAGATTTAGTTTTGCATGCCTTATCTGATGAATATGAATAATTTCAGTTACTTTTCCAGTGTTTAGTTTGAAGTCTATGAAATTGCAGTTTCATGGCTAGCCTTGCTTGCCTGTCAACTGTTGTCTGATAGGCCATTGTTTTTATGGTTTAGATTTGTTATTGCTCCAAATTATTACTATATTGTTCAATCATTTGCTATTTGAAGTTTAAACTGTAGCATTGAATTATTTGAACTCGTTTAACCACCCCTAATTTGGTCCATGCAGGTAGTTCGTAGCTCCAGCAGCCATGGGCAAGGAGAAGATCCACATCAGCATTGTGGTCATTGGCCATGTCGACTCTGGCAAGTCAACCACGACTGGCCACCTCATCTACAAGCTTGGAGGCATTGACAAGCGTGTGATCGAGAGGTTCGAGAAGGAAGCCGCTGAGATGAACAAGAGGTCTTTCAAGTACGCCTGGGTGCTTGACAAGCTCAAGGCTGAGCGTGAGAGAGGTATCACCATTGATATTGCTCTGTGGAAGTTCGAGACCACCAAGTACTCGTGCACTGTCATTGATGCTCCTGGTCACCGTGATTTCATCAAGAACATGATCACTGGTACCTCCCAGGCTGATTGTGCTGTGCTTATCATTGACTCCACCACTGGTGGTTTTGAGGCTGGTATCTCCAAGGATGGCCAGACCCGTGAGCACGCTCTCCTTGCTTTCACTCTTGGTGTGAAGCAGATGATCTGCTGCTGCAACAAGGTATACATGCTATTCAACTTCCAATGGTGATTTTTATGAGTGACCATATTATTTGTTCACTAGTCAATGTCAATGTTCATTAGTACAGAAACATACTCTTAAATGATTTACATCTGTCTAATTCTATTTGTTTTGTGATAAATGTTTGTTCATTTTGTTTTTCCTTAAATTACAAATGTATTCCCTCCGTAAACTAATCTAAGTGCGTTTAGAATACTAAAGTAATGATCTAAACGCTCTTATATTAGTTTACAGAGGAAGTACTATTTTGCTATATGCTTTATCTCTCTAGGGTCAGAATTACCTACTAAATGTCCAGGTTCATTAGTAGCACTTAATTGCCTCTAATTGATTAACTCTGGTCATTTTGCTAATATTAGGTGATTAATAACTTCCATCATCTATGTTACTGACTTCATTATATATCATGATTGATGCAACTGTTTGTCTGCTTGTTATCTCTTATTCCAGTACATGACTACACATTTATGATGTTTCTCATTTTTGTGTTTGTTTGCATCGTTACCTTTTAATTATTCTGTTTATCTGATCGGATTGCTCTTATGATCTGTTCCAGATGGATGCCACCACTCCCAAGTACTCGAAGGCCCGTTACGATGAAATTGTCAAGGAAGTCTCTTCATACCTGAAGAAGGTCGGTTACAACCCTGACAAGGTTCCCTTTGTCCCCATCTCTGGGTTTGAGGGTGACAACATGATCGAGAGGTCCTCCAACCTTGACTGGTACAAGGGCCCAACCCTGCTTGAGGCGCTTGACCAGATCAATGAGCCCAAGAGGCCCTCCGACAAGCCCCTGCGTCTTCCCCTTCAGGACGTGTACAAGATTGGCGGCATTGGAACTGTGCCAGTGGGGCGTGTTGAGACTGGAGTCATCAAGCCAGGCATGGTTGTCACCTTTGGTCCTACTGGCCTGACCACTGAGGTGAAGTCTGTGGAGATGCACCACGAGTCTCTCCTGGAGGCGCTTCCTGGTGATAATGTCGGCTTCAACGTCAAGAATGTGGCTGTCAAGGATCTCAAGCGTGGGTACGTGGCCTCTAACTCCAAGGACGACCCCGCCAAGGAGGCTGCCAACTTCACCGCCCAGGTCATCATCATGAACCACCCCGGCCAGATCAGCAACGGCTACGCCCCGGTGCTGGACTGCCACACGTCCCACATCGCTGTCAAGTTCGCTGAGATCCAGACCAAGATCGACCGGCGGTCTGGCAAGGAGATTGAGGCGGCGCCCAAGTTCCTCAAGAACGGTGATGCCGGGTTCGTCAAGATGATCCCCACCAAGCCCATGGTGGTGGAGACCTTCGCCCAGTACCCTCCCCTGGGTCGCTTTGCTGTGCGTGACATGAGGCAGACGGTCGCCGTTGGCGTGATCAAGAGCGTGGAGAAGAAGGATCCGACCGGCGCCAAGGTGACCAAGGCTGCGGCCAAGAAGAAATGAGATGGTGTCGGGCGGTGGCGTTGTTGGTGGTTCTTTACCACATCTATGGTGGTGGTGGCGGTATACGGTGGTGGTGATAGTCGTGTTAGCCGATTTGCGAACTTGTTAAGCTTTGGTTATTTGTGTCGAGCAGTGTTCGAACTGCTTATTACTGTGGTCATAGTATCGTTCGGTTGTGTTGGTGAAACTTCGTCAGATAAAGTTGCTATTTTATATTTGAGTGATATTTGGAGTCGTTTTATATCTGCTGCCTGTAGCATATTTGATAATGGTTTTTGTGTTGCAAAGTGGATTTTTTTTCTGTCACTAACTACTCCGTAGTGATATACCATTGTATCACTGCTTTCGTGATCTAAACGCTCTTATAGTACTTTACAGAGGGAGTGCTGATGCTGAAACTTGGCTGTGCTGAAAATTTATTATCAAACTCAGACAGATAGTTGCAGCAGCTGCTTTATTTTTCAAGGTTGCATCTGAGAAAATCTGCACTCCAATCCCTGTCTGGCCATAGCACGTCGATGGTATACAATACTGACCTTTCATACTTTATTCAAGAGTACTCACTCTGTTCCTAAATTTAAGCCTCTTTATAGATTTCATTCACTACGGACTACACATGGAGCAAAATGAGTGAATCTTACACTCTAAAGTATGTCCGTATATACATCTATATGTAGTCCGCATCGAAATCTAAGAAATACTTATATTTAGGAACGTTGGCTTCATCAAAAGATTAGTGACAAGAAGATGAGGAGATTTTTTCTTAGTTATACGTATATCTGTAGTCCCCATAACAAATTATGAGTCAACATTTTAAAAATTATGTTACTGGTAGTGTGTGTCTAAAAGGCACACCAAATTAAGGGGGGAAAAGCAGAGAAGACACGTGATTCAGATAATTACGGTAGATGCATGGTGAGAAATTGACGAGAATAAGACCAGAGGAAGATGAAGCAATCCATGAATATGAGGGGGTTGTTGAGGCCATCCACCGGGTCGGGATGAAAACGGCCTCTTCTTCCTGCCGTATGCCCCTGCCCCTGCTTCTGCAGCGGCGCTGGGTTTCGCTGCTGCCGCTGCCGTCGTCGAAGCTTTACGGTGGCCGTTGCCATTGCCTGGCTTGTTCTTCGTTGGAGAGCTGACCACGGACAGAGCCGGCGGAGGCATTCTTGGCAACAATGAATGACGTGGAGCGGCAGAGGCCGGCCCTGGGACTGGGAGAGCTTTTCTTTTGCTGCTGTTGCTATTGGGGTCGAGCACGAAGTCCATGTCCGCGGACCAAGACAGTGGTAGATCTTGATCTCAACACTAGGATGCCACTGTTCAAAAATTACATTATATACTACTATAATTTGACCAAAACATCACCAATAATATCAACTAATAGTCCCAAAATAACATCAACTTATTAATAATTAGTGTTAAATACATAGTAAAAACTAGATTCTGAAAGTAACATAAGACTTTTTAGATCAGTAAAGTAGCAGTGATCTAAGAAGTACTTTACAGAGGGAGTATTTTGCATTATTGTAGTCGGCCATGAACGGTGTACTAGTTGCCTCCATTGGTCTTGATCCTACACGCAGTTTGGTAGTTGGACAACCTGATGTCTGGCTGCGTCTCGCCCGTGTACTTGATGTAGGTGACTCGAAATCCTGGTGGAAAGACAACGTTGCGGATGTGGGAGTCAAATGCTTTTGGGCGCATGCACACCATTTTCGGGGGAGTCGTACGGTGGAAATGGTTGATGATGCGTTAGTCGTCGTCATCATCGTCACGGTGATCTTCGCAAAGGTTACTGTGGCCAACGTCACAATCATCTCTTCCCGTGCCACGACGACGAGCACAATGCCTTGCCTCGATGGTGTTCTACGTGTCGTGGTCCGGACTGAAGCTCTGTGTTGTCACACCGTATTGCCTGGAGGGTGTTCCATGCATTACGGTTCGACCCAAGTCGACCATGTATTGGCATGAGGGGCACGAGGCTCTGAGTCGGTGTAGTTACACTCTTTGGCGTGTTGGTTCCCAGATGGGGAAGAATGCCGGCCCCTGGTGCTCGTAGTGGAAGATGCGCAGCCATTGCTGATTGCAACTTGCTTTTCTTAAGACAACACAATGGCATATGCTCACATACACGTACATACACTTTCTATGAACGCACTTTGATTGAAACTTGCCGGCGAGTTTCTTTTGCATCATTTATACCGTCTTACATTTTCCTTTACATCAGTTAGTTATTTTTAGCATATATTATGCATTTCTTTTAACAAGGTTTCCACAACAATGCAAGGGGTATTATCTAGTTTCAATAATACTCGGATATGCCATGATACTCTAACAAAGAATGCCGAAGAAGACACAAACAAAATGAACACAGCTATTGTTGTATTGCCATGGTCTAATTTACACGAGTGTGTTGTGGTACTATCACATAAAACTACAAAAGTTCCTCTGCTTTCAGCCATAGGTAAAAGATGGCTTGAAGTACATGCACATCGGTGGGTCAATCCTCATGATGGACAATATTGCAGACGGAACACTCCAGATACCATCACCGCAAATCAAACCAGAAGCAACCGCACCCGCAAACTCCTCTGACTCCTTACGGTTCACCATCTCCCATACAAACAAGATGACAGTCCCGATAAATATGTCAATCGCGAAGTATGCCCCAATGTAAAATGAAACGGCCATGGCCATCAGGAGCGGGATGAATTTGGATAGACCATTTGGGGTGACATCCCGGATGAGCTTGATTGCTATGGCTCCAAAGAAGAAGAAAGAGCATATTGCAAGGCAATGTCGCGGCAACACTGAGAATCCTTCGACACCCATGATTGACATCTCACGGAAGATGATGGCATATGGAGCTTTGAACATACCATCAGGATTGCCAATATCGAAGGATGTCCAGTAAAGCCAAAAGGTTAGAGGAGCAATGACACAACCAAGGGCAGTGCCAATCAACTGTGACACAAACATGGACCTTGGTGATGAGAGGGTCAGGTACCCAGTCTTGAAGTCATGCATGAGATCACCAGCTGTGGATACGATGGACATCATAACACCACAAGCTGCTAAGCCGGCGATCACACCACCATGTTGGCCAACCCATGAGGCAAAAATGAAAAGGCCAATCTTTCCATATGTGGATGCAAGGTTCCAATCTGTTAGTCCAGTTCCGTATGAGTTGCAGAAGGCAAGTAGAGGAGCAACAACATAGGCAAAGAGGACAAGGTACCACTTGAGTTGTGGGAATATCATTGGCACTATTGCAGTTGAAATTGCTGCAAGGCCCACATAACCAGATCCTGCCAACCAGGGAGGGATACTGTCTTTTAGAAACACCTCATTTAGAAGCTTTTCCTTGACTGATAATTTGGAATTTTTATCATCTGCAATTATAAAAGGGAAACAAGATGAGAGCCATGATGTATGATATGATGGCAGGTCAACTAGGTACAATAAGAAAATGGCATTACCATCATGAACCCGAACAAGGGGAAGTCTTCCTTGCTTTGAGCGTGCATTCATTATTTCCTTGATAGTAGCATAAATTATTTTGATGAGGTTAAAAGTACCATCACCAAGTATCAAGGATACCGATATGAAAACCTGGAAGGGTGCATTGACAACTTAGTTTTTGCTAAATATAATGTTGGCGAAGACTGAGCATTAAGTGAATAAAGAATACTTTAGAAATTTAATGATATAGATGAGCCATTTATTTATTCTTGAACTCAATTTCATGTTTCTCATGAATTACGACCACTATGCCCACTAAAATAAATGCATAAAAGAGAGTTATCAGTATTATTCGCATATTTACAAGAACTACTTGCAAATTTACTGGGTTCATTCAATATGGAGGGAAACAAGAGATTTTGGTCAAGCCTTGTAAATATTGATTCATAATCTAGTTCTTTTTATTAGATCGGTTCACAACATGGTAAAAGCTATGTTGGTCAACAACCATCACAATTGAATTGGCAAAAGGCATAATCAAGAGACAACATGGTATTGACTAATAATTCATTATGAGATGGACAATTAGAATCCTTCACCACCATACCTTGTACCCATAGAGTCCTTTGAAGTCATTGCTTCCAAGGTTAGCTGGGTACCACTCCCCCGCTTTTGTCGATATATATGGCCAAAGAAAACCCCAAGATATGATGGCTCCAAGAAGTGCAGAGCAATTAACTATATGTGGACATATAAGGCCACATCCAATATAGGTTGGATTGAAGTCAAAATAAAACCTATAAAAAGTAGAAACTGTTCATATATAATGCATATGATATTCCAGCTTAAAGGATATTAATTTCATATAATAATCCATGCATGTCCAAATTATCCCTAATAAATTATAAGGAAGGCAAATTTTGTTTCGATTTGAAAAATAAAATGATTTGTTTTTTAATTGCAAAATGCATGCTTTGAAATTTTAGCACGCTCATAATAGCAGTTAGCTTACATGTTCTTAAATGCTGCAAGGCCCAGAGAAGGGAAGTTGTCGAAGCCACAAGAATCCCCGGCACCGCTGAAGAACCATTTAAAGCAGTTCCAAAGGAAACTTATGCTTAAATACTTTCCGAGACAACTAACTTGTTTTCTGCAGGCATGAGAATAAAGTTAGTACCACCAAAACTCAAGAAATGCAGTAACCCAAGAATATGTAGTCAACAATCAAATCGATACAGAGACATCAAAGTTCATCCCAAGTAAACAAATAGATAATCCATGATTTTAAGTAAGAACTGATAAACTAGCTATTTTATATCTATCATAAGATTCACCTTCTGTGCTTAATGTACACATTTAACCCCCCCCCCCCCCCCCCCGGCGCTAAAAGTATATGCAATTGTGTAGAGAGATAAGATTGTAGAATTCGTAGCCTCCATTCATTACAAACTAATTGCGAGCTGAATAGATCAGTAAAGCTTTATTATTGTTGAATTACCTAAAATATATTTGTTCTCTCATGTACATGCTACTTAATTGACCAATAAACAATCTATAACGAGAATTGGTCGATAAATGGGTAGAAGGCTAATGTGCAACTTCATTGGACTATTAAGGGATTTTGGCAACCATCAGTGTTTAACACTTGGAAAAAGGTCAAATGGAAGACAATAAGCTTTAAATAACTTAATAGTCACTAACAGTTAGGAGACAGTATTTAAAATGCTTAAGTCATGGGGACCCATAGTAAACTTTGATAACCTGATATAAGCCGTAAAAGTACCATAGGTCGATACAAACCACTCTTTCGATTACTTATTTATAAATTACTAATTGTGCAATTGCGCAGCACTTTATCATACAAAATATATATTCATCCAATCATCGGACAAGAAGCATCAGAGAGTCAATAATAACTGTCCCTCCAAAGTACAGATAACTTATCAGTATGCACAAAATTAAGGATCAATGATGATCTGTTTCTTACTCTACTAACTCATCTCCGGTAGAAGTGTGGACGCTGTTTATGAACATAGCTGTGGCAGTTCCTCTGGGATAGGTTAGCTTATAGTTTATCACCATCGCCTAGCAAACACCAAACTGAACTTAGTTTACCGAATTTGCAAAATGTTGTCCTAGTTGCTGCACTTGATTACAAAAATGTAAATGCGATTAGATAAAGATGAAAGATGCACACACATCTAAGATGTGGATGATTACCTTGCGCAGGGCAACGAGACAAAAAATACCAATGAAGCTAACTACAAACATAAACCCAATCATCCAACTTAGCGAGGGATTCTTCACATCCACTGCCCTGTTACCAGGATAATCAGTCCCAAGAAGCTCGTAAGTTTTTTGATCCATTGCAAGCATATATGATCCGAGGGAAAGTATCACATGATACCAGCCTTTACATGATACCATGATACTAACTTGCAAAACTCAAATTTAAACATGTCAAAAAATTCTGAAAAAAATCATGAATTCTCACAACACATATGTTGACAACCCCTAAAAAATTCAGATCGAAAATCGAAATACACAAGGAGAAACAAAAAAGACAAATCCATCATAAATAGTGTCAAAAGAAGACAAAAGCAAAAATCACACTATTCACATTTGGATTTGTCTTTTTTGTTTCTCCTTATATATTTCGAATTTTGATCTATCTTTTTAGGAGTTGTAGACATATGTGTTATGAACATCCATGATTTTTATCAGAATTTTTTGACATGTTTAAATTTGAATTTTTTAACTTGGTATCATGGTATCATGTAAAGGCTGGTATCATGTGATACTTTCCCTATGATCCGAATCCTCCTGCACAAATGGAAACATTGATTGATAATGTGAACTATGTGAAAAGGGGGAAGCCCATCGTCATCAATTTTTCTGCCACTCCCAAAAAACACCAAAATCAGATACGTACGCTGCAAAGTTAAACATTTGTTCTAAGAAATGCAATTGTAAAAACCAACTGCTAGTGTAAAAAACGCTCTTATATTATGGGACGGAGGGAGTAATAACTTCCTTTAATACAAAAAAAACAGTAAAACCAAACCTAATCTTTCTCCAATACCTAGCAATGTTCCACCCAAATCAAACACCGTTTAGGTCCCCACCCAAAAATAATATACACACAAGCAACGGCCACACGTACTTAATTAGCAGAAATCAGCTTCAGAAGTCCACATGAAGGCTGTTTTGAGTCAAGGATCATATCAAAGCAAAATGCAAACATACCGCTGGTGGCGAGGCCGTAGCAGGCGACGACGCAGGTCTGGATGACGGTGTTCTCCTGCTTCGTGAAGGGCTTGGAGACAACGCCGAACATGTCCAGCGCCGCAGTCCAGGTCCGCACGAGGAAGTAGGCGAGCAGGCCCGCGGCGACGTTGAGCGAAGGAATGATCCCCACCGTGAGGTTGAGCTTGTGTGTGATGAGGCAGAAGAGCACCCCCAGGATGGCGCTCACCACCACACCCCGGACCGTCAGCTGCTCCCGCCACGGCGGCACCGCCTCCACCGCCGACGGCACGCCGGCAAGGAGGGGCCCGGTCATCTCCGCCGCATCCGCCTCCGATCCCATCTCTTGCGAACGCTAGTATCAAAGCCAATGCCTCCCTTCGCCTCAGACTTTGGGTGCTGGTAGACGAGGTCAAGGTGAGGATGAATGAATTGGCGTGGAGGACTAGGTATTTAAAGGGCGTAAACTGAAGCTTAATTAGTACTCCCTCCCTTTCGAAAAACATGTCGCGAGGGCAATTTTTCAAAAAAACCCTCCAATTTCTCCCGACCAAACCCGCACTCCTCGTCATCCTCCTCCGACAGAATCCCCAGCTGCGCTGCTCCCCGCCGCCGTCGCTTCCCCGCTCCCCCGCCGCAGCAGCCCTGCTCCCCGCCGCGGCGGCCCTCGCCGCAGCTGCCCTGCTCCCCCGCTCCCTCGCCGCAGCTGCCTCCTGCTCCGCCGCCGCAGCTGCCGCTCGCTGCCTCCCCAAGCTCCCCCCTTCCTCATAAAAATCTTCGATTTCCGCCGCGCTGATGGGCCCGACGACGAGGCGTCGCGGCTGGCGTTGTAGGCGTCGGGCGCGGCGGACCCAGGCGCTGCGGCGGGGCGGCTTCGGCCTGGAGTGCGGGCGCTACTGCAACGGCGAACCGGAGGAGAGGCTCCGGCAGTGGAGCCAGGCATGGCTTGACGTCGCCAAGAAAATCTCACCGCCTTCCCTTTCTTATTTCACACGCGCCATAACACTGGCGACGGAGCTTTGACCTCGCCTCGTCGGAGGATAGTCCCCTCACCGTCCTTCCTCTCCTAAAAGCGCCCTAATCCCGGGCGGAGAGTACCTCAGCCGGTGCCCGGCGCGCCTCTCCATTTCCTTCTCTTGTTCGCTCCGTGCCGGCTGCGGGCGAGACCTCACAGCGATGTCGTCGGCGGCGGGGACACCATCGGACGGCGGAGGGGATAGGCCGTGGCAGTCATACCACACCGCCTACACCAACGCCAAAGCTGGTAAAACTGCATTCCCCTCTTTCCTGGCTTAAGATTGCGCCGGTATGGTTTGAGCACTGGTATTTATTCTCTTATCACGTTGCATTAGGAATGGAGGGAGTTGACAAAGAGAAGGTGCAGAAGGTGATCTATGAAATGAGCAAGGGTTTCGAAAATGAGCAGAAGGAGGCGATTACCAAACTTAAAATCGAGCATCTGCACACACAGTGTGCAAAGTTAACTGATAATGACATATCACATTTTCAGAAGGTTCGAGGCAGCAATTTTCTGAACAATTGATCATAAACATCTGTACTGCCCTGTTATTATGCCCCAACATCTGTGTATTTATGCTTGTTCCCCCCAACCTAGTTGATGAACAATTCATCATAAACCTCAACTAAAATACAGCATGCTGTTTGTTTCTCCAGCATCTCCAAGTCCTACAGCCTGGGTCATCTCTGTCACCAACACATACAACCTGGGTATGAACCACTTACTGAATTTACTGAATCTTCTCTACTTCATCTTTACTGAATTTACTGAATGTGCGTATTCTCTGAACCACTTATTCTCTATCTACTGAATTTTGGAGTATACTCTTTGCAGTTGTTTCTGAGGATAACTGTTTATTGCCTGAAAGATAACACATAACTGATCAAACATCTTGTAGGAGTAATTAACTAGCTATGTTACTCAAGGAAACCTTCCTCAGATTAACTTGTTTATTTGCAGTACTTCTCTCTGTCTCTAGAACAATTATTTAAACTGGAAAAGAGGAGGCAAGAGGGACCATGTCTAGCTGATGTCTGAGAGCCTAAAACTTGCTTATGCAGTAAATTGCCCAAGTTAGCTGTAATACATTCATCTTACTGCAAACAAGAGTATGAATGTCTGAAATGGTACCTTATGGTGCTCCCTTCGTTCAGAAAAATGGACGTCCGAAGATGCATGCACTCACCTTTTTGAAACTTTGATCATATGGAAAACGATATGCTGAATGAAAATATCAACAGTGGTTTTACCAGCCATAATTATTCCTAGTTATATTTTGAATTTGGCTTCTGTAGCATGCTGTGATTGAAAACTGTAGTTTAAAATTTCAAATTGTAGACCATGAAAAGGAGGAACTAGGTAGCACTTGATCCAAAGGTCCTGACGTAGGTGTTGTGTGCTGAAACATGTTTCGAACTAGAGCATTTTCAGTGAACTAGTCTCAGCTTGAAATTTGGTTCAGTTAACTCCATACAAGGGTCTCTTTTTGGTTTAGTAGTGATTAGAAGATCATGTACTGATGATATGAGATTAGCAAAGGCCTTGCTTGTCACTAACCTTCAAAGTATACTGATTGTGACATTAGCATGCCTCATTGAAATAAATCAAAATATTTTAAATTAATTCAAATAACTAAAATTAATCCAAATCAATTCAAATAATTCAAATAAATCCAAATAACCCAAACTAATTCAAGTAATCCAAATTAATCCAGTTAATTCAAATAACCCAGATAATTCAATTAATCCAAATAACCCAGATAATTCCAATAAATTCCAACAAGGAGTTGATATACAAGGATTAGACAAGGCGTACACAAGGGCATGACATAAGGGCATCTTTGTCCCCTCTTGACACAAGATTACACAAGACATACACAAGGAGCACCTGACTACATGACATAAGGGCCTCTTTGCCCCCTCTTGACTACATTCTTTCTCTGGCCACTTCTTCCCTTTCCTTTCCTTTACTTTTCTTTCTTTTCCCTTCTTTAGCCAATTCTTTCCTTTCATTTTCTTTTCCTATTGCAATTTCCATTTCTTCTATAATGGCCCTAGTATCAACAACTACCCGACTGTCGCAATATACACTGATGATTTCCCTGCCAGCATTCTGAATGCGATCCTTGTGCAAGTGGGGCAACTTATATTGATTTCCTCCTTTGTCTTTCATAACTTCAAACATAACTGCTTCTAATGTGATAAAGCTTCTGTGCAACTTGTCGGGATCGTAGTTCTCGAATTCCTCTTCCACACCCTGTACCAGTTCCTGGATGTTTGTAGGTGACCTGCAGTCGGTTAGAGACTGGAGAGAGGTATGGAAGCAGAGGTCCAAACAATTTAACTCAGGGCTATTTGGGGGCTGTTGTAGCAATCGGATGTCAAGATCAGTTTGTTCCACAGCTTCTCGAAAAGCTACATCATTGGGAAGGACATGGGGCTTTGCATTATCCTGTTGGATGAATATTGTTGCTCCCTCGTCATCGTCAGGCCACTTATCCTGAATTGCCGGGATAACCTTATTGATTAGATAATCTCTGCACACAGGCCTAGTTACTTTCACTGATGTCAACACTTTTGTTCCCTTTGTTCTGTTATGACTTGTCCGCTTCGCCTCAGTCTCTTCAACGAATGCCCAAATGCCAATCTTCCCGTCGAATGTTAGCTCCCCCTCATTGTTATATCGAGGCCTTGGCAACAGCTGTTAGGAACATCACCTTCCCAATGCTGTGAGTGTTTGACACGGTGCGCTTCGGCTCAGGTTCTCCTGGAAGTACATAGTAACTATTCTTCACTCTCGTCATGTCAAACCACTTCTCATCGATGTGAACCATATTCGTCATTGGTTTAAACATAGCCCGAGAAGTTGAGATTGAATTGTCATCGACCATGGACATACAAAATTTCAATCTCGCAAGCTTGTTCTCTAGCTTGAGGTGAGGCTTCACGGTGCTTGTGATGCGGTTGAGCTCATTCAACTGGAACCTCTTATGTAGGGTCGATCGGGCCACACCTAGAGACCGTGCCAGAGATCGAATTGTCCTTCTTTTATTTAGTGGGATTGTTGAGGTCCTCTCTAGATCCAGCTCCTTTCTCTTTCGGCCAGATCTTCCTGGCTTCTTGCTTGAGACATCTACTTCTTTGCCATCGGCAATTTGCTTTTTGGCTTCTTCCCAGATTCTTTCAACAGATCGTACACTTATGTCCAACAGGTTTGAGACTAGCAGCTTGTCGCTGGTTGAACAGACCCATCTCTGAGCTCGATTACCAGCAAAGCGAAGTAAACACCATGCCTCTCCTTATCTGACAATTCTCTTCTCTTCTCTTGAAGTATCCAATTCATAACTTCATCCTCTTCCTCTTGAGCTTCGTCCTCTTTCCCTTCATCTTCTGGAGGCATCCAATTCATAGCTTCATCGTCTTCCTATTGAGGCATCAAGTTCAAATCCATAGTTCCATTCTCTGCCACTTGAGGTTCCTCCTATTCAGGGATCCAATTCAAATTAATACCTTCATCGTCTTCCTCTTGAGGCATCAAGTTCAAATCAATAGTTTCATGTTCTTCCTTTTGAGGCATCAAGTTCAAATCCATAGTATGTTTCCTGCCATCAATGACAAAAGATGAGTACACCATGGTACCATAACAAGAATATACACACACAAAATGAGTATGCAAGTCAAACAAGAAATAGGTGCCATGGCACCATTTCTAGTTTGGTTGCCACGGTAGCCAAACAAGAAATGCTGCCATGGCAGCCAAACACTTTGCTCTAACCATAAGCCATTTTCTCTAGTTAGAGTAGTTAACAGAATTTTACTCTAGTTAGAGTAGTTTTGCTGAATTTTACTTGCTCATAGTACCATGCCTATGGTAGAAAAGTGTCAAGAAAAATATACTCCTGTCAATAGAATCAAAACTGATTTATTACCTTTGCATATAAACTACTCCTAGTGAATTAGCATCAATAATTGTAGTTTAACTGAATTTTACAAAATCTGACCAAATGTGTAGTTAGTCAGTGAGCTACAGATCATTTGCACTTGACAATGTTTGTGACCATTTGCTTTTACAAAATCTGAACCAATGTGGCTCTACAAATCATAGCAGGAAGTACTTTGGCTCTATTGAAAATTGTTTGAAACAGGAAAATGGATCATAATTGTTTTGAATTTTGTTGGACTCTTGTTGACCAGATTTACCAAGTGTTAATGTTCAGTTTTCAATTTACTGGAAACTTTAGACTTGCTGTTAGTGGATCAGAACATGCTGTTAGCAACTCTAAATTTACTCAAGGCCTTGGTATTAATGCATGTTTAACTGAATTTACTCAAGTCCTTTGTTTAACTGAATTTCCCTTTTGTTTACACACAGTTACAATAGTTTAACTGAAATTTAACCCTGCATCAGCACATTAAGCAAGCAACATCAGCAGATTAAGCAAGCGAGCAACATCAACAGATCAGCAAATTAAGCAAGCAAGCAACATCAGCATATCAGCAAATTAAGCAAGCAACACAAGTACTCCATGATCAGCAGTAGTTTCTTTAATAATTTTCAGTTAACAACCATCATGATTCTGTTCACAATGATCAGCAGCATTTTCTGTATAATGAATGTACTCCATGAATTTTAAGTTAACAACTGAATTTACTCCATGATTGGCATTGTCATGATTCAGTTAACAGTAAACCATTTCACTAACTTTCAGGTAGCAGTATTCTGATGGACTACCTTCTTCAGAGTGCAGACGAGCACAACACGGCTTCACTTGGGTCAGCAACAGCAGCATAGGCAGAGGAAGATCAGGTTCGACGCAGAGGAACCCACGAGCAGAAGATCAGGTGCGATGCACAGGTTCAATTCAACCCAGCTGTGCGCTTGGGTTCAGGTTCAGGTTCTCCCACAGTGCAGAAGATCAGCAGCAGCACCACGACAGAGGAGCAATAGCAGCAGCACGCATAGCTCCACCTGTGACAGGGGAGAAGCAGCTGCGCGGGCGCGCGGGCGCGCGGGCAAGCGAGAAGGAGCAGCACGGCGACACGCGGGAGCTCGAGGAGGACTCACGGGAGATAGAGGAGGACGAGCGTGAGCTCCTGGTCCATCGAATCGTGGAGGCTGGTTCCAACGACGGTCGTAGGGGATCGTAGCTGGAAGGATCGCGGCGGCGCACGCGTGGGAGCTCAAGAAGGAGACGCGGGAGCTCGAGGAGGATGCACGGGATCTCGAGGAGGACGAGCAGGAGCTCCTGGTCCACCGGATGGTGCTGGGAAGTTCTGGCGACGCCGCAGGTAATCGCAGCGGGAGGAGATCGCGGCGGCACAGGATTGGGCGACGACGGCGGTACTTGGCGACGGCGGCGGCAGCAGATCACTTCCTGGTGGGCGACGAATCGCGCAGCTGGGCGGCCCCGGCCCTTGGCGACACGCGCACGACGGCGGAGGAAGAAGACGATGGCGGAGGGACTTGTTTGAGATGGTTTTGAAACTGTGAGGTCTTTTTTGCAAAAGTACCAGTGAACTAGGCGTGCGACATGTTTTTCGGGACGGAGGGAGTACACAAGTACGTATGGTGGCTTTAGTATGTTCATCAGTTCATGCATGCACACTATGACACGCGTACTCCTATCATGCAGACACGTAGCAGGCCAGCACGGTCATTATCTTGGCAGAGGACCGGGACAGGAGGAGCAGCGTGAATCATGCTTGTGCTAGTAACACGCGGGTAGTGCTATCCGGCCACTCGATCGCTATCTAGGTAACGGTGGCCACACATTTCTACTGCTTACGTGCTAATTTGATTGCCATCCTTAAGCAAGCGTTAACTATATCTGATGGGGCCGTATCTAATGATGGCCACGAAGTACAGTCTCTGGAACCATCCCTACGGCAGGATTATGTACGGTGGGACTGGATGTAATGGTAACCACAAATCATGCCATGCATTAGGAATTAAGTATTTTTTTTCTCTTAGGAAGGAAGGAACGTGCATGTTGTAGTATTTGATTTGGCCATGCCATCGATGCGAGCAAGGTAGGAGGGCTAGCTGTGCATACGCACAGTTTGAACGTTCAGGCTGATGCTGATGTCACATGTCATCGTTTGATGTCGAAATAAACTATAGAAAGTTGTGCATCTCATGGCAATTCAGAAATTTTAATGGTTTAACTAAACAAAGATAAATTGGCATGTCCATGGAAAATGGAGTGCCCTTTTGTTCATTTATATTTATACGTTATGTGCACTAGAAGCTTAGGGCACGCTTCGTGGCGCCGTGAAGGCTTTTAGGGCCTCGCAACTCGCTTTTCGCTGTTTATTTTTGTCATTGTGGTTATCTCGCTGGAATATGTTCTCATGATGGCCTACTAACAATTATAATTAAGTTTGTTGGTGTTGGCGCAGTATGCCAAAGTCAATAAATGTATATTTTTGCGAGGTTAATGTGATTATAACAGTGAAATTTAATGTAATTTATGTTTCACATATGAAGGTTTCTCGTGTATTTGATATTCTATACAATCATTTTTAGGAATCACCATAGTGGTGGCTTGTTTGGCGGAGAGTCCATGGATTTGAAATTTTAGACAAGTTGCATAGAGAAAGTCTGTTGACGGAGGGATAGAGAAGGTGAGTGATTTGTTGGGAAGAATTAATACTATCTTGAACACACGAATAACTAGCATTATCGAAAGATATTTGTGCCCTCTAAAAAGATATTTGTACACTTGCCGAAATTGTTGCTACAGGACCCTTTGTATTAGCAACTAATGTACACGACTATATCAGCCTAGCTGTCCCTTGCTCCACCGATGAGTTCGCCCGTGTATTTGTCATTTGAACTGCGCCACCATTTGCCCCGTCAATTGGTGAACTACTTGCGTCTGTAGTAATTTTATTTGGGGTTCTTGTGCCTCTCCTAGCCTTTTCAGCCCAGTTGACAAGGCCTTCGGTCACATTGTCATCAAATATAGTCTTCTTGAAAGAATTCCCCATCTATACCAATGATGAGACAAAATTAGAATAAAATGATAGATAAGAATATTTGTTTGATCATGACAATAAAGCCATTAAAATTGTATCAATTTGTGAAAACAAGCTTTGTATTCATCAAGAATGGATACTCATAGGTATAGTTCAAGTTGAAAATCATTATATCACAACAAAACTACAATTTTATCCACTTTATTAATTGAACTCACATGGGAGACAACGGCGTATAGTGGTAGGGTGCTGTAACCACAAAGAACTTGGCAGATTACACTGAAAGAAGTAAAATGTAATGAGTATGTTTTTAAGATGTCTCAATAAGTTGTTGATGCCATTGTGATTTCTGTTGTACCTTATGACAACTCGAGTAATAACATATGCTGGTTTCCCCATGATGCATGATTTAAAACCATATGTTACCTGCAACATTGATAAATGCAAGGGTTAGTCCTACTTGTATTCATTAGATTCCTATTTGAAACTATCAAATCCATAACTTATATTCTATGTAATTTCACGATTCTTATCGTACTCTCCAATACTTCATGTTAAATTAGGTTGTGGGTACAACAAGCTTACTTATTGTTCTTACCAAGAGCCAGAAGAAAAATGCAATTTCAAATGCATTTTGAAATAGGACGATGTGGATCAACAGAAGGACTAATTTAGGCCGATGGAACCAAAAGAAGTTATCTGAAGGAGAAACTACTAAATCCCCTCGAATAGCCGTATCCTTCTGGGCAACCTCATAAGCCAATTCCGTTATTATGTGCTCCATCTTACTTCCTACCACAAGTAACATCTGCCAAACACAAATACAATAAGTTGATGTCACGAGTCTGCCCTTTTTTGGATCATGCTTAGTTTGAAAGATCATTGTAGAAGTCATATGAAGGCATATAATTAGTATTTAGTCCTTAAAACATGCATACATGTAGTAGAAATTTCTTTTATGTGTTTTTGTATAGATAGTAACTCATGTTTACTTACAATGAATGGAACCAAGGTAATCCAAATGTAGACATACCACCCTACAATAACGGTACGACAAGAGTCGGGTTACTTTTCACATAAAAAATTGTCTAGTGAGGGTTAGTCAAAATAAAATAAGTAAATAAATAAATATATTTTTGTGACAATTTAACAAAAGAAGAGTTATACAAGTGGATCAAAACTTGTGACCTCTAGTGATACATACCTTCAACATTCAATAGTAGGAATATCATCAGCATGGCCCAAAGGTACCAACTACATAAGCATAACATGGACATCAATTTGCTATTTTCTCTATAGGTAATTGATCTATACATAGCATATGCTTTAGAAAAAAATTGGGTAATGCATTTTGTAATAGTAGCATTGAGCACTTACCTAATACCAACAACTTTCTTAAAATCAACCTCCAAAGCTCTGATCATGTAACTATAAAAGTTGAATTTTGGTGTCCCCTTACAATGTTTCTGTGAAAAGGAATGAAGCATGTATATATATAAGTTTCCTCCACTAATAGTGTATACCCGAAAACATACACGTGACTTCTATATATCGATTAAAATGTAGGTTGATTACCATGATGAAACCAAGTCTCATTGTTGTGTAGTCCTCCTCAGTGACGGATCCATAAAATTGTTTGAAGAAGGAACGCTAAAAAGACGATGACTTATCTTATAGCCCAATTGCAAAATAGAGAAATAAGGCAATATATATGTTTTGATCCTTATAAAAACACAAGAAAAAGAAAGTATACCATCCAACCAAATATCCTCGACCGCTTTCTATGACCTTTAAAGTGGTCTTGAATAAATTTGAATTCTCGAATGTGCTTGATCATTTGAGGGGCTGCAAGTTAGGACCCAACATTAGTAAACAAAAAATGTAACACAACTTCATACAACTGAAGAAAACTTGTGAACTCATCATTAGCCAAACAAGGAAAGGAAACTATTTGCATCATATATACATACCACCGTCATCACTTTCTTGTATCTTGGTCTCCCAATGTCGCCAATTTCTCGTCTGCACAACAATTAACATAGTAGTTAGAAAAGCTATGGTAGACGAATTACTCGTTACTAACAAAAATATAGTCAGAGTTTTAGTTAGTACCTGTGCAATTCCTAGAAGTACTGTAATAGCACTGAGAAGGAAATGGGTGACCGCCAACACGAAGATAAATATGTGTAGTTGATGAATAGCTTCAGATGAAAGTAATGGAACTTTGTCCTGCATGCCAAATGGCGTCAAATGAATCATTGGATAAGAACAAGGTGGAACGGGTCAAAGACGAAAAACAATAGATCGACGAAGACAGAAGAAAAAGGAAAAGTAGAGTATCACAAATAAAATCGAGAACCGACAAAATGGTTGTGTGCATCATCTGCAGAGGTCAAGCCGTCAAGGGTAATCCTCCTTTTCAAGAAAAATATCACAAAACAAAATCAAGCACTTCTGATGCCTTGAGCTGTACCTTCTTGAGGCAGTATTCGTCGTCGGAGGAGGCTCCTCCAGCCAGGAGGCGCCTCCCCCCACCCAACACGCCGGTGAACACAGCGCCACCGAGGTGGTCCGTCTCGTGCAGCGGCGGCTTGCAGGGCTGCAGGTGGAGCATGGTGCTCGGGCTGACGCACAGCTTCCCAATGGGCCCCTGGAAGACGGTGAGCAGCAGCGAGATGAACCCCAGCAGCATCAGCTCCTCCTTCACCTTGAGCAGGGCCTCGTACATCGGCTTCTTGCGACTCCTTATCAGCCTCTGCATGCAAACGTGCGTGCCCAAACGTTCAGCTGATGGCCGATTGCTTCGACAGATACGGCAGGCAGCTTCGTGGTCTCTCATGGTGGATGTACGCACATACCTTGCCTAGGCGGTGGAGCAAGCGCTCGAAGAGCAGGGAGATGATGATCATGACGGAGCAGACCAACGCCACGATCCATGTCGGCGTGAACTCGAGCGGCTTGGCCTTCCCTTCACCGCCGGCCATGGCGCCCCAAACGTACTCGTCAAGAACCAAGCCCACGCCGACGCCCCTTGTCGTAAGAATGAAGTGGCAAGCAAGACTATTCTTGATACATTTATATAGCTACAAGAGACGAAACTACTCAGTTACATGGTCATCAGTTATCACGCATGACAATATTGACTTGGCACGATCAGAACCCTGAATTATATTCCAAGCTACATGTACACACAGGAAAACAAGAAACAACGCGTTACCTTCCTAAATACTACTAGTATTCATTCTCGAAAAATACTACCACTAGTATTCCGCTAGCATATGTCCCATGTGACCATTTTTTTTCTTTTTTGTGCTGCAGTCTACGGTCCACCGCACTACTTTTTTTTTGCGATGACCACCACACTACTATTAACCAACGGGAACTGGAAACTGGAATAATAGTCTGTTTTGGGGTGTTTCGTATGATGTCCCCAACTGCCTGAACGAAATTTGTACTTTGATTAGATCTGGTCGTTGTTTGGTAAATTTGTTGTCAAAATTCCCTTGATGCAATGTGGCTTTTGGTAACTTTCATGTAATGCCGCTCACAACGGCGATGATCCACTTTTCTTTCAAATTTGTAGTTGCCGCTAACAGTGACAAGGCCATGGATCTGAAATATTCGAATTTGTAGTCATTGCTCCGTTTTTTCTTTCAAAACACAATGGTTAAAAAGAATTCTAGACCTAGCTGGCCCAGGTGGTACCGGTCAAAAGCACATCTATTATTTTAGCCTAATCTGTAAGTAGAGAAACCACTGATATGTATATTTTTTATTTTCTGAGAAAACACTATTGCAATATCATTCTTGGTTAAAATATACTAGTATATTTGCATTCCCGGACAAAGCAGAAAACCGTGGTTTCAGATTGGATCTGCGACGCGGCGTCAGCGAAATCAAAGTCGCGGCCGTCAACGTCGGATGGTGGAAGTCCAAAGCGTTTGGTTTGCGTCCAGTTCAACAGTCCAGGTGCAGGTCCTGGCCTAGTGCGGTGACCCAGCTCCACCAAGTGGGCTTCCTGACAGCAGCATGCATTTCGAAATACACTAGGGCGTGTTTGGTAGCTTTCCCGAGCGGCTTAGCTCAGCCTGTCTTAACGGAGGCTGGTTGAGAAAAAACGAGAAAACATTAACACATGCACTTCATTTGGTTGCCTACAATGAGGCTGCTTGCATTAGAGGATTGCTTTAGGCATATTATTTGGTTGTCTGCATTGGCTCGGCGAATGCAACTACATCATGTTTGGTTGCCTGCACCGGAGATGAATAAGATTAATAGCTACCCATAACACACTGCAGAGGCCGGGGGTGATTCCTCCTTTTCTAAAAAAAAAACCATAACACACACAGGGCCATGGCGACTGGCGAACGATGGCAAGGACGCAATGCTGTCCAAGTCAGTTTTCTGTTTGTTTGTTTCTAGTCTAGTACTCCATTCGTTCCTAAATATAAGCCTTTTTAGAGATTTTAATGCAGACTACATGCATACAAAACAAAATGAGTGAATCTACATTTTAAACTAGGGTTATATACATCCATATATTGTCGGTATTGAAATCTTTAAAAGATCTTATATTTAGGAACAGAGGGAGTAGCTTAATAGCCTCGGCCACGGTTGTTGATGGTATGCTGCTAATGTGTGAACAAAGACCAGAAGATACGTCCTGGTTTCACACGGTGAATCAAGTAGCAACTCATTCTTCGCCCTAGAAGGAAATAAGATTTATCGTTGGCGCGTCAAGCTAACCTCTACAGGCGAGGCAATAAGGTTTTTTGGAAGCGCAATTTTATGACTGCTTGCTGTACATCCAATATTCTTCACTGCGATAAGCATGGGTGGAGCTTCACCAAACCGGCACTGTGACTTTTCGATGACACCAATAAACCCTTGGCGAGTTCTAGGAGAGAACACATAGCATGATCCGCCTGCTCTTAGAGCTAAATAATTTGCTACGATGATACTCCCTAATCAGATAATCTTGGATGAGTTAACTATCGCCTTCATTTTCAGACGCAAAATACCAATACTGGCTAGACTAACTTGGTCTTGAATTTTCGTGTAGCCAAGGCCCGTCTTTACCTACAAAGCGTGTGCTTTGAAAATTGAGATGGACTGGTCGATCACCATCAACTACCATGCATGCACCTAGCTGGATTTGGATATATATGGGTGAGGGTGCCTGGTGCGGGTTCGCCTGTAATAGAGAGCTGGTGAGGGTGGATCTAGTGCGGTAGGTAGAATTGCAACTAGGGCATGCAGCCACAAATGGTTGTTAATTGCCCATTTGCATGCCCTAGTTGCACACGACGACGACGTCCATGGTTGTTGACTGATAGCTAGCTACATATAAGACCATTTCGAGAAGCAGCTACACAAATGATTGTAAGTGCCTTGAGTGCACATTTCGTGGATGGCTAACTGACGACCATATTAATGTGAGCGTGCATATATATAGTAGCCGTCGAAACACGACTGGAAGGCGGCCAGTCTAGTCAACCGAGCTCTCTACCCGCTTCTTTGGACACGAGGACATGGCTTTGGAAGATGCATGCATGCCAATCAGACAACCAACCGAAGGCACACGGCAAATTGGTCCCTCTGCTTCGTCAGTTATGACGTGATGATCGTAGTTCAAATCTTAGGCAGGATGGTTCCCGTGCATCATTCGATTGGACATGCATATAGATCACGCACTCACCATATCACACATGCCTGTCCCATGAACGTGACGCTTGGGGCATGTACAGTAACTGATAAAGCATGTTAGCAAAATCACATAAGCAACAAGATCGATTAGCACAAAAAAAAACAAGATCGATTAGCACAAAATTGCACATATATCCGTACCTTTAGCCATGTTGACACCGGCCATAGCCAGTTTTTCTAACCTGTCTTCCTTCTTTACCTTTAGCGCTCGCTTGATGATTAGAGAACAAGGGAGACTCGGCATTTCTGTCAATTTTCCATACCCTTAGATGTAGTATGCTTTGTCTATTTACTATTTATACATGCATAAGCACTAAGCATTGTTCCAACATACTTTGCCTAGTTCCAACGGAAAATGACTCGGCGAAGATAACTAGATGTAACATGTTTTTCTGTTTATACTTTGCCTAGTTCCAACGGAAAACGACTCAGCGAAGAAATAAACCCGACATAATCTCAAGTTCGTCAAGTTGCAGACCGAAAAAGCTCGGTAAAGTCTGAGAGGTGGGCCCGGCTATAGAGCAAGCGACGTAACCGTGACAACGGTCTTTCTTTGCCGAGTTTCGGCTCACGAGACTCGCTAAACATTTGCTCTTTATATTTTTTGCTTATACGTAGGGAAGATTCATAGTCACACTCCGTATCCCGTTGATGGCTACTTGGCTCTTTTTTTAATTATTTCATCAAGTTCCGTCAGTCCATATCCCCTCGGGGTCGCTTTTTTTTATCGGTCACAGACCGGGCCGCTTAATCGTTTGAGGCGCCTAGCTGTAGATGCTCTAAGAGGATGTGTGAAAACAAATGATAATTGTGAGTGTGAGAGAAGAAAGAGAAGGAAGGATGAGACAATCTAGAAGATATCATTCTAATTTTGTATAGATATAGTATGTGCGTGTAAAGTTTATATAAAAAAGATAAAGATAAAGAAAATGAAAGAAATTTAAAAATAAAAACAAATTATTAGTTGAAAATTACACCTTGAAATCTAAACATATGATGGGGAGCATTAAAAATGAGACTCATAAAACAGAAAAACAAATTGATAGCTTTATTAGTGTAAAAAAACTTAGACTTCATAAACTTTGTCTTGGGCAAACACACATGCATATGCTTCTAATTATTATAACCTAACTAATTAAGATATAGTTCCATGCATAAGCAGCCATGACGGACATGATGTGGCGTGTCAAAAACACGAAGATTCAATGGGGTGACCGGCTTGGAGGATGAAGCTAATTAAGAGGTAGGGTGTAGAGTTCGAGCAACTGAGAATGGGGAGGACCAATTGGATGATGCGAATGACAAAAGCTGAAGAAACAGAGCTGGCGGAGGACGCAGGTGGCAAATGGCGGCGGCTGGCGGAAACCTAGAGATGTCGGTGTCTGCCAGGATTGGAGGTGGTGATGGGCGACCATAAGGGAGCAACGGCCGCAGAGCAGCTGCAGGCGAACAGGAACAACGAGCCGGTCGTTTCAGCAGGAAAAAAAGGGCGGCAGCGGGATTTGGCGATCTGGACAACAAAACCAATTTGGTACTCGATCGGACTTGGAGAAATAAGATGAATACAATAGGAGAAAGAGGAGAATCAGACCCAAAAAAATCGATCATAAGACGATTTGTGTCGTCCGGAGGAAGATCTAAACCATAGCACTGATACCATGTTATGAATATGCGACTTAGTATTATCAGGAGGCTAAACCCATCATATATACAAGTACAAGTGGGAGAGCAAAGGTCAAAATACAGAAAGCCAAAAGCCATCATAAATATAACTCTAACATTTATGATTTTGTGCTTGGCAAAACTTCTATAAGTTATTTCTACTACTTCGCCGTAATTGAATCATTTATGTAACACCTATTGTTTGTTCAAGTGCATCATTTGTCATTCATTCAATGAGCTGGAAAAACCGTGCCATTTTACTATGCAACATTAGTTAATAGGGCATGTATTTGAAATTTTGGACAAGTCACGTAGAGAAGGTTTGCTGAGGGAGGGGTAGAGAAGGTGAGCAGTTTGTTAGGAAGAATTAATAATGTCTTGAACACATAAATAACTAGCATTATCAAAAGATATTTTTGGCCTCTAAAACATATATATTTACAATTGTCGAAATTGTTACTATATGACCCTTTGTAAAGCAATCAATGTACACAATTATAATAGCCTAGCGGTCCCTTGCTCCACTGATGAGTTGGCATGTGTATTTGTCATTTGAACTGCGCCACCATTTGCCTCGTCAATTGGCTCTGTAGTAATTTTATTTGGGTTTCTTGTGCGCCTCCGAGCCTTTTCAGCCCAGTTGACAAGGCCTTCAGTCACATTGTCATCAAATATAGTCTTCTTGAAAGAAGTACCCATCTACACAAAACGATGAGACAAAATCAGAATAAAACGATCGATAAGAAATATTTTTCTTACCATGTCAATAAAGACCTTTACAATGGTATCTATTTGTGAAAGCAAGCTTTGTGTTGCTCAAGAATGGCTACTTATAGGTAAATTTCAAGACAAAAGAAGCATTAAATCCCAACAAAACTACAATTTTATCAAGTTTATGAATTGAACTCACATGAGAGACGATAGCATATAGTGGTAGGGTGCTGTAACCACAAAGGAGTTGGCAGATTACGCTGAAAGAAGGAAAAATGATGAGTATGTTCTCAAGATTTCTCAACATAGTATTGCTATTATTGTGATTTCTATGTACCTTATGACAATTCGAGTAATAACATATGCTGGTTTCCCCATGATGCATGATTTAAAACCGTATGTCACCTGCAAGGTTGATAAATGCCAGAGTTAGTTCTACTTTCGTTCATTAGATTCCAATTTGGAACTAGCAAATCCTAAACTTATAATATGTTTGAAGGTTATGACACTCTCTAATACTTCAAGTAAATTTGGTCGAGTACAACTAGATTATTTATTGTTCTTACCAAGAGCCAGAAGAAAAATGCAATTTCAAATGCATTCTGAAACAGGACGACGTGGATCAACAGAAGGACTAATTTAGGCCGGTGGAACCAGAAGAAGTCATCTGAAGGGGCAACTACTAAATCTCCTCGAATAGCTGTATGCTTCTGGGCAACCTCATAAGCCAATTCCGTAATGATGTGCTCCATCTTACTTCCTACCACAAGTAGCATCTGCCAAAAACAAATACATAAGTTGATGTCATGACCCTGCCCCTTTATTGGATCATCCGTAGTTTGAAAGGTCGTTGTGGAAGTTATATGAAGGCATATAATTATTATTTAGTCCTTAAAACAAGCATACATGCAGCGGAAGTTCCTTTTATGTATTTTTCTATAGATAGTAAATCATGTTTACTTACAATGAATGGAACCAAGGTTATCCAAATGTAGACATACCACCCTGCAATGTCGATAAACAAGAGTGGAGTTATTTTTCACATAAAAATATTGTCTAGTGAATGTAACCAAATAAAATTTTATAAAAAGATTTTGCGAGAGTTTAACTCAATAAGAGTTATGTAAGTACTTATGGCCTTTAGTGATACATACCTTGAACATTCAATAGTAGGAATATCATCAGCATGGCCCAAAGGTACCAACTACATAAGCATAACATGGAGATCAATTCGATATTTTTCTCTATTGGTAATTGATATAGACATTGCAAATGATTTAGAAAAAAAGTAGGTCACATATTTTGTAACAATGGCATTGAACATTTACCTGATACCGACAACCTTCTTAAAATCAAACTCCAAAGCTCTAATCATGTAACTATAAAAGTTGAATTTTGGTGTCCCCTTACAGTGTTTCTGTGAAAAAGGAATGTAGCTTATATATAAATTTCTTCGATTCCACTAGCAGTATTTACTAGAAAATGTAGGTTGGTTACCATGATGAAACCAAGTCTCATTGTTGTGTAGTCCTCATCAGTGACTGATCCATAGAATTGTTTGAAGAAGGAGCGCTAAAAAGATGATGAGTTGTCTTATACCCCAATTCCAAAGTAAATAACAAATGCATTTTGTTTCGATACTTAAGACATAAGAAAAAAACATACCATCCAACCAAATATCTTCGATCGTTTTCTATGACCTTTAAAGTGGTCTTGAATAAATTTGAATTCTTGAACATGCTTGATCATTTGAGGTGCTGCAAGTTAGGACCCAACATTCATAAGCAGAATATAACACAACTTTATATTGAACAAAACTTGTGAAGTCATCGTTAGCTAAACTAGGGAAGTGTTTGCAACATACCACCACCATCATTTTCTTGGATCTTGGCCTCCCAATGTCGCCAATTTCTTGTCTGAACAACAATTAACATGGTAATTAGGACAATCATGATACACTAATTACGCGTTACTAACAAACCTCTAGTTGGACTTTTAGTTAGTACTATGTACCTGTGCAATTCCTAGAAGGACTGTAATAGCACTGAGAACGAAATGAGTGACTGCCAACACGAAGATAAATATGTGTAACTGATGAATAGCTTCAGATGAAAGTAGTGGAACTTTGCCCTGCATATGTCAAATGGCGTCAAATGAATCACTGGATAAGAATATCGTGGAACGGGTCAAATAGTTAAAGTAGTAACAATATACCAGAGTTTTCGATCGACAAAGACGAGAGAAAAAAAAAGGAAAAGCATAGTATCATAGACAAAATCAAGCACCAATTCAGTTGTACCTTCTTGAGGCAGTATTCGTCGGAGGAGGCTCCTCCAGCCAGGAGGCGCCTCGCCCCACCCATCACGCCGGTGAACACGGCGCCGCCGAGGTGGTCCGTCTTGTGCGGCGGCGGCTTGCAGGGCAGCAGGTGGTGCATGGTGCCCGGGCTGACGCAGAGCTTCCCCATGGGGCCCTGGAACACGGTGAGCAGCAGCGAGATGAACCCCAGCAGCATCAGCTCCTCCTTCACCTTGAGCAGGGCCTCGTACAGCGGCTTCTTGCGGCTCCTCATCAGCCTCTGCATGGAAACGCGCGTGCCCAGAAGCTGTTCAGCTGATGGTCGCTTGGACTCGATGCAGTGTGTCTCTCTCTCATGGTGGGGGCACGCAAGCACGTACCTTGCCTAGGCGGTGGAGCAAGCGCTCGAAGAGCAAGGAGATGATGACTATGACGGAGCAGACCGACGCCACGATCCATGTCGGCGTGAACTCGAGCGGCTTGGCTTTCCCTCCTCCGCCAGCCATGGCGTCCCAAACTGGTCAAGAACACCTTGTCGTAAGAATGGAGTGACAGGCAAGACCTGTTCTTGATCAATTTATAGATAGAGACTGATTTACTTACATGGTCATATTTGACTTGGCACGATCAGAGCAATCATATTCCAAGCTGCACACCAGAAAACAAGAAACAACCTGTTACCTTCCTGAATACTAGTGCTATTATTCCACTGACATGTCCCATGTGATCAATTACAATTATATTTATAGAGTGCTCTTCTATTTCGTTTCTTCATCACATTACAATTTTCGGTCTACCACACTACTATTAACGAACTGGAAACTCATTAAAAACTAGTTAGTCTGGGTTGTTTTGTATGATGTTTTTTTAGAAAGGAGGCACAAAACGGAAAAAGGGGATACATGCCAACAGGCCGGTTTCGTATGATGTTCCCAACTGTCTAATCGGATTTGATAATTTTGATTGAATTTAGTCTTTGTTGTTGGTTAATTTGTTGCCGAAATTCAGTTTTTGTAGTGTGGCTTTTGGTAACTTTGCTGTCTACAATGAGTCACTTTCCGTTGCCGCTAAACAAGGAAGAGGTCATATATCCAAAATTTTCAAATTTATAGTCGTAACTCTAGTTTTTCTTTCTTAAAAATAGTTTTAAAGGAACTCAAGACCTAGCCCAGGTGCTCCCTCTCACTTTCGTCACACAAGCAGGTCGGAGGTCTTGGAAGTTTCAGCACAAAAAAAATGGTGTGTGTGTGTGTTTTGCGAGGAACACAAAAAAATGGTGTTGATTAGCTTCTTCTTTTGTTGACCGGGTAGGGTAGTGGTATTATTTTAGCTTCTCCGAAAGTAAAGGCACCATTGGAGTATCTAGCTTTTCACAAAAGAAGAAACATTTCAATCTGCGACGCGGCGTCTACGAAATCAAAGTCGCCGCAGGACGCGGCGGTCAATCGTTGGGGGTGGAAGTCTGAAGCCTTTGGTTTTCAAATGCACATGCGTCCAGTCCTGTCCTGTGGGCAAGGTGCAGGTCCTGACCTAGCTAGTGCAGTCTATTGACTCGGCTGTGATTTAGACAACAAAGCCCCACGAAGATATATTTTAGATGTATGAAGTATGAACACATATGTAAGCGTATAACATTGTGGTCATTATGTGCACGAATATGCTACTAATTTGTTCAAGATTACACAAAGTGCAAAATAATTTGCATTAAATATCTATATTTGCTTCAGGGGAAGTGTTTAATTTATTAGGCAGTTTGCTGAGGGATGGGCCTGAGCGCAAACCACCTGATCCGAGAAAAACGAATTGGCCCCGTGGCATGGTGGTGCAGGTGCTGGCACACCAGCAAGGCGCGTCGTGTCAACCCCCCCCCCCCCCCCCCCTGCCAACACAATCGACGAGATAGAGGTGTGACATGGGTGCATCAATCCATGCAGTGGACAGGGGTTTATCCTCGTTTCAATAAATAAGTAAAATACCTAATTCTTATATACCAAATGGTCTATTTATTCATTGATGGTTGTCAGCGTTAATTTAGATGTGTGCATTCTTTTGTTTCTGCAGGGGGGCATTCTACGATCGTCGGCAATTATAGAACGGATGTATAATTAATTACCAACAAAATGTGTTATGACGTGTGGATGTGGCCTATGAAAAAAACTCCAAAAATTCTGAAGCAAGATTTAGTTCCATGTTGCTAAGGGAAGAAGGTGGACATCAATATACAAAGTGAACCTCCAGCCATGCAATATAGGAGTATTTCTGTAGGCACATGACGTGATAGAGACTTTGCCTAAGTAGCTGCAAAAACTTGTAATCTCTTGATGAGAGCAATTAATGTTGTCCAAGTCAGCTTTTGTTTTCTATCAGCTTAACAGACTTAACCAATAGTAGGCTGCTAATGTGTGAACACAAAGACCGGTAAGCATCCTGGTTCCACACACTGACACACCGAATCAAGTAGCTACTCCTTCTACACCCTTGGAGGGAATAAGATTCATGGGTAGCGCGTCTAGCTAACCTCTACACGGCAGGCAATAAAGTCTCTTCACCGTGATGAACATGGGTGCAACTAGCACCAAACCGGCAATGTGACTGTTCCATGACACCAGTAAACCCTTGGTGAGTTATAAGAGAGAAGTACTAGTGCAATGTCCATAATGTTTCATAACATGATTCGCCTGCTCTTAGAACTAATATTTTTCATCATTAGTGTACTATGGATGATACTCCCTAATCGATAAATATTGCCTCTATTTTCAACCATAAAATAACTAGACTGGCCGGACTAACTTGGTCGTGTAGCTTCAACTAAGGAAGTGGTTTATCTACCAAACCGTGTGCTTTGAAAATTTGAGATGAATTGGTCATACCATGCATGCACCTAGCTAGATTTCTATATGGGTGAGGGTGTCCTAGAACTAATTATAAGGAAGAAGAGTAGTTGGTCGTCGAATGCAATGAGATACCTGGTGAGGGTGCATCTGGTGCATGCAGCTACATATGATCATTAATCGCCCGTTTGTCCTAGTTGCACATGAGGTATATGATTGGCTGACAGCAACAATAAGACCATTTCGAAAGGCAGCTACACAAATGATTGTAAGTGCCTTGAGTGCACATTTCGCGGATGGTTAGCTGACGACTATATGTTGTGCGTGTGCATATTAGCCATCAAAAGACGACTAGAGGACAGCGAGTCTAATCAAGTCAACCGAACTCTGTACCCGCTTCTCTGGACATGAGGATATGGCTTCGAGGAAGATGCCAACCAGCCAGCCGACCGAACGGACATGAGGACATGGCAAATCCATCCCTCCGCTGGGTCAGTCATGACGTGATGATCATAGTGCAAATCTGAGGCAGGATGGTGATTAATTGCGACACTGAGTCACGTACTGATATGCCAACTTACGTGTGCATCCTTCGAGCAGAGGTGCATATAGATCACACTCACACATCTCACATGTTTGTCCCATAATCAAAACATGTTTACGGAAATGTACAGTGATTGACAAGGCATGTTAACAAAATCACGGAAGCAACAAGATCGATTAGCACAAAACTGATTCAACCCAGAGAAAACCCTTTTTTTTGCGAGGGCAGAGAAAACCCTTTACATGTGCAACATTACGCATCCGTACCTTGGGCCATGTTGACACCCGCCATAGCGAGTTTTCTCGCCTCTCTTCCTCCTTTACCTTTAGCGATCTCTTGATGGCTAGAGAACTCTTCCTTCTTTACCTTTAGCGGTCGTTTGATGACTTGAGAACACGGGAAACTCTCATGTGTGTTCTTATTCCCGTCACTTTTCCATACCATAAGGTGTAGCATGCTTTATCTATTTATATACACGCATAAGCATGCACTAAGCATTGTCGAATGAAACTTCAAAGTCTTAAACGGCAGCGCTTACTCAAGGTAATTAAGCTGCACTAAGTGGGTGCCATTTATGCATGAAACGTACAATGTGCTTCATGCCAATTAAGATCCATTCACTAGGACATGGATGGTAACTCTTATTTTTCATGCGTTGCTCATGTGGTAACTCCACACATACATCTAATAAATGCATTACTTTAATTATAACACACAAATGTCTATACAAGGGAGAGGAGAGGGAATTCAAACCCACTAATTCTTAATCCATTAGTAAAGCAACCATCACACTAAGACCCTTAATACTCCATTAGTCTAACCCATTCTCTCGACGTGGCCGGCCACAAAATGTATTGGGTGGTAGTCCTTTAGTTAGCACATCCGCTATGTTCAAATCTATATGTTTTGCTCCTTTCGAGTACTTATCATTCTTTGAGAAGAAGACTGCAGCGGAAATATCACAATAAATCCTAAATGGCCTTTCAATATTATCAATAATTTGAAGGCATGACATAAAATTCCACAGCCACAGTGATTCAATAGTGGCCTCAAATGATGCCAATCTGTGTAACCAATCACCTCAAGATGGCCTGATCACTTTTATGTGAGCATGTGATCCTTGATCCATTGCAAATACCTGAGAAACTTTTTCGGAGCCTTCCAATGATCTATTCAAGTATTACTTTGATACCGACCAAGCATTCCAATAGCAAAGCTGATAGCTGATATTATTCATGCGGTCTATGGCTCCCATCATACATGAAACTATATATAGAAAGAGTACTTTTGTTACCTTTAATATTATTCATGAACTTAGGAGCTCGAATGTCGAGGCTCACAAGCTTGCGAAGCATCTTATCCCTGGGGGTTGGCCGCCATGTTTGGTTAGGTCGGGTCAGCCCAATGGACTTGATTTCATCCCTCTAAACCTTGTGACGTTTGAATAAAAAGCTTCTGAGTTTGTCTAAAACAAAAAACAAAAAAAAATGATGAGTTCAATAAATGCATTGATGCCTGGGTAAGCAGGCTTCTCTGTGAGTGTCAGAGGTTGGTTATTTGTACATGCAGATCGTCTGAAACCTGCAGGAAGTTATTTGTACATGCAGATCATCTGAAACCTGCGAGATTTTCTCTGAATGGCTTCTGTGAGTTTCTGCCATTCCAACGCACAAAGGTACAGACCAGGGCTGCCCACGGCCACATGCTCTCGATGTCAAGCTTTCTAAGCCGGGGTGAAGGTGGGTGGCTGCTTTCATCGCATTCAACTAAGTTTGTGCCACGCATCATCAGGCACAAGGTGATGCCGTGCCATCGACAGGTTCAGTCTGACGGAACTGAAGACGGTATGGCGTTTGCCTTGAGCCCCATATCTGAACTTATGATTTGTATATCTCTGTGTTTTGGTAGCCGTCCATTTGCAGCTAACGAAACTTGACCACCGGCGGTACCTATCACCTACGGATCCATTTGTCTTGCGCGTTGGTTTTCTTCATCTGCTAATACTGCTCATAATCACCCCACAATTTAAAAAAAAAATCATGATTAGTACTAGTTCACTTCTTTCTCCATTCCATAAGAGACGAGATGAGATGTTGAGCGCACTACATCGCACCCCTGTGCTGCTGAACTGAAGATTGGTCTGAGCTCAAGCCTAGTGCCAGTGGTGTCTTGGCTGCTGTGCTGCTTCAATGCTCGTAAGTAACTGCAAATTTCATTCCTTTAATCTGCTGCCATGACGGCGAACGCTGCCGCCACTACTAGTGGCGTTGGCCGTGGTCTGAGGCTGAACTACTACTCTGGGAGATGACCTAGGGCAGAGGAGGTCGTCGAGGAGCAGGTGAGGAGCCTGTACGAGGTGCACGGCAACACAGCTGTGTCATGGCTCAGAGCCCTCTTCTCTTCCATGACTGCACCGTCCTGTCAAGTCCTGCGACACGTCGCTGCTCCTCGAGACCGACGCGGCCAGAGGCCTCGTCTCCGAGCAGTCCTCGCTGAGGCAACTTCAAGTCCGTTGATTAAGGGCCTACTTACAGGTCAACGGCAGCCAAAAAAGAAACCAAAATAAAGGCATCGATGATGTCCAACCACCAAAAGATGCAGCAGAGGATGAAGAAATGGGAGGCAAATCACGTCTTGTGGTTTTGCTGCTGCCATTGTTCCTTTTGTTACAGTTTCACCGCAACGTTGGCCAGCAGCTAAAGTGTTTGTTTAGATTAAATTTACTGTAGAAATTCAGATGTTTCTTGCGTTTGTTCTACGTAACATGGAAATGTGGTGAAGAAAAAAAGGAAAGGAAGGGAAGGTTGTGCAGTTTGCCAGTCTGAAACTGTAGTAATTTGTACCCAACGTGCAGCTTCTTCTCCAAATGGCATTGTCCAGCTCAAGGATCAGAAGTACATGTTCTTGTTTTTTTACCCGCAAATGGTTAGTAAGCCATTACAGGGAAAGACTGGGACAAAGAACATGGCAACAATGTGAGTGTGTTGGCAGAATGCTTCACGCTGCAAACTTACAAGTTAGAAACTCAAATAGAAATACTTCACACACAACAGAACTTACAAGTCGGAAATGAAAACAGAAACACGTCACAGAAGAGAACTCGGAAAGTATAGTCAGCACACAACTAGCTAGGTATCTTACGTAGTTGTTTCGATACGCAAACACGTGAACAAGCAAACAACTGGCAAAACATAAATACATGAATACATGCAATTGGGTTAAGGTTAGACTAAGGAAAACGCTAACTAAGGTTTTTTTCAGACAACATGTAAACACTGCTGACCACACTGATATGATGTGACAAACTCAATGAGCTGCAGCAGCCCTTCATTCACTTAAGAGAGATTTTTTTTAGTAACATAATACAGTAACATGGTACAGATAAATGCAGAACCTAATCGAACATACTGTATAAACAAAATGAGTGTATAAACTCATGATCACTTCGGCAACATAAGGAAGAGCTATGTAATAGATATCATATTCCTGATTATATCTCAGAGAAATACCAGCAACACAAAATAAATCTTTGGAGCGTTCTGATACTCTAATCTGTTGGGGTGGGGGAGTCAGTGTTGTAACTGACTATCTCTAATAACAAAATGGACTACTAACACAACCCTTCCAGCTTATCTATTCAGAACAGAGCTATATCAATGAGAGCTTTAGGCATGGTTAGATAGGCACAAACTGGTAATATCAACACCACCATGATATTTAATATATGGATCATCTGGTTGTCATTTATGCACAACACATAACAGGAGAGGAATTTTGCCTTATCATCACCATCATCTTTGGCATATGTGTTATTTACATCACTGGATAATAACAGCTGAATGGACAATAGTGCATTGGTGGCTTGGTGCATGCTATCCACGTTCGCATCTAGATATTTTTTCATATAAAAAGCTATATAGTCCAAACCTCTCAAATTATATTCAGATATGTTCTAACCTGCTGAGCCATTTAAGCACATTACCACATCAAACCAGATAGTCACCCATTGTATCGTGCACCAGCAATTCCAATGCCTAGAAACATAAAACATGCAATTAGTAAAAGTTCCAAGGAAAAGACAAATGGATATGAGAAGGCAACACTGAATCTGTTGAATAGATGAATCGAGAAATATAAGAAACAGAACTCACTTGTAGTTATGTTTTATAGCTCACTATTGATGCTGGCAACAGTAAACAAAACCACACATGTTGCGTTTTGAAAGGAACATTCTTGAAAGCAGTATACATAGCTACCTTATAATTAAGAAGTTAGCTTTAAAAGAAGAAAATAAGACATGGTCTAGACTTTATATTATGTAAACTCATTCCTCATCATGTAAGAAGACAAAATAAAACATGCCAAAACGCATAAACACTACCAACAGAAGTGACCTTGGGTATTCAGATTTAAATAAATGAAGCCTGGTTAGAGAAAACAACTTCAGGGGAAAAGGTGTTAATCATTTGACATTTGCTTTTACACTAACACCCACTTGATATTTCATTTGTTATCTCCCAAGGATAAAGACAACTACATCGAATGATGACACAAAAAGGCTATAAGCTTGTATATCTAACGAACGAACAGTGAAGAGTGATACACCTAAGAGTTCAGCTAGGAAAGAGACAGTCATTAACTTAGTTTTAAGTCAGTGAACACTTACGAATTGCAACGAAGGTATTCGAGCAACCATGTACAAGACATAATCATATTAAGTTACTCCTACAATGTAAGGACTAAGGATGAACAATCACCTGGCATATAGAAACTGTTGAAGGAATTACAAAGGGTAGCGTGATGGGTTTCCCAGAGTTTTCTCGATTGCATCGACTTAAGTTGAACCATGTAGACAGTGCCATCCAGATATAAAAATATTTCATTGGCATCCTCGGCGTATCCCCGTATCAGTGCCACCCGGCCCCTTCTTGCTACCTCAATCGGAGGAGGGAGCCCAAGAATATCGTGCATTTCGGTGGTCTTCCGTAGCACCCATGTGCCAACACCATGGCAATTAACCTTCCTCTGCCACACTTGAAAGTTATGGTAACGGTGAGACAATATGGCGAGACCAAGAGTACCATCCTCGGCCTGGATGATCTGACAGTTGCAGGGAAAACTCATCCTGGGAGGGGCCTCAATCACATTGAGGCTGTGTCTATCCAAATCAAACTGAAGTATGCCATCGTCTTCCGCATGATTTAACAGCCAGTAAAGAACATTACCAACAAGGGTGCTCTGAGAACCACTGCACTGCAGCAAGTCGAACCTGAATATGGAGCCTCTGTTGTGATGGGATCGCCCCATGTGTTGGTCTCGGAGGAGTAGACCCGCGCGAGGGCATGATATTCATGGATGCGCATGAACACCAACACCACCTTGAAGTGGCTGGAGTGGCAGCCGCCGTGCACGTGTCCCTGGCCGCGGTCAGCGCAGAGTACCGCCCCGTTGACGTCGTCCGTTGTGAACTCCGGCGGAACGGCCGCGCGGCGCTCCTCGCCCGTGATGGGATCGCACACAAGGACCTCCGCACGCTCCCGGTCGAATACGAGGACGCGGCCGTGGCGGCAGCCGAGCAACTGTGGCCCCAGGTAGGGGTGGTCGTCGGGGAGTCGCAGGTCGAAGCGCTGGGGAGGGACGCGGTCGGGAGCGGCCAGGACGGGGGCGAAGACGATGCCGTCGCTGCGGTGCTGGAAGACGCCGAGGAGGGGCGGCTCCCCGTGGTGGGCGCGCAGCGGGCGGTGAATTTGGGGTCGACGGCGACGCATCGCCACCGCTTGCAGACGGCGGAGACGCGGGGGAGTGAGGAGGGCAACGACGGGAGACGGAGGAGGATCTCGGCCAGGAGATTGTCGTCTTCGAGCAGTGGCGGGGGCGGCGGCGGCTGGGGGTCATTGGCGCCTGGCTCCCGCTCTCGCTCTCGCTCTTTTTTTTTTTGAGGTGTGCTCTCGCTCTTGCTCGTGGGGAGCGTTTTTTCTGGATGGTCTCTAGATTATGGCGGAGGAGAGTGGTTGGATACGACGGCCCACTTTGGGAATTCGCTGGGCTGGGCTGCTGTGTCGTTCACTGGCTCCAACCATTATGAGAAATTTAAATATCCCCTAAAAAACGAGCAATTTGAATATTTACCACCTTGTGGATTGTCGTTGCTAAACTGCCACTTACATAATTACCTGAAGATGGGAGACTTCTACAGTGGCAAATTATTTGTACTTGTAAATTTGATGTGAGTATTGTTACAAGTGAATTTCACTTCAATATTTTCAAAATTTGACGGATTGAACGGGCCTTGAAGGATGAAAGCACCCCCAGCCTGTATGTTTTCTGCAGATATTTTGTCAGAATATAAGCTGCTGTGTGAGACAGAACAAGTAGTATTGCGCAGCGTGCTTTGTGTGGGTTGTTCCAGAACAGAAGTTGGTTTCAATCAGAATGTCTGCTGTGAGGTGCATACTCTGTAGGCGAGCTTCTCGGTGGTGCAGGCGAGGGACTGGAGGCTGCACCAAGACGCGGGCCGGGTGTCCTCCGGGGTGTTCCTCGGGGGCACGGGCCATTCCGGCACCTGCCTCTCTCTCTCGCGCTCGTGGGGCTTTGAGGACTGGAGTGTTGTTTCCTGGAACCGCTTCTTCTTCTCATGCACAGGGAAAAGAAAGGCAGCAGGACGAAATATACCATGTGTCACGTTTTTGTGACAGAATGTGGTTGTTTCGAACAGGATAGATCACACGTAGAGAATAAATGGCCCGGCCCATTTACCAGTAGAAAGATCTTTTCAGAAAAAAATCCTATGTGTTGCGTTTTTCGTTTTCTTTTTCAAGAAATTCAAATGTTTGTTTGAAAATTTTAAAATGTTTGTGACTCCAGAAAAAAATCAAATCCTTTTTCAAAAAAATCGAAATGATAAATCCCGAACGTTCGGTATTTAACCATAGCAAATGAACGTTTCCGATGGCAATTCTCGTGATGCAAGGATGACAAGTTCGTTGACACGCACGGCAATTTTCTGGCAAAAAATAGACCAAAGCACGAACTTGCCATGCTTACCAACTAAAGTTGTCATCCTCGCATCACTAAACTTGTCTCAAAACATTCGATTTGCCATGATGAAATCCTGAGCGTTCGGGAGTTATCGAATTCCAAAAAAAAAATCCTTTTCTAAAAATTATCACAAATTTAATAAAAGCTCGCGTTTCAAAAAATATTGGCAATTTTAAAAAAATGTTTGTGTTTTCAGAGAAATATTCGCAAATTCAAAAAATGTTCATGTTTCCCAAAAACATTGTTCACAACTTCCGAAGATGCTTGCCCTTAAAAAATGGTCGTACTTTCGAAAAAAATGATGCATTGCTCATGCTTTTTCCTAAACCCAAATGAAAATAATGAACACTAAATAACCGAACCACTACAGTTCTGATCCGCTACAATTGCCCGCTTAGTATTTTAGCAAGAGCAGTCGCTCACTCATTGACAGTATTGCTACGCGGGGTGGCCCAGTAGGACGCTGCTGCGTCATGGTGTTGCTGGGTTTTCGTAATCATTTTACTCCATCTGTTTCAAAATATTGTGTATTTGTTTTTTAAAATGTCAAACCTTTTTAAGTTTGACCAGAAATCGTTACATTCATCATGAAATGAATTTCTATTTTCTTTCTATTTAGTATTGTCGAATTTTGAATCACGGCCTGCGGACAGAGAGAATCGTGTTTGTTTTGGGCTAGGAATAAAATAAAGTACTCCACCTGCTATATGTTACTAATAGATTAGCCTGTTAGGTTAAGCTAGGGCTCACATGAGCAGATGATTAGCCAATGTACGCACTAAGCACTGCAGTACGGTATAATTTATCATTTGATTTTCAAGAAAAAAAGATGGTGGTTCAGTAAACTGAACTGCAACTGCATGCTGGGCCTTCAGAGCTAGTAACTGTAGCCCGGGTAAATGTAAATGCCTCCCACAGCTTCACTGATGTGTTAAGAACTTTTAGTACGTACTCCCTCTGTAAACTAATATAAAAGCGTTTAGATTATTAAAGTAGTGATCTAAACGCTCTTATATTTGTTTACGGAGGGAGTACTACCCGGTCACAGAAGTGCTCTGTTCGTCTTGTCCTGATGTAAGTGGAGATTCAAATAAAATTTTCGAAAACTGAAGCCACCACCCAAAGCATCGTGTACCTTCAAACCTTTCAAACTTAACATCGCAGAAGAAAAGAAGGAGGTTCCAAATTTTGAATCACGCCTTCTTCAGAGAGATAGAGAATCTTTTTTTTGTGTGAAAAGATAGATTTTTCTTTGAGGGATTTGTGAAAAGATAGTTAGAGAATCGTGTGAGTCTTGGGCTCAGATAGAGAGCCTGCTGTATATACGCGCCTAGGCCAGCCAGATCGATGGGCCTCACTGACCGGCCGGCCGGCAGCGTAGGAAAGGAAAAAGCCTGGTCGATGCTGAACCGACGTGAGAGAAGGCCGGCAGCGTCTCAGAACGACGAAGCAATTTTAGTCCCACCTCGGCTAGCTATAAGAGGGAGGGGGGCGCGGGCATTGAACGGCATCTTTGCGCTTGGGGCAATGACGCAGCTAGTGAGGTAATACCGAGGCGCGTCAATTGCTGGTTGAAAACTATTTCCAAACCCCCTCTTTGGCACTCCCTTCGTAGTGGGCCACTGAGAATTTCTGAAAGGGCTCCCTTTCCTTCGGGCGAGGGTAAGGCCCTACAATACCAAATTTTAAATCTTTTTCTTGCCGCTGGGTTTATCAGTCGTAGCGTTTGATTGTTAGTAGGTTCTCTCTTCTACCAACCAGGCCGCGCACATAATTAATGAAAAACGGTGTCCGTGGTCTTTTGGTGACTTTGGTTGGATGGCCAGCTCCTTGTTTGGTGTTCGTGAACGTCCGGACGAGTCCCGGACATTTGGTGATGCACATTTAGGCCCCGATTGGAATGTTGTTTTTCTGCCACCCCTGTAACATTTTACACCCGTATATTACTCACCTCCAGCAAATTCCGGTTGTAAAGAAATTCCGGTTGTAGCATGCGCTTGGCTCGGCTGTAATACAAAGTGTATTCAAACAGATCACAAGCAGGGTTCAAGGACCAGGGCGCGTTTCTTGGGTTGTTGCAGCTGGGATCCCTCGCGCCCCGTCGTTCGCTCCGGCGGCGCGGGCGTGTGGATGGGTCGAGAAAAGATACGGGGGTGGGGAAAACTGGCCGCAGATGGGGTGTATTTTCTACAAGTTGGATACGGGTGTAGCGTGGATACAAGCGTAAACATTACGGCTGGAAAACGACCATCCAAGGAGGCGGTTCGAATCCGTCGTATTTTTTACAGGGGGCGAGTTTTTACGGGTGTAAATCGCTCCAAAACGACGAACCAAGCGGGGCCTTAGGGATCTATAATGGTGGACTTGATCTAAGTTATTTTTCTTACCTACCCACACTGTCTTAAAATATATTCAGTAAGCAGGTCTTTGGTGAAATATATTCAGTCTATACGCTCAAACTCTCTAGTCACCCCAAGCACCAACAGCACACATTTGCGAGCTAAAGTACATTACCATAGCTAGTAGCTCTGCCGCAAAGTGCAATTCCTTATGAAATAGACCCGCTGTCCAAGCTAATCCTAATTTACTCTCAAGTGCACACTCAACATCTGAAAGTGCAGCTTTCTGCCAGCCATCAAACAAACCCTAATTTACTCTCAAAATAAATGTATGTACACACAACTTCTGAAAGGCATTTGGTTTAACTTTGTGGTAGTTCGGAATAATCCATCATTCTCGCTAATATTTCCTTACTTCTACAACATGAAAACATTTGCTTCATTGTTAAATGTTCAAACTAGTTAAGCTGAGATTTCTTACTTATTAAATGCCCCCCCCCCCTTTTTTTTTTATGGATGTGGTACCCATCCTAGCACTTTCCATGGCCAGGTCAGTGAAGAAATGGCGGTCAAATCACGTCTATAATCTTGTGGTTTTGCTGCTGCTGTTGTTTTTTGGAGAGAAGCTTGAGCAGTTTTGGAGCCACAAACTTCATCAGTTTGCTATGTTCACCTGTCTGAAACTGTAGGAATTTGTACCCAACGTGCAGCTTCTTCTCCAAATGGCGTCGTCCAGCTCAAGGATCAGAAGGAGTACATGTTCAGCTTTTCTTTTACCCCCAGACGTTAATAAGCCGTTACATGAAAGCACCATAAGAAAGGAACATGACGGTAACATGAGTGTGTGTGTTGGCAGAATGCTTCACGCAGCACAAGTTACAGGTTAGAAATTCAAATAGAGATACTTCACACACAACGTAAGATGAAAACAGAAATACTTGACAAAAGATAACTTGTAAAGTATAGTCAAGGCACAAATAGTTAGGCATCTTACATATCTGCCAAATACTTGGACAAGCAAGAAACTAGCAAAACATAAATATATACATACAACTGGCTTAAGGCTATACTAAGGCACACACCGAATAAGGCCTTTTTGAGGGAACATGTAAATACCGTCGACCACATTGATATGATGTGACAAGCTCAGTGAGAACTGCAGCAGCCCTTCATTCACCTATAGAGAAAACCAAATTTCCAATCTGTTAGCAACCAGATACATATCGGCAGAACCTAATAGTAGAACCTACTGTAACATAGTGTATAAACAAATGAGTACAAATTCCGGACCAGCTCGGCAACACAAGGAAGAGCTAAGTAATACTCCCTCTGTTCCTAAATATATGACGTTTTGGCAGTACAATTTGAACTGCCAAAACGTCTTATATTTAGGAATGCAGGGAGTAGATATCAAATATCATATTCCTGGTTATATCTCATAGAAATACCTGCAACACAAAATAAATCTTTGGTGCATTCTGACACTCTAGTTTATTGGGGTGGGGAATTAGAACGTTGTAAGACATGGTTTCTAGGATTTATCTCATGCAAACTCATCTCTCATCATGTGTCAACGAGACAAAATAAATAAATACATGCAAAAATGCAACACTGCCACCAGAAGTGATCTTGAATATTCAGATTTAAATAAATGAAGCCTGGTTAGAGAAAACAACTTCGGGGAAAAAAGGTGTTGATCATTTGACATTTGCCTTTACATTATTACTCACTTCATATTTGATTTGCTATGTCCCAAGGTTGAAGACAACTACATCATATAATGACACAAAAAAGGCCATAAACATGTCTATATTGACCGATAACATACACGTAACAGTACAGCTACAAGTTCATCTATCTAGGAAAGGGACAATCTGTAGCTAAGTTTAAGTTGTTAGTGAACAACCGAACATCTAAAAACTGAAACAAAGATATTCTAGCAACCATGTACAAGACATAACAAGATTAGGTTACTCCTACAATATGAGGACTAAAGATGAACAATCACCTGGCGTGTAGAAACTGTTGAAGGAATGACAGGCTTTCCCAAAGTTTTCTTGACTGCATCGACTTCAGTTGAACAATATAGACAGTGCCATCCAGATACAATAACATTTCATTAGCATCCTGGTCGTATCCCAGTATCAGTTCCACCCCCTTCTCACTACCTCAGTCGGAGGAGAGAGCCCAAGAATGTCATGCATTTCGGTGGTCTTCCACAACACCCATGTGGCAACACCCTGACAATTGACCTTCCGCTGCCACGTTTGAATGTTATGGTAATGGTGGGACAATATGGCGAGACCAAGAGTGCCATCCTCTGCATGGATGATCTGATGATTGCGGGGAACATTCATACCCAGAGGTGTCTCGATCACATCTAGACTCTGCCTATCCAAATCAAACTGAAGTATGCCGTCTTTCGCATGCTTTAACGGCCAGTAAAGAACATTGCCAATAAGGATGCTCTGAGCACCACCGCAACAAGCCGAACCTGGGTGTGGAGCCTCTGTCTGGATGAGATGGCCCCATGAGTTGATCTCGGAGGAGTAGACGCATGCGAGGGGTCGATGATCGTGGCTGCGCATGAACACCAAGACCACCTTGAACGGGCTGGAGCGGCAGCCGCCGTGCATGTGGCCCTGGCTGCGGTCAGCGCAGAGCACCGCCCCGTTGACGTGGCCCGTCTTGAACTCCGGCGGGACGGCCACGCGGCGCTGCTCGCCCGTGATGGGATTGCACACAAGGACCTCCGCCCGCGCCACGTCGAAGACGAGGACGCGGCCGTGGCGGCACCCGAGGAGGTGGGCCTCAGAGTCACATCGCGGATTCGCAGGTCCAAGCGCTCGGGAGGGACGCGGTCGGGAGCGTCCAGGACGGGGGCGAACACGATGCCGTCGTCGCGGCGCTGGGAGAAGCCGAGGAGGGGTGGCTTCCCGTGGTGGGCGCGGAAGCGGGCGGTGAACTTGGGGTCGACGGCGACGCGTCGCCACCGCCTGCAGACGGCGGAGGCCCGGGGGAGGGAGGAGGGCTGCGGCGGGATACGGAGCAGGATCTCGTGGAGGAGGTCGTCATTTTCGAGCGAAGGCGGAGGCGGAGGCGCCGGCGGCGAGCCGCGGCGTTGGTGTCGGCGTCGGCGGCGGGTCATTGGCGGTTGGCGTCGGCGTCGGTGGGCTCCCGCTCTCGCTCGTGGGGGTGGGGATGGATTTGGTGGGTGGAGTGCTTTTTTTCTGGAACCGCTTCTTTTTGTTTTTTGAGATGAGAACAACCGCTTCTTCTTTTCGTGCACAAAGGAAGAGAAAAAAGAGCGACGTGCTGTTGGGCCCGGAGAGTTGTTGTAACGAGCGCTTGCTGGGATCTAGAAGAATGGACGGCCCATCTTGGGAATCTTTTTTTTTGCGGATAGAAGACTTGTATTACTCAGAAACCAAAGAGTTACAATCAGCGAGGGCTAGCTCTACAGCTACTGAAGGTCCAGAACCAAACCAAGTTATAATCCTACCTTCAGACCTAGCAAAGGAAGCTAGACTGTCGCTAACCATATTCTGAGAACGACTAGCAAAAGTAATACAAGATCTACGAAAACTTAAAAGGTACTGAATCTCTCTTACGATGGCTGAGTATAAGGATCTATCCACTCCTTGCGCCTGAATCATCTTCATGGCAACCATAGAATCCATTTTCACCATAATTGGTAGCTCAGTGTGTTGGATCGCCAAAGAAATCCCTTCCATGCACGCACAAAGCTCAGCTTCCAACACATCTCTGCAAGAGAAAAGTGCTCGACATGATGAAAAAATAATAGCACCCTTGTCATCCCTAAGGACCATGCCGGCACCCGCCCTGCCATTTTCATCAACCGATCCATCTTCGTTTAACTTGACCCAACCAGCTGTTAGGGAACGTAGCAGAAATTCAAAATTTTCCTACGCGTCACCAAGATCTATCTATGGAGAGACCAGCAACGAGTAGGAGGAGAGTGCATCTACATACCCTTGTAGATCGCTAAGCGGAAGCGTTCAAGTGAACGGGGTTGATGGAGTCGTACTCGTCGTGATTCAGATCACCGATGATCCTAGTGCCGAACGGACGGCACCTCCGCGTTCAACACACGTACAGCTCGACGATGTCTCCCACGCCTTGATCCAGCAAGGAGAGAGGGAGAGGTTGAGGAAGACTCCATCCAGCAGCAGCACAACGGCGTGGTGGTGATGGAGGAGCGTGGCAATCCTGCAGGGCTTCGCCGAGCACCTACGGGAGAGGAGATGTGTCACGGGAGGGAGAGGGAGGCAACCAAAGGCCTTAGGTATGATTGCTCCTCCTTTTCCCCACTATATATAGGGCCAAGGGAGAGGGGGAGGGCGCAGCCTTGCCCCCTCCTCCAAGGAAGGGGTGCGGCTAAGGATGGGGAGGAGTCCATCCTCCCCAAGGCACCTCGGAGGTGCCTTCCCCCTTTAGGACTCTTCCCTCTCCAAGTTTCCTTGCGCATGGGCCTCTTGGGTCTGGTGCCCTTGGCCCATGTAGGCCAAGGCGCACCCCTACAGCCCATGTGGCCCCCCGGGGCAGGTGGCCCCACCCGGTGGGCCCCCGGGACCCTTCCGGTGGTTCCGGTACAATACCGATGACCCCGAAACTTGTCCCGATGGCCGAAACAAGACTTCCTATATATAAATCTTTACCTCCGGACCATTCCGGAACTCCTCGTGACGTCCGGGATCTCATCCGGGACTCCGAACAACATTCGGTAACCACATACAAGCTTCCTTTATAACCCTAGCATCATTGAACCTTAAGTGTGTAGACCCTACGGGTTCGGGAGACATGCAGACATGACCGAGACGTTCTCCGGTCAATAACCAACAGCGGGATCTGGATACCCATGATGGCTCCCACATGTTCCACGATGATCTCATCGGATGAAACACGATGTCAAGGACTTAATCAATCCCGTATTCAATTCCCTTTGTCTAGCGGTATTTTACTTGCCCGAGATTCGATCGTCGGTATACCGATACCTTGTTCAATCTCGTTACCGGCAAGTCTCTTTACTCGTTCCGTAACACATCATCCCATGATCAACCCCTTGGTCACATTGTGCACATTATGATGATGTCCTACCGAGTGGGCCCAGAGATACCTCTCCGTTTTCACGGAGTGACAAATCCCAGTCTCGATCCGCATAAAACAATAGATACTTTCGGAGATACCTGTAGTGCACCTTTATAGTCACCCAGTTACGTTGTGACGTTTGATACACCCAAAGCACTCCTACGGTATCCAGGAGTTATACGATCTCATGGTCAAAGGAAGAGATACTTGACATTCGCAAAGCTCTAGCAAATGAACTACTCGATCTTTTGTGCTAGTCTTAGGATTGGGTCTTGTCCATCACATCATTCTCCTAATGATGTGATCCCGTTATCAACGACATCCAATGTCCATAGCCAGGAAACCGTAACCATCTATTGATTAACGAGCTAGTCAACTAGAGGCTTACTAGGGACATGGTGTTGTCTATGTATCCACACATGTATCTGAGTTTCCTATCAATACAATTCTAGCATGGATAATAAACGATTATCATGAACAAGGAAATATAATAATAATCAATTTATTATTGCCTCTAGGGCATATTTCCAACAGTCTCCCACTTGCACTAGAGTCAATAATCTAGTTCACATCGCCATGTGATTAACACTCACAGGTCACATCGCCATGTGACTAATACCCAAGAGTTTACTAGAGTCAGTAGTCTAGTTCACATCACTATGTGATTAACACTCAATGAGTTTTATGTTTGATCATGTTTCTTGTGAGAGAGGTTTTAGTCAACGGGTCTGAACCTTTCAGATCCGTGCGTGCTTTACAAATCTCTATGTCATCTCCTAGATGCAGCTACCACGTTCTATTTGGATCTATTCCAAATAACTGTTCTACTTGGAGCTATTCTAAATTGTTGCTCCATTATACGTATCCGGTATCTCTACTCAGAGCTATCCGGATAGGTGTTAAGCTTGCATCGACGTAACCCTTTACGACGAACTCTTTTACCACCTCCATAATTGAGAAAATTCCTTAGTCTACTAGTTACTAAGGATAACTTTGACCGCTGTCCTGTGATCCATTCTTGGATCACTCTTGTACCCCTTGACTGACTCATGGTAAAGCACACTTCAGGTGCGGTACACAGCATAGCATACTGTAGAGCCTATGTCTTAAGCATAGGGGACGACCTTCGTTCCTTTCTCTCTATTCTGCCATGGTCGAGCTTTAAGTCTTAACTTCATACCTTACAACTCAGGCAAGAACTCCTTCTTTGACTGATCCATCTTGAACACCTTCAAGATCACGTCAAGGCATGTGCTCATTTGAAAGTACTATTAAGCGTTTTGATCTATCCTTATAGATCTTGATGCTCAATGTTCAAGTAGCTTAATCTAGGTTTTCCATTGAAAACACTTTCCAAATAACCCTATATGCTTTCCAGAAATTCTACGTCATTTCTGATCATTAATATGTCAACAACATATACTCATCAGAAATTCTATAGTGCTCCCACTCACTTCTTTGGAAATACAAGTTTCTCATAAACTTTGTATACACCCAAAATCTTTGATCATCATCAAAGCATACATTCCAACTCCGAGATGCTCACTCCAGTCCTCAGAAGGATTGCTGGAGCTTTGCATACTTATTAGCATATTTTAGGATAGACAAAACCTTCCGGTTGTATCACATACAACCTTTCCTCAAGAATCGTCGAGGAAACAATGTTTTGACATCCTATCTGCAAGATTTCATAAATAATGCAGTAATTGCTAATATAATTCCAATAGACTCTTAGCATCGCTACGAGTGAGAAAGTCTCATCGTAGTCAACTCCTTGAACTTGTCGAAAAACATCTTAACGACAAGTCGAGCTTTCTCAATGGTGACACTTACCATCATTGTCTGTCTTCCTTTCAAAATCCATATGTACCTAACAGCCTTACGACCATCAAGTAGTTCTTCCAAAGTCTACACTTTGTTTTCATACATGGATCCTCTCTCGGGTTTTATGGCCTTGAGCCATTTATCGGAATCCGGGCCCACCATCGCTTCTCCATAGCTCGTAGGTTCATTGTTGTCTAGCAACATGACTTCTAAGACAGGATTACGTACCACTCTGAAGTAGTACGCATCCTTGTCATCCTACGAGGTTCGTTAGTGACTTGATCCGAAGTTTCATGACCAATATCATAAGCTTCCACTTCAATTGGTGTAGGTGCCACAGGAACAACTTCCTGTGCCCTGCCACACACTAGTTGAAGAGACGGTTCAATAACCTCATCAAGTCTCCACCATCCTCCCACTCAACTCTTTCGAGAGAAACCTTTCCTCGAGAAAGGACCCGATTCAAGAAACAATCCATATTGCTTTCGGATCTGAATTAGGAGGTATACCCAACTGTTTTGGTTTTCCTATGAAGATGCATTTTATCCGCTTTGGGTTCGAGCTTATCAACCTGAAACTTTTTCATATAAGCGTCGCAGCCCCAAACTTTTAAGAAACGACAACTTAGGTTTCTCTAAACCATAATTCATACGGTGTCATCTCATCGGAATTACGTGGTGCCCTATTAAAATGAGTGTGGTTGTCTCTAATGCCTAACCCATGAACGATAGTGGTAATTCGATAAGAGACATCATGGTACGCACCATATCCAATAGGGTGCAACTATGATGTTCGGACACACCATCACATTATGATGTTCCAGGCGGTATTAATTGTGAAACAATTTCCACAATGTCTTAATTGTGTGCCAAAACTCGTAACTCTGATATTCATCTCTATGATCATATCATAGACATTTTATCCTCTTGTCACAATGATCTTCTACTTCACTCTGAAATTACTTGAACCATTCAATAATTCAGACTTGTGTTTCATCAAGTAAATATATTCAACATCTACTCAAATCATCTGTGAAGTAAGAACATAACGATATTCACTGCATGCCTCAGCACTCATTGGACTGCACATATCAAAATGTGTTACTTCCAACGAGTTGCTATCTTGTTCCATCTTACTGAAACCGAGGCTTTTCAGTCATCTTGCCTATGTGGTATGATTTGCATATCTCAAGTGATTCAAAATCAAGTGAGTCTAAACGATCCATCTGCATGGAGTTTCTTCATGCATATACACCAATAGACATGGTTCGCATGTCTCAAACTTTTCAAAAATGAGTGAGTCCAAAGATCCATCAACATGGAGCTTCTTCATGCGTTTTATACCATTATGACTTACATGGCAGTGCCACAAGTAAGTGGTACTATCATTACTATCTTATATCTTTTGGCATGAAAATGTGTATCACTACGATCGAGATTCAATAAACCATTCCTTTAGGTGCATGACCATCGAAGGTATTATTCAAATAAATAGAGTAACCATTATTCTCCTTAAATGAATAACCGTATTGCGATAGACATAATCCAATCATGTCTATGCTCAACGCAAACACCAAATGATAATTATTCTGGTTTAATACTAATCTTGATGGTAGAGGGAGCGTGCGATGTTTGATCACATCAAACTTGGAAACACTTCCAACATATATCGTCAGCTCACCTTTAGCTAGTCTCCGTTTATTCCATAGCTTTTATTTCGAGTTACTAACACTTAGCAACTGAACCGGTATCTAATACCCTGGTGCTACTAGGAGTACTAGTAAAGTACACATTAACATAATGTATATCCAATATACTTCTATCGACCTTGCCAGCCTTCTCATCTACCAAGTATCTAGGGTAATCCTGCTCCAGTGGTTGTTCCCCTTATTACAGAAGCACTTAGTCTCGGGTTTGGGTTCTGCCTCGGGTTTCTTCATTGGTGCAGCAGCTGATTTGCCGTTTCATGAAGTATCCCTTTGTTCCCTTGCCCTTCTTGAAACTAGTGGTTTCACCAACCATCAACAATTGATGCTCCTTCTTGATTTCTACTTTCGCGATGTCAAACAACGCGAATACCTCAAGGATCATCATCTCTATCCTTGATATGTTATAGTTCATCACGAAGCTCTAGCAGCTTGGTGGTAATGACTTCGGAGAAACTATCACTATTTCATCTGGAAGATCAACTCCCACTTGATTCAAGTGATTGTTGTACTCAGACAATCTGAGCACAAGCTCAACGATTGAGCTTTTTCTCTCTTAGTTTGTAGGCTAAGAAAATTGTCGGAGGTCTCATACCTCTTGACGTGGGCACGAGCCTGAAATCCCAATTTCAGCCCTCGAAACATCTCATATGTTCCGCGACGTTTCGAAACCGTCTTTGGTGCCTCTACTTAAACCATTTAACTGAACTATCACGTAGTTATCAAAACGTGTATGTTCGATGTTCGAAACATCCACAAACGACGTTTGGGGTTCAGCACACTGAGCAGTGCATTAAGGACATAAGCTTTCTACTGATCGCATAATCGCTACTATCAACTTTCAACTATATTTTCTCTAGGAACATATCTAAACAGTAGAACTATAGCGCGAGCTACGACATAATTTGCAAAAGGTCTTTTGACTATGTTCAGGATAATTAAGTTCATCTTATGAACTCCCACTCAGATAGACATCCCTCTAGTCATCTAAGTGATTACATGATCCGAGTCAAACTAGGCCGTGTCCGATCATCACGTGAGACGGACTAGTCATCATCGGTGAACATCTTCATGTTGATCGTATCTTCTATACGACTCATGCTCGACCTTTCGATCTCCGTGTTCCGAGGCCATGTCTGTACATGCTAGGCTCGTCAAGTTAACCCTAAGTGTTTTCGCTGTGTAAAACTGTCTTACACCCGTTGTATGTGAACGTAAGAATCTATCACACCCGATCATCACGTGGTGCTTCGAAACGACGAACTGTAGCAACGGTGCACAGTTAGGGGAGAACACTTCTTGAAATTTTAATGAGGGATCATCTTATTTACTACCGTCGTTCTAAGCAAATAAGATGTATAAACATGATAAACATCACATGCAATCAAATAAGAGTAGTGACATGATATGGCCAATATCATATAGCTCCTTTGATCTTCATCTTCGGGGCTCCATGATCATCTTGTCATCGGCATGACACCATGATCTCCATCATCATGATCTCCATCATCATGATCTCCATCATCGTGTCTTCATGAAGTTGTCACGCCAACGACTACTTCTACTTCTATGGCTAACGCGTTTAGCAATAAAGTAAAGTAAGTTACATGGCGTTCTTCAATGACACGCATGTCATACAAAAAATAAAGACAACTCCTATGGCTCCTGCCGGTTGTCATACTCATCGACATGCAAGTCGTGAATCCTATTACAAGAACATGATCAATCTCATAGATTACATATATCATTCATCACATCCTTTTGGCCATATCACATCACATAGCATACCCTGCAAAAACAAGTTAGACGTCCTCTAATTGTTGTTTGCATGTTTTACGTGGCTGCTATGGGTTTCTAGCAAGAACGTTTCTTACCTACGCAAAGACCACAACGTGATATGCCAATTGCTATTTACCCTTCATAAGGACCCTTTTCATCGAATCCGATCCGACTAAAGTGGGAGAGACAGACACCCGCTAGCCACCTTATGCATCTAGTGCATGTCAGTCGGTGGAACCAGTCTCACGTAAGCGTACGTGTAAGGTTGGTCCGGGCCGCTTCATCCCACGATGCCGCCGAATCAAGATAAGACTAGTAACGGCAAGCATATTGAACAAAACCAACGCCCACAACTACTTTGTGTTCTACTCGTGCATAGAATCTACGCAATAGACCTAGCTCATGATGCCACTGTTAGGGAACGTAGCAGAAATTCAAAATTTTCCTACGCGTCACCAAGATCTATCTATGGAGAGACCAGCAACGAGTAGGAGGAGAGTGCATCTACATACCCTTGTAGATCGCTAAGCGGAAGCGTTCAAGTGAACGGGGTTGATGGTGTCGTACTCGTCGTGATTCAGATCACCGATGATCCTAGTGCCGAACGGACGGCACCTCCGTGTTCAACACACGTACAGCTCGACGATGTCTCCCACGCCTTGATCCAGCAAGGAGAGAGGGAGAGGTTGAGGAAGACTCCATCCAGCAGCAGCACAACGGCGTGGTGGTGATGGAGGAGTGTGGCAATCCTGCAGGGCTTCGCCGAGCACCTACGGGAGAGGAGATGTGTCACGGGAGGGAGAGGGAGGCAACCAAAGGCCTTAGGTATGATTGCTCCTCCTTTTCCCCACTATATATAGGGCCAAGGGAGAGGGGGAGGGCGCAGCCTTGCCCCCTCCTCCAAGGAAGGGGTGCGGCTAAGGATGGGGAGGAGTCCATCCTCCCCAAGGCACCTCGGAGGTGCCTTCCCCCTTTAGGACTCTTCCCTCTCCAAGTTTCCTTGCGCATGGGCCTCTTGGGTCTGGTGCCCTTGGCCCATGTAGGCCAAGGCGCACCCCCTACAGCCCATGTGGCCCCCCGGGGCAGGTGGCCCCACCCGGTGGGCCCCCGGGACCCTTCCGGTGGTCCCGGTACAATACCGATGACCCCGAAACTTGTCCCGATGGCCGAAACAGGACTTCCTATATATAAATCTTTACCTCCGGACCATTCCGGAACTCCTCGTGACGTCCGGGATCTCATCCGGGACTCCGAACAACATTCGGTAACCACATACAAGCTTCCTTTATAACCCTAGCGTCATCGAACCTTAAGTGTGTAGACCCTACGGGTTCGGGAGACATGCAGACATGACCGAGACGTTCTCCGGTCAATAACCAACAGCGGGATCTGGATACCCATGATGGCTCCCACATGTTCCACGATGATCTCATCGGATGAAACACGATGTCAAGGACTTAATCAATCCCGTATTCAATTCCCTTTGTCTAGCGGTATTTTACTTGCCCGAGATTCGATCGTCGGTATACCGATACCTTGTTCAATCTCGTTACCGGCAAGTCTCTTTACTCGTTCCGTAACACATCATCCCATGATCAACCCCTTGGTCACATTGTGCACATTATGATGATGTCCTACCGAGTGGGCCCAGAGATACCTCTCCGTTTTCACGGAGTGACAAATCCCAGTCTCGATCCGCATAAAACAATAGATACTTTCGGAGATACCTGTAGTGCACCTTTATAGTCACCCAGTTACGTTGTGACGTTTGATACACCCAAAGCACTCCTACGGTATCCAGGAGTTATACGATCTCATGGTCAAAGGAAGAGATACTTGACATTCGCAAAGCTCTAGCAAATGAACTACTCGATCTTTTGTGCTAGTCTTAGGATTGGGTCTTGTCCATCACATCATTCTCCTAATGATGTGATCCCGTTATCAACGACATCCAATGTCCATAGCCAGGAAACCGTAACCATCTATTGATTAACGAGCTAGTCAACTAGAGGCTTACTAGGGACATGGTGTTGTCTATGTATCCACACATGTATCTGAGTTTCCTATCAATACAATTCTAGCATGGATAATAAACGATTATCATGAACAAGGAAATATAATAATAATCAATTTATTATTGCCTCTAGGGCATATTTCCAACACCAGCATCCGGCAATTTCCACCGACCACTACGCAAGGAGTCTTTGGAGTTCACCACTGGCGCATCAATAGGAGTCTTCCCCTTCCCCTGATAGTTGCATATATCATATTTCAGTCCTAGCAGGGAATCAAGATAGCTCACAAGGAACCTCTTCGAAGACTCAGCTGGAGGTGGGGGTTTATGGTGGACCACCTCATTCCGGACAAACCAAGCACGCCACAAGGTCATCAATAGCATGGATCGATCAACATCAGATAGAGGATCTAGTGCATACAACAACCACTCTCTTCCCGTATGCTCTATCGTATCGATATCTGGCAGTGACCAAACCACCATCATCGTATGCCATAAATCCCGGCCAAGTGGGCAACATACAAAAGGGTAAAAATTATCCTCAGCTTCTGTAGCACAAAGCGGACAGAGATCCGATGTTTCCAGCCCGCGTTTATGCTTGTTTTTCCAGGTTGGCAAGGAATCAACTACCACCCTCCAAGCGAAGTTGTGGACCGAAGGTGGAATATCACATTTCCATATCAGCTGCCACACTTTTCTTCTGCCATTAGATGCCGAGCTGGAGGCCGATTGTGCAAATCGATAAGCCTCTTCAAACGCAAAGTTGTAGGCACTTTTGACAGAAAATCTACCTTGTTTTCCTGGCCCCCAAGCAATGATATCTTCCTCCTGTCTCGGGGATGCTCTGATTTTCAGTATTTCTACAACATCAGTTGGGAGGAAGTATTGTTGTAGTAAGGCCATATTCCAGGAGCCGTTAGGATTAAGCAAACCTGCCACAAACCTGATTCTACATGTACCCTGCACGGTTATCGGTTTGAAACTGAAAGGTCTGGGAATCCAGTTGTCGCACCAAATTCTGATGCTTCGGCCATCTCCAACTCTCCAAAGGATCCCCTTCTTCAACAGGTCCAGGCCATGGCTGATCGCTTACCATGATGAAGATGCATTCCCACTAAACACTGTATCCTCGAGTTTACCATCCGGGTAATATCTGGCCTTCAACACCTGTGCACAAAGAGAGTGTGGTATGGTAATGAGACGCTAGGCCTGTCGAGCTAACACGGCCTGGTTAAACAGTCGGAAATCCCTAAAGCCAACTGACGAGGACATGTATTGGGGGTAGGGTAACAGGCCTGACCTAAAGGCCCTACCCATGGACACCGTATACTTTGTACTGGACCCCTGGGCTAGATCGCCGTCCAGATGTACCGCGACTTGAAAGTCACTCGGACGGCGATAACCACTCGGAGCACGGCACTTCACTCGACGAGCTCATTCCACTCGACCGTGTAACTCACTCGGATATGCAAAGACCAATAGTCAGCATGACGGTTTTGTAGTGGACAGGCATTATGGCATTGATGCTCCACCGTGTAACATAAGGGGTGAGGGGGTGGCGCACTCTATATAAGCCACCCCCCACCACTAGACTAGGGGGCTTTTGGGGGGCTTCCACCTCTCTCTCTTTCTAACCATTAGTCTCAGGACATAGCTCAGGCATGGAGATCCGCTCTCCCCTCTCTCTCAAACACACATTGTAATCCCCGGATACATACTCAGATAAAACAAAGCCTCTCCGGAGCACGAGACGTAGGGTTGTTATCTTCACCGTGAGAGGCCCGAACTCGCTAAAACCACCGTGTCATCCATATGCATCTCGATAGATGATGCTCCTTTATCCTACCCCTCTTTTATTGTCGGAATCGTTACCACGACAGTTAGCGCCCACCGTGGGGCATGGGGTGTATCGAGCCATGATGCAGATGGTTATTTCTTCTACCACCAGCGGCACTTCCATTCCTGCTGGTGCCCTCTATTTGGTTTGATCTTCATGTTTCAATATGTTTTCTATACTGTTCATTTACACGACGAGCAAAGCATCACAAACAGAAGGAAAGCGTACACCCATCCAAACACGTACAAGGAGAGCTATCGGCCTTCAGGTTGGCTGGCCTCCCATCTGCATGAGCTGATTACTTGAATCGACGCGAAAGCAAGAAACCGACTGCGCCTCCACGGACGACCACCGGCGCCATCCGCCCCGTTGTCATCTTCGACCTCGGCACCACCGACCGCGCCTCCGCGCGCAGCCACCGGTGGCGTCCTCGTCATCATCGTCGCCAACCTCGTCGCCGAGCCGCACGGACGTCCGTCGTCGCCGTTCGCCTCGCCGTCGACTCCGGCCTCGTGTTCTCGGCTGCTCGCCTGCAACCTCTGCGGTGGCGGCGCAGGCACGTAGCGCTCCCGCCTCCGGTCCAGCGGCCTGCGGCGGTCTCCGTGGTGGAGGCGCGCTTCGGCGGCGACCTAGGAAACAGCCTCAAGCGACGGCCGTTCGGGATTGAAGGAATAAGTGCCTGGTAAGTGCATGCATAACGTAGGCCACCTAATCGAGCGATAACTGCATGCAGGAAAAAACGAATGGAAGGACAACTCCCACACGCGGCTCCATCGGCAATCATTAAGTGCATGCTTAATTAACGTCGATCTCATAATTCCGTCAAGCATGGATCGACCGTCGTTAAGGTAACCACCTCATTAAGCGGCCAATTAGGCGTCCGTTACCTAATTAAGGCATGTACATCAGTGCAGACGCCTGCTATCTATAACACGTGTACACATCATCTATAGACACCACCAAAAATAAAACGTACAACAGGGCATCTGGTTAGGCTGGCTGTACACACTCCAACCGCTTGTAAATACATGGCCCACGAACCTGCGATCTACTCCAGCCACGACGTGCGATGGACTAGTGCAACGGGAAAGAAGTCGTCTATAAGCAGCGATATATACGCGAGCAGACCGTCGATATATCTACAGACAGGCTCTAGCGTTTTTCCCTTTCTCTCTCTCCCACGCCACTTTTTTTCCTACATGGCTTGTGTTACAGACGGCTGACTAGATGCCTTTGTACATGCCCTTACGGTGATTGACACCCCCGCCTTTCCCGCAAATTAATGGCTTAATTGCTCACCTTTCGGTTTCCACACCGATTAATCTGTGCATGCATGCACGGTCATGCGTGGTCTTTACTCTTTACAAAGTACTCCCTTCGTTTCTAAATTGTCTTTCTAGCCATCTCAAATGGACTATAACATACGGATGTATATAGACATGTTTTAGAGTGTAGATTCACTCATTTTGCTTCGTATGTAGTCACTTGTTGAAATCTCTAGAAAGACAACTATTTAGGAACGGAGGGAGTAGCATTCATGCATGCATGCGCGGCCATCCGTGGTCTTTACTCCTTGCAAATTAGCATTTGTGCATGAACAGTTTATTCCAGCAAAAAATACTCATGGATGTACTAACTTGTATTGTAGGCTTATTGAGACGAACAACGTCGATCGACCAACTCGCCATTTATTGCACTAGGCTGATGGCGGGGCGACCGATTCACCTTTTTCACTCGACCGGCGAGCGAACAGGTTCACTCGACCGGCTAGCCCCGAGATGATTTTTGCACTCTGGACAATTAACATGCAGGCTATTCCATTGGTTGGCCTCAGCATGCAGTCACCGGCGCCATTCGCCTCGTCGTCGTGTCCGGCTTCGTCTGCGAGGCCGACCGCCGGTGCCACCCGGCTTGTCGTAGTCCCCAGCTACTCGACAGAGGATTAAGGACCTTGTCCTTTCCGATCATTTATAGTTTAGAATAGTCTTTTTTCTGTTCCAACCCAGGTTCACTCGGATAGGACTAAAGTTCACTGGAATGGCCATCCACTCGAACGATTCGCACGCATGTTCGGACAAATTGACTCGGATGGTTAACAAACAACTGCGACAGTCGGACATGGGCGTTTTGGTCCAGCAATCACTCGGATGCTCGCGCATCATCACTCTGCGGGTCGCGTCTACTTCTAGCGGACGCACGACGCATCGTCACTCCGCAGCACGCGTCTACATCACTCGGACGCCAGCGCAACATCACTCCGCGCCACGCGTCTACTTCACTCGGCCGCCCCGCGCGTCGCCACTCGGTTGGTCACCTCATAACCACTCGGCCGCCCCGCGCGTCGCCATTCGGTTGGTCACCTCATCACCACTTGGCCGCCCTCACCTCATCACCACTCGGCCGCCCCGCGCGTCGCCACTCGGTTGGTCACCTCATCACCACACAGATTTTAAAAGTTTTTTCTGAAATAATTGTTGTTGCTTATACTTGTAACCAAAATCCCCCAGTGGGCGACTTAGCTGCGAATCTGTTTCGCCTAAGTTCAAGTAATCCTATCGAGCGACGAGTCAGCCTCTCACTCGGGGGCTTAGCTGCAGTCCAGTACTCGCCTAAGTTTGAAAAAATCCTACCGAGTGGAGAGCAAACCTCTCACTCGGGGGCTTAGCCGCAGTCCAGTACTCGCCTAAGTTTGAAAAAATCCTACCAAGTGGAGAGCAAACCTCCCACTCGGGGGCTTAGCTGCAGTCCAGTACTCGCCTAAGTTTGAAAAAATCCTACCGAGTGGAGAGCAAACCTTCCACTCGGGGACTTAGCTGCAGTCCAGTACTCGCCTAAGTTTGAAAAAAATCCTACCGAGTGGAGAGCAAACCTCCCACTCGGAGGCTTAGCTGCAGTCCAGTACTCGCCTAAGTTAGAAAAAATCCTACCGAGTGAAGAGCAAACCTCCCACTCGGGGGCTTAGCTGCAGTCCAGTGCTCGCCTAAGTGTTTGAAATCCTACCGAGTGGAGAGCAAGCCTCCCACTCGAAGGCTTAGCTGCAGTCCAAGGACTCGCCTAAGTAGCCAAAATCCGACTGAGACAAGAGCAAACCTCTAACTCAAGGAGCTGCATCACAAGTATAATGTGCGCTCCATCCCTATCCGCAAGGACACCAAGACGAAGGTCGACTGTCACCATCGCCTCGTCACCACTCGGCCACTCGCGCGCCTTCAGACAGCTAAGTCATTTTACATCCTGTTATTTCCGTCTTCCCGAGTGTCCCGTAATTCACACATCACGTTCACTCGGAGGCCACGCCACCGAGTGTACCTCTGTGCTCGGCTGCTTATTTTCACATATTTGCTTAGTACTGGTTATGTGACTCACGAGTCCAGCTTCCATTTTTTCGCATACATCATTCACGAACACCATGTGTCATTCTTCATTTCGAGTTTGCATCGGTCCTCCGGGGCTGCAACTCAGTTAAAACACTACACTTCCATTTTATTTGAGCCAGTATTCCAATGAGTTCGGTCGGATCCGTCGCTTCGACAAGTTCGAACGGATCCTTCGCTCTCTCAGACTCTTGCTGGTCAACCAGCAAGCCCCTTGCACTCCCAGCAGGTGTCTATGGGTGTTATTCACACAAATCATTTCAGCACACATCAAATTTTCTTGAGAAATTATTTCGTTGGCTTGTGCCATTTTTACACAAGTTATGCGATCACTCGACGGCCCTATGCGCCAACTTCATCGCTGCTCGGACTCGGTCACCGTACCGGTCCTAGCGCACCACAACACCGACCTTGTCACCTGTTGGCTTCAAACACATTCGGCCAACCCCTCAGAGGAATCCTCCTCATCATATCAATGACATAGACCTCGTCAGGCATGAGACTGATAAGTCCCTTTTATAATTAAATTGCACACTTCACTCCCTGCGAGTTTGCCTCTTTCGAGTATCACTCGGAAGCCTCTCCTCATCTTTACCCGAGTCCGACTCGATGAATTACAAATTATCCATTCAAAACTATATTTCTCGTATTCTGGCACGTCGGTTGTCGAAGCCTATAGTACGCTCGGGGGCTACGCCGCACTCGGGAGCTGCAGCTCATTCGGAATTTCTGAAAGGGCTCCCTCTCCTTCGGGCGAGGGTAAAGCCCTACAATAGCCAAATTTAAATCTTTTTCTTGCCGCTGGGTTTATCAGCCGTAGCGTTTGATTGTCAGTAGGTTTTCTCTTCTACCAACCAGGCCGTGCACATAATTAATGAAAAACGGTGTCCGTGGTCTTTTCGTGACTTTGGTTGGATGGCCAGCTCCCTGTTTGGTGTTCGTGAACGTCCGGACGAGTCCCGGACATTTGGTGATGCACATTTAGAGATCTACGGTGGACTTGATCGAAGTTGTTTTTCTTACCTCTCAACCCACGCTGTCTTCAAATATATTCAGGCTGCGTTCGGCTTCGTGAACTCCGTGGAGCGGGGAAGTTCCGAACAGGGCCTCAGTAAGTAGGTCTTTGGTGAAATATATTCAGTCTATACGCTCAAACTACCCCAACCACCAACAGCACACATTTGCGAGGTGAAAGTACATTACCATAGCTAGTCGCTCTGCTGCACACTGCATTTCCTTACGAAATAAACCCAGTGTCCAAACTAATCCTAATTTACTCTCAAATGCACACGCAACATCTCAAAGTGCAGCTTTCTGCCAGCCACCAAACTAGTCCTAATTTACTCTCAAAATAAATGTACACACAACATCTGAATGGCATTTGGTTTAACTTTGTGGTAGTTCGGAATAATTCATCATTGGCGTACAAACTGCTACAGAGAACTCGCTGATATTTCCTTAATTCTACAACCTGAAAACATTCGCTTCCTTGTTCACTGTTCAAACAAGTTAGGCAGTTAAGCTGAGATTTCCTACTTATTTCTGCAGCTGAGACTAAACGTTTTCCCTTTTTTTTATGTGTTAGCCATCCTGGCACTTTCCATGGCCAGACCATGTGAGCAGGACATTCATCGGTTAGCTGATGTAGCAGAGGGTGAAGAATCACGTCTATACAATCTTGTGGTTTTGCTGCTGCTGTTGTTTCTTTTGTTTCAGTTTCACCGCTGGGCTCAAGTGTTTGTTTAGATTAAATTTGCGATATAAATTCAGATGTTTCTTGCCTTTGTTCTACGTACGTGACATGGAAATGTGCAGTGAAGAAAAAAGGAAAGGAAGGGAAGCTTGTGCAGTTTTGGAGCCACAAACTTTATCAGTTGCTATGTTCACCAGTGAAACTGTAGTAACTTGTACCCAACGTGCAGCTTCTTCTCCACATGGCATTGTCCAGCTCAAGGATCAGAAGGACATGTTCATATTTTTTTTACCCACAAACGGTTAATAAGCCATTACAGGGAAACACTAGGACAAAGAACATTGCATCAGTGTGAGTGTGTTGGCAGAATGCTTCACGCAGCATAAGTTACAAGTTAGAAACTCAAATAGAGATACTTCACACACAAAAAACAGAAACACTGGACAGAAAAGACCTTGTAAACTATAGTCAATACACACTTAGGAATCTTACATAGCAGACCACATTGATATGATGTGGCAAACTCACTGCAGCAGCCCTTCATTCACCTAGAGAAAAGAGAAAACCAAATTGCCAATCTGTTAGTGACCAGATACATATAGGCAGAACCTAATAGTAGAACCTCCTGTAACATAGTGTATAAACGAGTTATTTACCCAAAACCACCACACTTGGGGCTAGGGTAACCGGTCAGTACCACATTTAAGCCATGTCACAAAAAACCACCAACTCTGGGACTAATCGGTACCGCGGAGCACTGACTGGCCGTTTTTGCCGCGGAAACAGCGAAACCGACAGGTCGGGCCCACCTGTCGGGTCGACGTGGCGCGGGCTGACAGACGCCGTTAGGCAGAGGGGGACGGCCGTTTCCGCGCCCGTGTATTAGTGGGCTGTGCGGGTCGCTGGTCGGACCAGACCGCACCAGAGCACATCTGACTCCTCTGTCTCGACCTCGACGACCGCCGCCGCCGCCACCGTCGTCTCGCCGCCGTCCGCCGGTCCTCCATAGCTGGAGCGAGGGGTCAAGCTCTTCTTCTTCGGACGACGAGTCAGTGACTAGCCTGTTGGGGAACGTAGTAATTTCAAAATTTTCCTACGCACACGCAAGATCATGGTGATGCATAGCAATGAGAGGGGACAGTATGATCTACGTACCCTTGTAGATCAACAACGGAAGCGTTGACACAACGTAGAGGAAGTAGTCGTACGTCTTCCCGATCCGACCGATCCAAGCACCGTTACTCCGGCACCTCTGAGTTCTTAGCACACGTACAGCTCGATGACGATCCCCGGGCTCCGATCCAGCAAAGCTTCGGGGAGGAGTTCCGTCAGCACGACGGCGTGGTGACGATCTTGATGTTCTACCGTCGCAGGGCTTCGCCTAAACACCGCTATGAGATGACCGAGGTGGAATATGGTGAAGGGGGGCACCGCACACGACTAAGGAACGATCACGAAGATCAACTTGTGTGTCCATGGGGTGCCCCTTGCCTCAGTATATAAAGGATGGAGGAGGAGGAGGCCGGCCAAGGCTTGGTGCGGCCAGGATGTGGAGTCCTACTAGGACTCCAAGTCCTAGTAGGAGTCCACCAAGAGGGGAGGAAGGGAGAAGGAAGTGGAGGAGAAGGAGAGGTGGCCGGCCCCCTTTTCCCTAGTCCAATTCGGACTAGAGGGGAGGGGGGCGCAGCAGCCCCTTGGCCCTTTCTCCTCTTCCCACTAAAGCCCATCAAGGCCCATTGCTTCTCCCGTAACTACCCGGTACTCCGAAAAATACCCGAATCACTCGGAACCTTTCCGATGTCCGAATATAGTCGTCCAATATATCGATCTTTACGTCTCGACCATTTCGAGACTCCTCGTCATGTCCCCGATCTCATCTGGGACTCCGAACTCCTTCGGTACATCAAAACTCATAAACTCATAATATAACTGTCATCGAAACCTTAAGCGTGCGGACCCTACGGTTCGAGAACAATGTAGACATGACCGAGACACGTCTCCGGTCAATAACCAATAGCGGGACCTGGATGCCCATATTGGCTCCTACATATTCTACGAAGATCTTTATCGGTTAGACCGCATAACAACATACGTTGTTCCCTTTGTCATCGGTATGTTACTTGCCCGAGATTCGATCGTTGGTATCCAATACCTAGTTCAATCTCGTTACCGGCAAGTCTCTTTACTCGTTCTGTAATACATCATCCCGCAACTAACTCATTAGTTGCAATGCTTGCAAGGCTTAAGTGATGTGCATTACCGAGAGGGCCCAGAGATACCTCTCCGACAATCGGAGTGACAAATCCTAATCTCGAAATACGCCAACCCAACATGTACCTTTGGAGACACCTGTAGAGCTCCTTTATAATCACCCAGTTACGTTGTGACGTTTGGTAGCACACAAAGTGTTCCTTCGGCACACGGGAGTTACATAATCTCATAGTCATAGGAACATGTATAAGTCATGAAGAAAGCAATGGCAACATACTAAACGATCGGGTGCTAAACTAATGGAATGGGTCATGTCAATCACATCATTCTCCTAATGATGCGATCCCGTTAATCAAATAACAACTCTTTTGTTTATGGTTAGGAAATATAACCATCTTCGATTAACGAGCTAGTCAAGTAGAGGCATACTAGTGACACTTTGTTTGTCTATGTATTCACACAAGTATTATGTTTCCGGTTAATACAATTCTAGCATGAATAATAAACATTTATCATGATATAAGGAAATAAATAATAACTTTATTATTGCCTCTAGGGCATATTTCCTTCAGTCTCCCACTTGCACTAGAGTCAATAATCTAGTTCACATCGCCATGTGATTTAACAGCAATAGTTCACATCACCATGTGATTAACACCCATAGTTCACATCGATATGTGATCAACACCCAAAGGGTTTACTAGAGTCAGTAATCTAGTTCACATCGCTATGTGATTAACACCCAAAGAGTACTAAGGTGTGATCATGTTTTGCTTGTGAGATAATTTTAGTCAACGGGTCTGTCACATTCAGATCCGTAAGTATTTTGCGAATTTCTATGTCAACAATGCTCTGCACGGAGCTACTCTAGCTTATTGCTCCCACTTTCAATATGTATGTAGATCGAGACTTAGAGTCATCTAGATTAGTGTCAAAACTTGCATCGGCGTAACCCTTTACGACGAACCTTTTTTCACTTCCATAATCGAGAAACATATCCTTATTCCACTAAGGATAATTTTGACCGCTGTCCAGTGATCTACTCCTAGATCACTATCGTACTCCCTTGCCAAACTCAGTGGTAGGGCATACAATAGATCTGGTACACAGCATGGCATACTTTATAGAACCTATGGCTGAGGCATAGGGAATGACTTTCATTCTATTTATATCTTCTGCCGTGGTCGGGCTTTGAGTCTTACTCAATTTCACACCTTGCAACACAGGCAAGAACTCTTTCTTTGACTGTTCCATTTTGAACTACTTCAAAATCTTGTCAAGGTATGTACTCATTGAAAAACTTACCAAGCGTCTTGATCTATCTCTATAGATCTTGATACTCAATATGTAAGCAGCTTTACCGAGGTCTTTCTTTGAAAAACTCCTTTCAAACACTCCTTTATGCTTTGCAGAATAATTCTACATTATTTCCGATCAACAATATGTTGTTCACATATACTTATCAGAAATGTTGTAGTGCTCCCACTCACTTTGTTGTAAATACAGGCTTCACCGCAAGTCTGTATAAAACTATATGCTTTGATCAACTTATCAAAGCGCATATTCCAACTCCGAGATTCTTGCACCAGTCCATAGATGGATCGCTGGAGCTTGCATATTTAGTTAACACCTTTAGGATTGACAAAACCTTCTGGTTGTATCATATACAACTCTTCTTTAATAAATCTAATAAGGAATGCAATTTTGTTTATCCATTTGCCAGATTTCATAAAATGCGGCAATTGCTAACATGATTCGGACAGACTTAAGCATAGATACGAGTGAGAAACTCTCATCGTAGTCAACACCTTGAACTTTGTTGAAAACCTTTTGCGACAATTCTAGCTTTGTAGATAGTAACACTACTATCAGCGTCCGTCTTCCTCTTGAAGATCCTTTTATTTTTTATGGCTTTGCCGATCATCGGGCAAATCCATCAAAGTCCATACTTTGTTCTCATACATGGATCATATCTCAGATTTCATGGCCTCAAACCATTTCGCGGAATCTGGGCTCATCATCGCTTCCTCATAGTTCTCAAGTTCGTCATGGTCTAGTAACATGACTTCCAGAACAGGATTACCGTACCACTCTGGTGCGGATCTCACTCTGGTTTACCTACGAGATTTGGTAGTAACTTGATCTGAAGTTACATGATCATCATCATTAGCTTCCTCTCTAATTAGTGTAGTAGTCACAGGAACAGATTTCTGTGATGAACTACTTTCCAATAAGGGAGCAGGTACAGTTACCTCATCAAGTTCTACTTTCCTCCCACTCACTTTTCGAGAGAAACTCCTTCTCTAGAAAAACTCCGAATTTAGCAACACAAGTCTTGCCTTCGGATTTGTGATAGAAGGTGTACCCAACAGTCTCCTTTGGGTATCCTATGAAGACATATTTCTCCGATTTGGGTTTGAGCTTATTAGGATGAAACTTTTTCATATAAGCATCGCAACCCCAAACTTTAAGAAACGACAACTTTGGTTTCTTGCCAAACCACAGTTCATACGGTGTCGTCTCAACAGATTTAGATGGTGCCCTTTTAACGTGAATGCAACTGTCTCTAATGCATAACCCCAAAACGATAGTGGTAGATCGGTAAGAGACATCATAGATTGCACTATATCCAATAAAGTACGGTTATGACGTTCGGACACACCATTATGCTGTGGTGTTCCAGGTGGCGTGAGTAGTGAAACTATTTCACATTGTTTTAACTGAAGACCAAACTCGTAACTCAAATATTTGTCTCCGCGATCAGATCGTAGAAACTTTATTTTCTTGTCATGATGATTTTTCACTTCACTCTGAAATTCTTTGAACTTTTCAAATGTTTCAGACTTATGTTTCATCAAGTAGATATACCCATATCTGCTCAAATCATCTGTGAAGTTCAGAAAATAATGATACTTGCCGTGAGCCTTAACACTCATCGGACCGCATACATCAATATGTATTATTTCCAATAAGTCAGTTGCTCGCTCCGGAGAACGGAGTCTTTAGTCATCTTGCCCATAAGGCATGGTTCGCAAGCACCAAGTGATTCATAATCAAGTGATTTCAAAATCCCATCAGCATGGAGTTTCTTCATGCACTTTACACCAATATGACCTAAACGGCAGTGCTACAAATAAGTTGCACTATCATTATTAACTTTGCATCTTTTGGTTTCAATATTATGATTATGTGTATCACTACGATCGAGATCCAACGAACTATTTTCATTGGGTGTGTAACCATATAAGGTTTTATTCATGTAAACAGAATAACAACTTATTCTCTTACTTAAATGAATAACCGTATTACAATAAACATGATCAAATCATATTCATTCTTAACGCAAACACCAAATAACACTTATTCAGGTTCAACACTAATCCCGAAAGTATAGGGAGTGTGCGATGATGATCATATCAATCTTGGAACCACTTCCAACATACATCATCACTTCACCCTTAACTAGTCTCTGTTTATTCTGCAACTCCCGTTTCGAGTTACTAATCTTAGCAACTGAACTAGTATCAAATACTGAGGGGTTGCTATAAACACTAGTAAAGTACACATCAATAACATGTATATCAAATATACTTATGTTCACTTTGCCATCCTTCTTATCTGCCAATCACTTGGGGTAGTTCCACTTCCAGTGACCAGTCCCTTTGCAGTAGAAACACTTAGTCTCAGGCTTAGGACCAGACTTGGGCTTCTTCACTTGAGCAGCAACTTGCTTGCTGTTCTTCTTGAAGTTCCCCTTCTTCCCTCTGCCCTTTTCTTGAAACTAGTGATCTTGTCAACCATCAACACTTGATGCTCTTTCTTGATTTCTACCTTCATCGATTTCATCATCATGAAAAGCTCGGGATTCGTTTCCGTTATCCCTTGCATATCATAGTTCATCACGAAGTTCTACTAACTTGGTGATGGTGACTAGAGAATTCTGTCAATCACTATCTTATCTGGAAGATTAACTCCCACTTGATTCAAGCGATTGTAGTACCCAGACAATCTGAGCACATGCTCACTAGTTGAGCGATTCTCCTCCATCTTTTAGCTATAGAACTTGTTGGAGACTTCATATCTCTCAACTCGGGTATTTGCTTGAAACTTCAACTCCTGGAACATCTCATATGGTCCATGACGTTCAAAACGTCTTTGAAGTCCCGATTCTAAGCTGTTAAGCATGGTGCACTAAACTATCAAGTAGTCATCATATTGAGCTAGCCAAACGTTCATAACGTCAGCATCTGCTCCTGCAATAGGCCCGTCACCTAGCGGTGCATCAAGGACATAATTCTTCTGTGCAGCAATGAGGATAAATCTCAGATCACGGATCCAATCCGCATCATTGCTACTAACATCTTTCAACACAATTTTTCTCTAGGAACATATCAAAATAAACATATGAAAGCAATAACACGAGCTATTGATCTACAACATAATTTGCAAAATACTACCAGGACTAAGTTCATGATAAATTTAAGTTCAATTAATCAAATTACTTAAAAGAACTCCCACTTAGACAGACATCCCTCTAATCCTCTAAGTGATCACGTGATCCAAATCAACTAAACCATAACCGATCATCACGTGATATGGAGTAGTTTTCAATGGTGAACATCGTTATGTTGATCATATCTACTATATGATTCACGCTCGACCTTTCGGTCTCCGTGTTTCAAGGCCATATCTGCATATGCTAGGCTCGTCAAGTATAACCCGAGTATTCTGCGTGTGCAAAACTGGCTTGCACCCGTTGTAGATGGACGTAGAGCTATCACACCCGATCATCACGTGGTGTCTGGGCACGACGAACTTTGGCAACGGTGCATACTCAGGGAGAACACTTCTTGATAATTTAGTGAGAGATCATCTTATAATGCTACCGTCAATCAAAGCAAAATAAGATGTATAAAAGATAAACATCATATGCAATCAAAATATGTGACATGATATGGCCATCATCATATTGCGCCTTTGATCTCCATCTCCAAAGTACTGTCATGATCTCTATCGTCACCGGCATGACACCATGATCTCCATCATCTTGATCTATATCAATGTGTCGTCACACGGTCGTCTCGCCAACTATTGCTCCTGCAACTATTGCTATCGCATAGCGATAAAGTAAAGCAATTATTTGGCGCTTGCATCTTATGCAATAAAGAGACAACCATAAGGCTTTTGCCAGTTGCCGATAACTTTAACAAAACATGATCATCTCATACAACAACTTATATCTCATCACGTTTTGACCATATCACATCACAACATGCCCTGCAAAAACAAGTTAGACGTCCTCTACTTTGTTGTTGCAAGTTTTACGTGGCCGCTATGGGCTTAAGCAAGAACCAATCTGACCTACGCATCAAAACCACAACGATAGTTTGTCAAGTTGGTGCTGTTTTAACCTTCGCAAGGACCGGGCGTAGCCACACTCGGTTCAACTAAAGTTGGAGAAACTGTCACCCGCTAGCCACCTTTGTGCAAAGCACATCGGGAGAACCGGTCTCGCGTAAGCGTACGCGTAATGTCGGTTCGGGCCGCTTCATCCAACAATACCGCCGAACCAAAGTATGACATGCTGGTAAGCAGTATGACTTATATCGCCCACAACTCACTTGTCTTCTACTCGTGCATATAACATCAAACCTTAAAAACCTAGGCTCTGATACAACTGTTGGGGAACGTAGTAATTTCAAAATTTTCCTACGCACACGCAAGAGCATGGTGATGCATAGCAACGAGAGGGGAGAGTATGATCTACGTACCCTTGTAGATCAACAACGGAAGCGTTGACACAACGTAGAGGAAGTAGTCGTACGTCTTCCCGATCCGACCGATCCAAGCACCGTTACTCCGGCACCTCCGAGTTCTTAGCACACGTACAACTCGATGACGATCCCCGGGCTCCGATCCAGCAAAGCTTCGGGGAGGAGTTCCGTCAGCACGACGGCGTGGTGACGATCTTGATGTTCTACCGTCGCAGGGCTTCGCCTAAGCACCGCTATGATATGACCGAGGTGAAATATGGTGGAGGGGGGCACCGCACACGGCTAAGGAACGATCACGAGGATCAACTTGTGTGTCCATGGGGTGCCCCTTGCCTCAGTATATAAAGGATGGAGGAGGAGGAGGCCGGCCAAGGCTTGGTGCGGCCAGGATGTGGAGTCCTACTAGGACTCCAAGTCCTAGTAGGAGTCCACCAAGAGGGGAGGAAGGGAGAAGGAAGTGGAGGAGAAGGAGAGGTGGCCGGCCCCCTTTTCCCTAGTCCAATTCGGACTAGAGGGGAGGGGGGCGCAGCAGCCCCTTGGCCCTTTCTCCTCTTCCCACTAAAGCCCATCAAGGCCCATTGCTTCTCCCGTAACTACCCGGTACTCCGAAAAATAGCCGAATCACTCGGAGCCTTTCCGATGTCCGAATATAGTCGTCCAATATATCGATCTTTATGTCTCGACCATTTCGAGACTCCTCGTCATGTCCCCGATCTCATCCGGGACTCCGAACTCCTTCGGTACATCAAAACTCATAAACTCATAATATAACGATCATCGAAACCTTAAGCGTGCGGACCCTACGGTTCGAGAACAATGTAGACATGACCGAGACACGTCTCTGGTCAATAACCAATAGCGGGACCTGGATGCCCATATTGGCTCCTACATATTCTACGAAGATCTTTATCGGTCAGACCGCATAACAACATACGTTGTTCCCTTTGTCATCGGTATGTTACTTGCCCGAGATTCGATCGGCGGTATCCAATACCTAGTTCAATCTCGTTACCGGCAAGTCTCTTTACTCGTTCTGTAATACATCATCCCGCAACTAACTCATTAGTTGCAATGCTTGCAAGGCTTAAGTGATGTGCATTACCGAGAGGGCCCAGAGATACCTCTCCGACAATCGGAGTGACAAATTCTAATCTCGAAATACGCCAACCCAACATGTACCTTTGGAGACACCTGTAGAGCTCCTTTATAATCACTCAGTTACGTTGTGACGTTTGGTAGCACACAAAGTGTTCCTCCGGCACACGGGAGTTACATAATCTCATAGTCATAGGAACATGTATAAGTCATGAAGAAAGCAATAGCAACATACTAAACGATCGGTTGCTAAGCTAATGGAATGGGTCATGTCAATCACATCATTATCCTAATGATGTGATCCCGTTAATCAAATAACAACTCTTTTGTTTATGGTTAGGAAATATAACCATCTTCGATTAACGAGCTAGTCAAGTAGAGGCATACTAGTGACACTTTGTTTGTCTATGTATTCACACAAGTATTATGTTTCCGGTTAATACAATTCTAGCATGAATAATAAACATTTATCATGATATAAGGAAATAAATAATAACTTTATTATTGCCTCTAGGGCATATTTCCTTCATAGCCAGGTACGTTCATTTGGGGATTCCAACATTTAGGGTTAGGGTTCTTGAGTTGGGGATTTCTTACCAAGTCGCTGATTTCTTCAATCTCTTTGGTTTTAAGCTTCCTAGGACTATCCCATGCTATGAATGGAGTGGCATTGCTCATGAGCTCTCCTCTCGCTGTCTGCATCGCGAGCCTTGCCTCAGGCTAGTAGCATTTGAATCTACGGATACTGGCCGACGTTTTCTTGCTTGCGCTGAGGAGAAGGTATGTTGGTTAGTACTGTATTTAGTTAACCTTAGTTAGTTTTTGTTCCATTCAAATGCCAGAAGGAACTTTCGCTCTGCTTATTAGTGTGAACAATTGTCACTGCCCACAGTTGGATTTAATTATGCTCTGACAGTAATAAATTATGCTACGCCAGTGTAATTTGCTCCAAATAATTAAGTAGTGTACAACATTGTTAGTGCCAGTAGGAAATTATGCTATGGCAGTGTAATTTGCTCAAATAATTAAGTAGTGTACAACTAGTGTACAACATTGTTAGTGCCAGCACTAAATTTTGTACTTATTAATGACAACATATATTTAGTTTATATGCTGTTAAAAGTGATAAAAATTTCTTATTGACAACACATATTAATTTGATAGGCTTTCTTAATTGTTTGTGCATTTAAATGAACACAATTTCTTACTGAGAACATCTCTTAATTTGATAGGCTTTCTTAATTGTTTGTGTAGTATGATTGACAATATTTTTTCTGAATTATAGGCTGAACTAAAGTGCAACTATCTGGAGTGGATAGACCCTGAGTGGTCAGTGGCTTTGCAGTTCTGCCTAACTGAATTGTGGGGCATGTATGACAAAGAAATCAATGACAGGCCGAGAGACAATGTTCAGCTTAGTGAACAGAATTACAAAGTAGTTGGAGAAAAGAGGAAGATGGAAGAAGAGCTGAGATTTTTCAAACTTGATTTTGCAAAAATGGTGGCTGACAAGGAGGATGTTATTACTGAGTTGGGCAATACTAGGTTGGCTCTCAATGATCTGAAAGAGGAGATGGAGAAGAAGAAGCTGGCAGACCATGGTTGCACAAACCTACATCAGTTACTCAGGGCAAAGGCAGAGTAGGAGAGGGACAAGCTTGTGGTAGAGAGAGAGACCAAGTGCTCACAGAGAGAGACCAACTAAAGGAAGAGAAGAAAAAGCTAGAGTACATCATCTCTGATTTGCTGAAACAGAAGCATGGCTACAAGGACAAGATCAAGAAGTTGAAGGAGATCTGTGATGAATTTTAATTATGTAATGTGGCATTGTACTGGTGTAGTTGTGCTCTGTTGCACTGAATAATCAGCCCTACTAGAAGTGCAGTGTACTGTTGTAATGGTTAAATTTGTACTGAATTATGCAGTTTATCTGTAAGTCTAGAATTTGAACTTATGGCATGAATTTGAACTTAATTTGTAGTGCTATATCTTGTATCATATTGAGTACTCTATTATATTTACTTCACTCCAGGTGAAACTGGTGTGATAGTCAAATTATTGTGCACAGAAAAATTTGAAATACTAGTAACTTATGGCATGAGTATACCAGGAACTTTCTGGCATTATTATTATGCACATAATGTGATGATCAGGGAGTGCAAAACAACATAGCAGTACAGAGTAAATGTAGCAGTGCAAGCACATAATTATAGATAGGTACATGATGATTGAAGCAAGCCAACATAGCAGTACACAAGAATAATAGATAGTAGTTCCTCATAGCATAAAACCAAGATCCATACATAGGTTTAGCATAACATTACACAACAGTAGTTCATAGTGGCACACATAGGTTCAACACAGCATTACATAAGTTTAAATTTAGTCTTGGCATAGATAAAGTGCTCTAGTGCCTGATGGAGCACACATGCACTTGGATACATAGTCAAACAAGAACTCTCAGTAGTTCCCACTGGCATAGAAGTACCCCTCCATCCTTTTGCTCATGTATCTTGCCCTTTTCGGCATATTTCCTGTTGGCTGGCTAGTTGAAGCTTCTGCAGTAGTTCTTGGAGGATTGAAGCTTCTTGCACCTGTTTTTGCACCTCTCCTTGCAGCAGCAGCACCAGCACCAGAAGGAGAAGAATTTGCAGCTCTAGCAGATGAACCAGCAGCTCTAGCAAATGTAGCACCAGCTCTAGCAGATTTGCCCCTTGAAGCAGCAGCAGCAGATCCCCTTGAAGCAGATGTAGAGCTTGCATCCCTAGGAGTTGTTATACCAGATGTTGAGCTTCCACCTTGCTGCCATGCAGGGGCTGTCCTGTTTTCCTGCAATTATTTTTGTTGGATAAATTTCAGTGATACTTAATGAGTGATGAGATAGAGAAGGAAGTCAAATATAACGAGTATTTGACAAAAAACTACCACATTAGGGGTTACCGTCCCACAGAACTACCACATTCAAAAAAGTGACTGATAACTACCAAAAATTTCTAATTTTGTGACTAAAAACTACCACTTTTGAAAAATGGTCAGTTTAGACGATTTAAGCACGTTTATGACATGCGGGACCCACCTGTCAGGGCTGATGTGGCGGCAAAGTCAACTCCGTTTATTTTGACTGCTAAGCTGACCGTTATGATAGGTGGGGCCCATACGTCGGTCCCTTTAAAAAAAATAAAAACAACCAGGTCCCTATAACTTTTAAAAAAGCAATCAAATCCTTGCAAGTTTTATAAAAAAGCAATCAAGTCCTTTTCAGTTTTTTAGTAAAAGCAATCGGGTCCCTGCGAACGAGCTCGTCGCCGGAGCCGGCTGTCGGTGTCGCGAGCTACTGCTTGATGGTAGATGCGGGCCTGGCCGACCGCCGAGCGCGACCGTGTGTGGGCTGCAGGGGGCGGTGCGGCACTGGGAGGAGGAGGCAGGGCGAGTCGTGAGTGCGGGTCGGGGAGGGTTCGCATGGCGGCGACAGAGGCGGTAGCCAAGCAGCAGCGGGGCTGCGGCGGGGCATGCAGGCCGGCGGGCAGCGCGGGCAGTTTGCGGTGGCCGGGCCGGCAAGCCGCAACGGCAGCAAGCCAGCAGGGGGCGCGGGGTAGGAGCTCTGCGGCAGCAGGCAGGGGAGGCCAGGGGCTCGCCGGCACGGGAAGCAGAGGGCAACAGCAGGGACAACGGCGATACGAACGACAGCGACTAGCTTCGGCAGCGAGATAGAGAGAGGAAGAAGAAGAATGACGTGTGGGCCCACCTGTCATAACGGTCAGCTCAACTGTCAAAATGAACGGAGTTGACTTTGCCGCCACGTCAGCCTTGACAGATGGGTCCCGCATGTCATAAACGTGCTCAAATCGTCTAAACTGACCATTTTTCAAAAGTGGTAGTTTTTAGTCACAAAATTTAATTTTTTTGGTAGTTATCAGTCACTTTTTTGAATGTGGTAGTTCTGTGGGACGGCAACCCCTAATGTGGTAGTTTTCTATCAAATACTCCAAATATAACATACCATGTGTTTGTTCTTCCTGATTTGCAGATCTGGCCTCAATGGCTTTGCACAACTTGTGTATTTGTGGCCCTGCAACTTGCAGTTACTACAAGTTATTGTAGCCATCCTTGATGTCTGCTTTGCTTGAGGAGGCTCAAACCTGCCTTTCTTCCTTTTCTCTTCTGCTGGTCCCTTCTTGTCTTCTTTGAACTGAGGTGGGTCAATGTCAGGAGTTGCAGTTTTCACCCAACAATCAGGACTAGGAACTGGGTAAATGATAGGCTTGTATGACTCCAAGTACATAGCCTTTTTGAAGAAAATATTTACATGGTCCTCTGGTAGTTGTTTGGACCTGTAGATGGCAGAACAACCATGGTTGCAAGGAATTCCAGAGATGTCCCACTTCTTACAACCACATGTTTTCAGATTAGTGTCAACAGAGTAGGTCTTATCCCCACTACTCACTTGGAAAAGACCTGGTCCAGCTATCAATGATTTGCAGTCCCTTGCATATCTCTTGTTCATCTCTAACCTTTTAACATAAGTTGGTGCAATTTCCCATCTTGAAACTAGTCTACCCTCTCTCTTTTGCTGATACCTTACCAGAAGTTTGTCCTTGATCCCATTGATCATGGTGAAAATCGGCTTGTTCCTTACATCAAGTATGTACTTATTAAAAACTTCACTTAAGTTATTGACAACCAGATCAGTTTTGCAGTTAGTATCCATTGCATGTCTTCACCAAGCTTTTGGAGGAATCCTTGACATCCACTCCCAAGCAGCCTTGCACTCAGCCTTCATGCTCTCCATTGCCAACTGAAAGTCATGTTCAGTGTAAGCATATGCAGCTGCATCCATGCATTTCTTCAAGTCTTCTCCTCTAAATCCTGCTCTCTAAAAGTTGGCATAAATGTGCCTCAAGCAGTACCTATGAGGGCAGTTGGGAAAGACTGTTGTGACTGCATTCAACAGACCCTGCAAAGGATTTTGAATTTGTTAAAATGAAATAAATTATCAAAACAAATTTTAATTCAATTTAATTGTTGTAGTAATATTATATTGATTTAATATTATGTTGATTAAATTCAATATAATTGTTGTAGTAATATTATATTGATATAATATTATGTTGATCTAATATTATGTTGATTTAATTCAATTTAATTATTGTAGTAATATTATATTGATTTAGTATTACATTGATTTAATTCAATTTAATTGTTGTAGCTTGTCCTATGTTGGCCCATAAGGGTCACCCTAGGCTACCTTGGCCGAAGTGTCGACAAGATGCGTTACCACTCGACACATGCCAACTAGGGTAGGTGGGAAGTTGGTTGGGCTATGGTGGCTCATAAGGGTCACCCTAGGCTACCTTGACCGAAGTGTCGACAAGATGCATTACCACTCGACACATGCCAACTAGGGTAGGTGGGAGGTTGGTTGGGCTATGGTGGCCCATAAGGGTCACCCTAGGCTACCTTGACCGAAGTGTCGACAAGATGCGTTACCACTCGACACATGCCAACTAGGGTAGGTGGGAGGTTGGTTGGGCTATGGTGGCCCATAAGGGTCACCCTAGGCTATCTTGACCGAAGTGTCGACAAGATTCGTTACCACTCGACACATGCCAAGTAGGGTAGGTGGGAGGTTGGTTGGGCTATGGTGGCCCATAAGGGTCACCCTAGGCTATCTTGACCGAAGTATCGACAAGATGCGTTATCACTCGACACATGCCAACTAGGGTAGGTGGGAGGTTGGTTGGGCTATGGTGGCCCATAAGGGTCACCCTAGGCTATCTTGACCGAAGTATCGACAAGATGCGTTACCACTCGACACATGCCAACTACGGTAGGTGGGAGGTTGGTTGGGCTATGGTGGCCCATAAGGGTCACCCTAGGCTATCTTGACCGAAGTGTCGACAAGATGCGTTACCACTCGACACATGCCAACTAGGGTAGGTGGGAGGTTGGTTGGGCTATGGTGGCCCATAAGGGTCACCCTAGGCTATCTTGATCGAAGCATCGACAAGATGCATTACCACTCGACACATGCCAACTAGGGTAGGTGGGAGGTTGGTTGGGCTATGGTGGCCCATAAGGGTCACCCTAGGCTATCTTGACCGAAGTATCGACAAGATGCCTTATCACTCGACACATGCCAACTAGGGTAGGTGGGTTAAAAGAAAGGTTGTTTAGGCTATGGTGGCCCTTTTGGGCCACCCTAGTCCCTCTTGACCTAATTGTCGACAAGATGCATTACCACTATACACATGCCAACTAGGGTAAGTGTTCAACAAATTAATGAACTAAATACACTAAATGCAAAACTAATTAGACTAAATACACTAAATGCATAACTAATTAAACAAATTAATGAACTAATTAGAGTACTAATTTAGGGACAAGTGAAGATGTAGATGAACTCACCTTCTGTCTATCAGACATGAATGTGTACTTCCCAAATTTTCCCTCTTCAGTCCCTCCTAGGGCATACTTGAGTTGAGTCAAAAACCATGACCAATTTGGTGTGTCTTCAACTCCAACCACTCCAAATGCTATGGGGTACATATTGTTGTTTGCATCCCTTCTAGTAGCAGCTAGTATTTGTGCCCCACTAGTTAACTTAATGAAACAACCATCTAGGCCTATGAATGACCTGCATCCATTCAAAAATCCCTCAACACATGCATTCAAACAGAAAAAAAGACCATGAAACATTGGTCCTGCAGTTGGGTTTTCTATTGTTTTTCCACTCACAGTACTGACAATGCATCTTGATCCAGGATTTGTAGCCTTCACAGTCTCCAAAAAATCTCTCAGCCTCTTGTGATCTCCAAGCACAATCTCCTTTGCTTTCCTCTTTGCTCTCCATGCCATCATCTTGGGCACCTCAACACCAAACTGCCTCTTTACCTTATCAACTATAGCAGGTACAGTAGTGTTGGGGTCTGATCTGATAGTTTCATGTATTTTGTTGCCAAGCCACTTGGAGCTGATCCTTGTCTTCTCAGATTGGGTGGGATATGTGTGCTCCAATACCATCTTCTTAATGCAGAAAGTGGGCTCATTACCGATCTTTGCTGCAACCATGTGGAACTGACAACCCTCTCCATCACAACACACTATTACCCTATCACTGCAGTTTCTGTGATATTTGTATCTTCTAAGTTGTTTCATATGCAAATTCACAAGAGCCTCTCTAAATTGGTACACATCTCTGAAACAAAGCCTAAGCTGGAATTGCTGCCCTGGATGCAGCCTGCCCTCATCATACCAGACCCTAGGTGGTCTTTTCTTAGCTCTGCTCTTTCTACTAGAGGGGATTATAAAAGACATAGGTTCATTGCCATCATCATCACCTTCAAAGCCTGTATCATCCTCTTCTGAAGATGGATACCACTCCTCATTCATGCTTATGTTAGCACTAGAGTGGGACCTACTAGTAGGCCCATGCCTCTTTATCTTCTTCTCAACAGGCTCAGGAACTGCTATCTCTTGACAGTCATCATCCTCTTCCTCCAAGTCTATGTCATATAAATCTTCAGGGTCTGTGTCTCCTTCACAATGTGTACTGCTCATGTATTGAGCTCTCTTCCTCTTAATGTCAGCAATTGTGTCTTTCAGATCACTGTCCACTTTCCTCCTCTGTTCTTCTTCTCTAGCTACATTATCTTCTGAAGGAAATATGCCCTAGAGGCAGTAATAAAGTTATTATTTATTTCCTTATATCATGATAAATGTTTATTATTTATGCTAGAATTGTATTAACCGGAAACATAATACATGTGTGAATACATAGACAAACAAAGTGTCACTAGTATGCCTCTACTTGACTAGCTCGTTAATCAAAGATGGTTTTGTTTCCTAACCAAGAACAAGTAGTTGTTATTTGATTAACGGGATCACATCATTAAGTGAATGATCTGATTGACATGACCCATTCCATTAGCTTAGCACCCGATCGTTTAGTATGTTGCTATTGCTTTCTTCATGACTTATACATGTTCCTATAACTATGAGATTATGCAACTCCCGTTTACCGGAGGAACACTTTGGGTGCTACCAAACGTCACAACGTAACTGGGTGATTATAAAGGAGTACTACAGGTGTCTCCAAAGGTACATGTTGGGTTGGCGTATTTCGAGATTAGGTTTTGTCACTCCGATTGTCGGAGAGGTATCTCTGGGCCCTCTCGGTAATGCACATCACTTAAGCCTTGCAAGCATTGCAACTAATGAAGTTAGTTGCGGGATGATGTATTACAGAACGAGTAAAGAGACTTGCCGGTAACAAGATTGAACTAGGTATTTGGAATACCGACGATCGAATCTCGGGCAAGTAACATACCGATGACAAAGGGAACAACGTATGTTGTTATGCGGTCTGACCGATAAAGATCTTCGTAGAATATGTAGGAGCCAATATGAGCATCCAGGTTCCGCTATTGGTTATTGACTAGAGACATGTCTCGGTCATGTCTGCATTGTTCTCGAACCCGTAGGGTCCGCACGCTTAAGGTTACGATGACAGTTATATTATGAGTTTATGCATTTTGATGTACCGAAGGTTGTTCGGAGTCCCGGATGTGATCACGAACATGACGAGGAGTCTCGAAATGGTCGAGACATAAAGATTGATATATTGGAAGCCTATGTTTGGATATCGGAAGTGTTCCGAGTGAAATCGGGATTTTACCGGAGTACCGGGAGGTTACCGGAACCCCCCGGGAGCTATATGGGCCTTAATGGGCCATAGTGGAAGAAGAGGAGAGGCAGCTAGGGCTTGGGCCGCGCGCCCCTCCCCCCTAGTTCGAATAGGACAAGGAGAGAGGGGGCCGGCGCCCTCATCCTTCTCTCTCTCTCTCTCTCTCTCTCTCTCTCTCTTTTCCACCTCATGAATCCTATTCCAACTAGGATTGGGGGAGAAGTCCTACTCCCGGAGGGAGTAGGACTCCTCCTGGCGCGCCCCTCATGGCCGGCCGGCCTTCCCCCTTCTAGTCCTTTATATACGGAGGCAGGGGCACCCCAGAGACAGACAAGTTGATCCACATGATCTATTCCTTAGCCGTGTGCGGCGCCCCAGCCACCATAGTCCTCGATAATATTATAGCGGTGCTTAGGCGAAGCCCTGCAGCGGTAGTACATCAAGATCGTCACCACGCTGTCATGCCGACGAAACTCTTCCCCGACACTTTGCTGGATCGGAGTCCGGGGATCGTCATCGAGTTGAACGTGTGCTAGAACTCGGAGGTGCCGTAGTTTCGGTGCTGGATTGGTCGGATCATGGAGACATACGACTACATCAACCAAACGCTTCCGTTGTCGATCTACTAGGTATGTAGATCATACTCCCCCTCTCGTTGCTATGCATCACCATGATCTTGCGTGTGCGTAGGAAATTTTTTCAAATTACTACGAAACCCAACAGTGGCATCCGAACCTAGGTTTTATATGTTGATGTTATATGCACGAGTAGAACACAAGTGAGTTGTGGGCGATATAAGTCATACTGCTTACCAACATGTCATACTTTGGTTCGGCTGTATTGTTGGATGAAGCGGCCCAGACCGACATTACGCGTACGCTTACGCGAGACCGGTTCTCCCGACGTGCTTTGCACAGAGGTGGCTTGTGGGTGACAGTTTCTCCAACTTTAGTTGAACCAAGTGTGGCTACGTCCGGTCCTTGCGAAGGTTAAAACAGCACCAACTTGACAAACTATCGTTGTGGTTCTGATGCGTAGGTAAGATTAGTTCTTGCTTAAACCCATAGCAGCCACGTAAAACTTGCAACAACAAAGTAGAGGACGTCTAACTTGTTTTTGCAGGGCATGTTGTGATGTGATATGGTCAAGACATGATGCTGAATTTTATTGTATGAGATGATCATGTTTCGTAACCGAGTTATCGGCAACTGGCAGGAGCCATATGGTTGTCGCTTTATTGTATGCAATGCAATCGCGATGTAATGCTTTACTTTATCACTAAACGGTAGCGATAGTCGTAGAAGCACAAGCTTGGCGAGACGACAACGATGCTACGATGGAGATCAAGGTGTCACGCCGGTGATGATGGTGATCACGACGGTGCTTCGGAGATGAAGATCACAAGCACAAGATGATGATGGCCATATCATATCACTTATATTGATTGCATGTGATGTTTATCTTTTATGCATCTTATCTTGCTTTGATTGACGGTAGCATTATAAGATGATCTCTCACTAATTATCAAGAAGTGTTCTCCCTGAGTATGCACCATTGCGAAAGTTCTTCGTGCTGAGACACCACGTGATGATCGGGTGTGATAGGTTCTACGTTCAAATACAACGGGTGCAAAACAGTTGCACACGCGGAATACTCAGGTTATACTTGACGAGCCAAGCATATACAGATATGGCCTCGGAACACGGAGACCGAAAGGTCTAGCGTGAATCATATAGTAGATATGATCAACATAATGATGTTCACCAATGAAACTACTCCATCTCACATGATGATCAGACATGGTTTAGTTGATTTGGATCACGTAATCACTTAGAGGATTAGAGGGATGTCTATCTAAGTGGGAGTTATTTAAGTAAATTAACTGAACTTAAATTTATCATGAAACTTAGTACCTGATTAGTATCTTGCTTGTTTATGTTTGATTGTAGATAGATGGCTCGTGCTGTTGTTCCGTTGAATTTTAATGCGTTCCTTGAGAAAGCAAAGTTGAAAGATGATGGTAGCAATTACACGGACTGGGTCCGTAACTTGAGGATTATCCTCATTGCTGCACAGAAGAATTACGTCCTGGAAGCACCGCTGGGTGCCAGACCTGCTGCAGGAGCAATGCCGGATGTTATGAACGTCTGGCAGAGCAAAGCTGATGACTACTCGATAGTTCAGTGTGCCATGCTTTACGGCTTAGAATCGGGACTTCAATGACGTTTTGAACGTCATGGAGCATATGAGATGTTCCAGGAGTTGAAGTTAATATTTCAAGCAAATGCCCGGATTGAGAGATATGAAGTCTCCAATAAGTTCTATAGCTGCAAGATGGAGGAGAACAGTTCTGTTAGTGAGCATATACTCAAAATGTCTAGGTATAATAATCACTTGATTTAATTGGGAGTTAATCTTCCAGATGATTGCGTCATTGACAGAATTCTCCAATCACTGCCACCAAGCTACAAGAGCTTCGTGATGAACTATAATATGCAAGGGATGAATAAGACTATTCCCGAGCTCTTCGCAATGCTGAAAGCTGCGGAGGTAGAAATCAAGAAGGAGCATCAAGTGTTGATGGTCAACAAGACCACTAGTTTCAAGAAAAAGGGCAAAGGAAAGAAGAAGGGGAACTTCAGAAAGAACGACAAGCAAGTTGCTAGTCAAGAGAAGAAACCCAAACCTGGACCTAAGCCTGAAACTGAGTGCTTCTATTGCAAGCAGACTGGTCACTGGAAGCGGAACTGCCCCAAGTATTTGGCGCATAAGAAGGATGGCAAGGTGAACAAAGGTATATGTGATATACATGTTATTGATGTGTATCTTACTAATGCTCGCAGTAGCACCTGGGTATTTGATACTGGTTCTGTTGCTAATATTTGCAACTCGAAACAGGGACTACGGATCAAGCGAAGATTGGTTAAGGACGAGGTGTCGATGCGCGTGGGAAACGGTTCCAAAGTCAATGTGATCACAGTCAGCACGCTACCTCTACATCTACCTTCGGGATTAATATTAGACCTAAATAATTGTTATTTGGTGCCAGCGTTAAGCATGAACATTATTTCTGGATCTTGTTTGATGCGAGACGGTTATTCATTTAAATCAGAGAATAATGGTTGTTCTATTTATATGAGTAATATCTTTTATGGTCATGCACCCTTGAAGAGTGGTCTATTCTTGTTAAATCTTGATAGTAGTAACACACATATTCATAATGTTGAAGCCAAAAGATGCAGAGTTAATAATGATAGTGCAACTTATTTGTGGCACTGCCGTTTAGGTCATATCGGTGTAAAGCGCATGAAGAAACTCCATACTGATGGACTTTTGGAACCACGTGATTATGAATCACTTGGTACTTGCGAACCGTGCCTCATGGGCAAGATGACTAAAATACCGTTCTCCAGTACTATGGAGAGAGCAACAGATTTGTTGGAAATCATACATACAGATGTATGTGGTCCGATGAATATTGAGGCTCGTGGCGGATATCGTTATTTTCTCACCTTCACAGATGATTTAAGCAGATATGGGTATATCTACTTAATGAAACATAAGTCTGAAACAGTTGAAAAGTTCAAGGAATTTCAGAGTGAAGTTGAAAATCATCGTAACAAGAAAATAAAGTTTCTACGATCTGATCATGGAGGAGAATATTTGAGTTACGAGTTTGGTGTACATTTGAAAAATTGTGGAATAGTTTCGCAACTCACACCACCCGGAACACCACAGCGTAATGGTGTGTCCGAACGTCGTAATCGTAGTTTACTGGATATGGTGCGATCTATGATGTCTCTTACTGATTTACCGCTATTGTTTTGGGGATACGCTCTAGAGACGGCCATTTTCACGTTAAATAGGGCACCATCAAAATCCGTTGAGACGACGCCTTATGAACTGTGGTTTGGCAAGAAACCAAAGTTGTCGTTTCTGAAAGTTTGGGGCTGCGATGCTTATGTGAAAAAGCTTCAACCTGATAAGCTCGAACCCAAATCGGAGAAATGTGTCTTCATAGGATATCCAAAGGAGACTATTGGATACACCTTCTATCACAGATCCGAGGGCAAGACTTCTGTTGCTAAATTCGGAAACTTTCTAGAGAAGGAGTTTCTCTCGAAAGAAGTGAGTGGGAGGAAAGTAGAACTTGACGAGGTAACTGTACCTGCTCCCTTATTGGAAAGTAGTACATCATAGAAAACTGTTTCTGTGACACATACACCAGTTAGTGAGGAAGCTAATGATAATGATCATGAAACTTCAGAACAAGATACTACTGAACCTCGTAGATCAACCAGAGTAAGATCCGCGCCAGAGTGGTACGGTAATCCCGTTCTGGAAGTCATGCTACTAGATCATGATGAACCTACGAACTATGAAGAAGCGATGGTGAGCCCAGATTCCGCAAAGTGGCTTGAAGCCATGAAATCTGAGATGGGATCCATGTATGAGAACAAAGTATGGACTTTGGTTGACTTGCCCGATGATCGGCGAGCAATTGAGAATAAATGGATCTTCAAGAAGAAGACTGACGCTGACGGTAATATTACTGTCTACAAAGCTCGACTTGTCGCAAAAGGTTTTCGGCAAGTTCAAGGGATTGACTACGATGAGACCTTCTCACCCGTAGCGATGCTTAAGTCTGTCCGAATCATGTTAGCAATTGCCGCATTTTATGATTATGAAATTTGGCAGATGGATGTCAAAACTGCATTCCTGAATGGATTTCTGGAAGAAGAGTTGTATATGATGCAACCAGAAGGTTTTGTCAATCCAAAGGGAGCTAACAAAGTGTGCAAGCTCCAGCGATCCATTTATGGACTGGTGCAAGCCTCTCGGAGTTGGAATAAACGTTTTGATAGTGTGATCAAAGCATTTGGTTTTATACAGACTTTTGGAGAAGCCTGTATTTACAAGAAAGTGAGTGGGAGCTCTATAGCATTTCTGATATTATATGTGGATGACATATTACTAATTGGAAATGATGTAGAATTTCTGGATATCATAAAGGGATACTTGAATAAGAGTTTTTCAATGAAAGACCTCGGTGAAGCTGCTTACATATTAGGCATTAAGATCTATAGAGATAGATCAAGACGCTTAATTGGAGTTTCACAAACCACATACCTTGACAAAGTTTTGAAGAAGTTCAAAATGGATCAAGCAAAGAAAGGGTTCTTGCCTGTGTTACAAGGTGTGAAGTTGAGTAGGACTCAATGCCCGACCACTGCAGAAGATAGAGAGAATATGAAAGATGTTCCCTATGCATCAGCCATAGGATCTATCATGTATGCAATGCTGTGTACCAGACCTGATGTGTGCCTTGCTATAAGTCTAGCAGGGAGGTACCAAAGTAATCCAGGAGTGGATCACTGGACATCGGTCAAGAACATCCTAAAATACCTGAAAAGGACTAAGGATATGCTTCTCGTATATGGAGGTGACAAAGAGCTCATTGTAAAAGGTTACGTTGATGCAAGCTTTGACACTGATCCGGACGATTCTAAATCGCAAACCGGATACGTGTTTACATTATACGGTGGGGCTGTAAGTTGGTGTAGTTCTAAACAAAGTGTTGTAGCGGGATCTACATGTGAAGCGGAGTACATAGCTGCTTCGGAAGCAGCAAATGAAGGAGTCTGGATGAAGGAGTTCATATCCGATCTAGGTGTCATACCTAGTGCATCGGGTCCAATGAAAATCTTTTGTGACAATACTGGTGCAATTGCCTTGGCAAAGGAATCCATATTTCACAAGAGAACCAAGCACATCAAGAGACTCTTCAATTCCATCCGGGATCTAGTCCAGGTGGGAGACATAGAAATTTGCAAGATACATACGGATCTGAATGTTGCAGACCCGTTGACTAAGCCTCTTCCACGAGCAAAACATGATCAACACCAGGCTCCATGGGTGTTAGAATCATTACTGTGTAATCTAGATTATTGACTCTAGTGCAAGTGGGAGACTGAAGGAAATATGCCCTAGAGGCAATAATACAGTTATTATTTATTTCCTTATATCATGATAAATGTTTATTATTCATGCTAGAATTGTATTAACCGGAAACATAATACATGTGTGAATACATAGACAAACAAAGTGTCACTAGTATGCCTCTACTTGACTAGCTCGTTAATCAAAGATGGTTATGTTTCCTAACCATGAACAATGAGTTGTTATTTGATTAACGGGATCACATCATTAAGTGAATGATCTGATTGACATGACCCATTCCATTAGCTTAGCACCCGATCGTTTAGTATGTTGCTATTGCTTTCTTCATGACTTATACATGTTCCTATAACTATGAGATTATGCAACTCCCGTTTACCGGAGGAACACTTTGGGTGCTACCAAACATCACAACGTAACTGGGTGATTATAAAGGAGTACTACAGGTGTCTCCAAAGGTACATGTTGGGTTGGCGTATTTCGAGATTAGGTTTTGTCACTCCGATTGTCGGAGAGGTATCTTTGGGCCCTCTCGGTAATGCACATCACTTAAGCCTTGCAAGCATTGCAACTAATGAGTTAGTTGCGGGATGATGTATTACAGAACGAGTAAAGAGACTTGCCGGTAAAGAGATTGAACTAGGTATTTGGAATACCGACGATCGAATCTCGGGCAAGTAACATACCGATGACAAAGGGAACAACATATGTTGTTATGCGGTCTGACCGATAAAGATCTTCGTAGAATATGTAGGAGCCAATATGAGCATCCAGGTTCCGCTATTGGTTATTGACCAGTGACATGTCTCGGTCATGTCTACATTGTTCTCGAACCCGTAGGGTCCGCACGCTTAAGGTTACGATGACAGTTATATTATGAGTTTATGCATTTTGATGTACCGAAGGTTGTTCGGAGTCCCGGATGTGACCACGGACATGACGAGGAGTCTCGAAATGGTCGAGACATAAAGATTGATATATTGGAAGCCTATGTTTGGATATCGGAAGTGTTCCGGGTGAAATCGGGATTTTACCGGAGTACCGGGAGGTTACCGGAACCACCCCCCCCCCGGGAGCTATATGGGCCTTAATGGGCCATAGTGGAAGAAGAGGAGAGGCAGCCAGGGCTTGGGCCGCGCGCCCCTCCCCCCTAGTCCGAATAGGACAAGGAGAGAGGGGGCCGGCGCCCTCATCCTTCTCTCTCTCTCTTTTCCACCTCATGAATCCTATTCCAACTAGGATTGGGGGAGAAGTCCTACTCCCGGATGGAGTAGGACTCCTCCTGGCACGCCCCTCATGGCCGGCCGGCCTCCCCCCTTCTAGTCCTTTATATACGGAGGCAGGGGCACCCCAGAGACACACAAGTTGATCCACGTGATCTATTCCTTAGCCGTGTGCGGAGCCCCAGCCACCATAGTCCTCGATAATATTGTAGCGGTGCTTAGGCGAAGCCCTGCAGCGGTAGTACATCAAGATCGTCACCACACCGTCGTGCCGACGAAACTCTTCCCCGACACTTTGCTGGATCGTTGTCCGGGGATCGTCATCGAGCTGAACGTGTGCTAGAACTCGGAGGTGCCGTAGTTTTGGTGCTTGATCGGTCGGATCATGGAGACGTACGACTACATCAACCAAACGCTTCCGTTGTCGATCTACTAGGTATGTAGATCATACTCCCCCTCTCGTTGCTATGCATCACCATGATCTTGCGTGTGCGTAGGAAATTTTTTGAAATTACTACGAAACCCAACATCTTATTCATAGTCCATGGAATCTGAATCTGCATCTGGGAGATCTTCATGAGCTACAAAGTCTTCATCAAATACTGAGTCATCATCTTCATCAGATGTGTCCTCATTTCCTGCATGCTCCTCCTCATCTGTATCAAACTGGAAATCTGCATAATTGACACTAACTTGAGTGTTAACCTGCTGCAATGCATTATTTTCCTCATCTGCATCTACCATCTCTGGCTCAATTGGGTGATCTTGTGTCCCAAGCAGTAACTGGCATGGTGGAAGAACTGATTTTATTGGCATATAGTTCACACTTTCTTGTGTACCAACAAAATATGATGAGCCAACATGATGAGTGTTTGTTTTGTGCACAACACCTGACTCATTAACAACAAATACAACTGGTGGGTCCACTGTTAAATCTTCAATTGTTTCATCTGGGTCCACTTCTTCATCTTCTGCACTTTTGTTAACTGGTGCTTGCCTGATATCTAATTCCCCCTCTTTAACATACAAACACAGTGTCTGACTGCTTTTAAACTGCTTTATCATCTCATCCACTTCAGTGTTGTTTCTGACGAAAGTAATCCCTTGCAGCCCTGTGCAATCCTTCCTCAAGTAGCAAATACTGTCATCACTTCCATATCCATTTCTGACCATCACATTAAGCAAACTGCCATAAGTGATGTCTCTCTCATACATCTTCACAAGGGCATATTTTTTGGCAGCATCTTTAGAAGGAAACTGAAAATATAATGACCATGGCTCCTCAGGCCTACAGAACACAAAACATATTAATGACCATGACATTTTCAGTAACATTTTCAAGCCTACAGAACACAAATCAAATTCATGACCATGACATTTTGAGTGCCACAATAAAAACTATGACATATTCACATATAAAACAAAGTAACAACAATAAGATCTATGCCACAAGAGCCAACAAATGCAGAATAAACTATGATACATTTAATAATTCAGAAAAAAAACAAAGAAAAAACTTCATCTAGGCATAGGAGCTTCCTCCCCCAACGAAGCAGTATTGCTAGAAGTAACCCTAGGCATCCTAACTAAGTGAGTACTCTAACTAAGCAGTATTGCTAGAACCCTAACCCTAGGTTTTTGCACTGAGATTTACGTGGGTGGAGATGGATGCCCGGGGGGTACTTCCTCCCCCCAACGAATCAGCCGCCGCTGACGCCTTCTCCGCGTCCGCAACATCCTTCTCTGCCTCCTCCGCATGCTGCGATGGTGGCGGCAGGACAACTTTTCCCCTATCCGCCGTCGAGTGCGAATCACCATCGGGGTTGGGGCCCAACTTGCCAACGGGGTCGCATTGCGGGCGGCGGCCACCGGAAGAACGACCATCGCCGCCGGAGCCGTCGAGACCTTCTCCGCCATAGCCGCCGCCGGAGCTGGTCGCCATGAGCAGAGCGGGAGGAACGCACGGGAGGGAAACTGAATCGGGGATTGGAGGACGAAACGGCAGGGGCGTGACCTAATACACGGGCGCGGAAACGGCCGTCCCCCTCCGTCTAACGGCGTCCGTCAGCCCGCGCCACGTTGACCCGACAGGTGGGCCCGACCTGTCGGTTTCGCTGTTTCCGCGGCTAAAACGGCCAGTCAGTGCTCCGCGGTACCAATTAGTCCCACAGTTGGTGGTTTTTTGTGACATGGCTTAAATGTGGTACTGACCGGTTACCCTAGCCCCAAGTGTGGTGGTTTTGGATAAATAACTCTGTATAAACAAAATTGGGTGTACAAATTCAGTACCAGCTCGGCAACATAAGGAAGAGCTGTGTAATAGATATCGAATATCCTATTCCTGGTTATATCTCATGGAAATACCGGCAACACAATATATCCTATTGCTGGTTCTATCTCATGGTCTCTAGAATTTATCTCATGCAAAGTCATCTCTCATCATGCCAAGAAGACAAAATTAAAACATGCAAAAATGCAACACTACCACCAGAAGTGATCTTGGGTATTCAGATTTAAATAAATGAAGCCTGGTTAGAGAAAACTACTTCGGGGAAAAAAAGTGTTGATCATTTGACATTTGCCTTTACATTATTACTCACTTCATATTTGATTTGCTATGTCCCAAGGATGAACACAACTACATCGAATCATGACACGGAAAAGGCCGTAAGCTTGTCTATATTGATCGATAACATACACGTAACAGTACAGCTATAAGTTCATCTATCTAGGAAAGGGACAATCGGCAGCTAATTTTAAGTTTTTAGTGAATAACTGAACATCTACAAACTGAAACAAAGGTATTCGAGCAACCATGTACAAGACATAACCAGATTAGGTTACTCCTACAATATGAGGACCAAGGATGAACAATCACCCGAGGAGATGGGCCTTAGAGTCGGTGACGCGGATTCGCAGGTCGAAGCGCTCGGGAGGGACGCGATCGGGGGCATCCAGGACGGGGGCGAACACGATGCCCTCGTCGCGGCGCTGGAAGAAGCCTATGAGGGGTGGATTCCCGTGGTGGGCGCGGAAGCGGGCGGTGAACTTGGGGTCGACGGCGACGTAGCGCCACCGCTTGCAGACCGCGGAGGCGCGGGGAAGGGAGGAGGGCTGCGGCGGGATGCGGAGCAGGATCTCGCGGAGGACGTCGTCGTTTTCGAGCGGAGGCGGAGGTGCCGGCGGCGAGCCGCGGCGGCGGCGGCGGCGGCATCGGGTCATTGGCGGTTGGCGGTTGGCGCCTGGCTCCCGCTCTCGCTCGTGGGAACTAGAGTGCTTTTTTTCTGGAACCGCTTCTTCTTCTTTTCCGAGAACAACTGCTTCTTCTTTTCGTGCACAAGAGGATGGGGCGTCGACCCGTTGGCTGGGCAGCTGAGGTTGCTGCTAGTCCATCCGAGTTCGAGTCCCGACACGGACGCACGGTGCTCATGGAGTTTCTCCTTAAAGAAAAGCCAACGAGGATTAGCCTTTGGGTTGGTCTTATTTTTTTTCGTGCACAAGGAAGAGAAAAAACAGCGACGTGTTGTTGGGCCCGGCAAGTTGGTGCAACGAGCGCTTGCTGGGCTCTAGAAGAATCGACAACCCAACTTGAAAATTTACTCGTCATGAAAATAGCACAACTTCATCAGACGCGCGGTGCTCACGGAGTTTCTCCTATAAAGAAAAGCCAACGAGAGTTAGCCTTTGGGTTGGTCTCATTTTTTTTCGTGCACAAGGAAGAGAAAAAACAGCGACGTGCTGTTGGGCCCGGCAAGTTGGTGCAACGAGCGCTTGCTGGGCTCTAGAAGAATCGACAGCCCAACTTGAAAATTTGCTCGTCATGAAAATAGCACAACTTCATCAGACGCGCGGTGCTCACGGAGTTTCTCCTATAAAGAAAAGCCAACGAAGGTTAGCCTTTGGGTTGGTCTCATTTTTTTTTCGTGCACAAGGAAGAGAAAAAACAGCGACGTGCTGTTGGGCCCGGCAAGTTGGTGCAACGAGCGCTTGCTGGGCTTTAGAAGAATCCACAGCCCAACTTGAAAATTTGCTCGTCATGAAAATAGCACAACTTCGTCAGTCTGAGCTATATACATTTGATTTTAGAAAGAAAAAGTTAGAACATCTTATAATTTGAACGTTAGGGAGTAGATGATTGGCGTGAAGCATGTGGTGCCTGTGGTGCCTGAACACTGATCCATTTCACCACGAGGCATGGAGCACTATCGGTGGATATATACGTTCATCATTATAGTTGCATGCCAGTGTGCTCCGGAGCGGAGCTGCGGAGTGGGAGTGAGTCCGAACAGGCCTTCAGTGACCTAATTGACCGCTCCGCTCTTTTAGTAACTATAAAGTGATCACATTAAACTAAGTTTGGGACACGGATCAGATCAGGCACAAAGTGGTGTTTTTTCATGCCATCGGCAGGTTCACTCTGACGAAACCAAACTGAAGATTTTCTGAAACTTGGGTATCCGTCCACTTGCTTCTAATCGAGCTTGACCATATGAATCCATTTGTCGTGCGTGTTGGTTTTTGTCGTCATGGCTTTGCTACATCTACGTAACTATTCTAGGTAAAGCTACGTAAAAACTGATTTGGGATGATTTGATTGAAAGGGAAAGAATAGCCCGGCCCCATCCCATAAAAATCAGGGGGGAAGAGAAGTAGATTAGGAAGTTCACCTAGCTTTACCTAGATGAGTACGTAGGTGTATGATTATGGGCAGCACTACGCGCCGGTGCGCCGGCCCAAATTTGGGCCGGTCTGCACGCAGCCGTACGATCCAGCATGCAGCAGCCGTTTGATGCTTCACATCATCATCTTCTTTCTCTCGTCCTTGCATGCAAAAAAGAGAACGCGGAGCCAGCACAAGCGTTCATGGCGCCCCGCTCGTCGCAGGAACCAAAAAAAGGCGCCGTCCATGGCGCCCCACTCACGACGGCAGGGCTGCCTGTCATCTCCGGCGACGGTTCTCGCTGAAGAACCTCCCCTTGTCGTCGATTTCAGTTGGAGATCCCATCGATGACCCCCTGGTCAAAACTTCCCCCTCGACCGATTGCAACTCCGGTCGTTGATGCTCCATGGTTGCAGCGCTATGGTACGCCGCCTGCCGGCCCTCGCCATCGACGAGCGAGTTTCCGCCAACAACGGCCACAGGTCACATCATGAATGGCATGTAGCAAGAAAAACGGTCATAGCAAAAGAGAAGGCAGTTGCAGCAAAAGATCATCGTCGTCGCCGTCCATCGCCAAATGCAGTAGAAAACAAAGTAGCGCTCGCCATGGTTGCAGCTCTGACACCGGCCGGTTCCAGCCCGCGATGACCACACTTTGCCGCAGGTCGGGGTGCCAAGCAATAAAAAACTTTCATTTGTCGGTTGAAGCAAAAAATTACTAGGTTCCAGCAAAAACTAAAGCTGGTTCCAGCAAAACAAAGTCAGCAGGAAAAGCTCCCAGTGGGCGATTGTAGCAAAAAAATAGTTGGTTTCAGCAAAAACACAGACTGGTTCCAACAAAAAAAGTTGTCGTCGACGGTGAGGGCGCGTCAGTTCCAGCACATCGCATGTCAGGCAGCAAAATTACTGATGCTGATTCCAACTCTGGGCTTCCCCGATTGCAGCAAAAGGACATCGTGGTTCCAGCATCTGGCAAACCGGTTGTAGAACCCCGCATGTTCACCACCAGCAGATGCGGACTTCCAGGATTTTCCGCCATGTTTCCAGCATCTGGAAGCCACGGTTCCAGCATTTGTAACCGCGGTTTGTAGCACCACGGAGCTGCACGGCGCAGTCACCGTCGATGCAGCCCACCGTCGACGCGGCGCAGCCACCATGGCAACTCATCTAGCTCTCTTTTGCAGAAAAAAAACGGTAAGGATGGGAGGGGCGAGGGGGTTGGGTGAGCGGCCATGGCTAGTAGCAGCTGCCGGTGTTGAATCTCATGGAGGGGGATTTCTCTCGCTACAGAAAGAGAAAGAGAGATGGAGGGGATGGGAATGACGGGAGGAAGAGGATAAGGGAGGGAGGTGGAAGAATAAGATAAGACAGAGAGGGAGAGAAAAAACTGGGCGTGCAGTGCAGAACGTACGATTGTGGTGGGATGGAATCGCTGGGCGTGAGGGCCGGGCGAAGTTTCGGCCGGCGCGCCGTCTGCAAGCGTTTTCCTATGATTATTGGTTTGCTAATAATGCCTCGAGAGCCTTAGGCCAACTCCACCGAGCGACCCTATCCTGTCCGACCCCGTCCATTTGGGGTAAAACGGACAAACGAGGCGGCCCAGCGCGCGGGAGCAAACGGACTTTTGCCCATTTTGTGTCCGCTTTCGACCCATTCACGGCCCAAGTTTGCGCCGCTTTTGGGGTGAAACGGACACCACGCGGACGCGCGAGTCGTCTGCGCGTGTCCTCCCCTGGCCCGCCCGTCGGTGGCACAGGGCGGGCCTTTTTCTATCCGCCCCTCCCTCCCTCCGGCCGCACCCCCTCCACTCTTCCCCTCGCTGCCGCCGCTGCCATTGCAGCCGTGCAGTTCGGACGCGAGCTCGCCCAGCCCCTTCCCCTTGGCGCCACCGAGCTACCCAACCACGACCACCTGGTGTGCGCACCCGCCGGCCGGATTTGGGGCGGATCCGGTCGGTCTTGAGCTCGGCCGGCTGTGGGAGGCCAGGCCGCGCCATGAACTGGTCGGGCACCTCGCCGGAAGGCCCTGGCAGGGCCGCAAGGCCACATGCAGGCAGTGGCTCCTCCTCTAGCCGCTCGGATCAGCACCGTCGGTGGTCCACCGGCAGATACACGAATGGCGGTCGGCCGGGCTCGGTGCTTGCCCAAAAGCTCGCCGGCGCACCGTTGCCACTCATTAAGTGCGACCACTGCCCAAGGATGGTCGTGCGCCGCATGCCTACAACGCCGGAACATCCCGGATGAGTGTTCATCAAGTGCTTAAACGATGGGGTATTCGCTTTTTTAGCTTCGGTCTGTGCTCTATATTTGGCTAGTTGTGCTAACTTCAAATTTTGTTGTGTAGAATGAATGCAAGTTTTGGTATTGGGAAGAAGAGTATATCGATATATTGATAGAGCGAAATTTAGTATATGTTCGTGCACTTTTAGCTAGCATAGAGGCTGTAAATGAGATAAGTGCACTTGTTGCTAGATTAGAGGCTAGACACGAGACTAGGTCTGAGAAAGCTAGATTAGAGGCTAGACACGAGACTAGGTCTGAGAAAGCAACATCTACTTCTGGCTTGAAGAAGAAAGGAGGATGCCAGATCGAACCTCCTCCACAGATCAGCAATGAGTGCATCGAGAAGGCCCTAACCCAACTCAAGGGGGCAGTTATGGGAGTTGGCTATCTTCTAAAATGTATTCTTGTTGTTCTTATTTTCTTTGGCCTTACTTTACTAGTCAAAATGTGATGATGTATTGTCATGTATAAAAAATGAATGATAAAAAAAGTTAAGGACTTGCAAAGAAAAATGCACGCGGGCAGGATGCGGCCGGGATGCGTCCGCGCGCTGGGCGCACGGCCACCACATCCCAGGACACGCTCAGACACGACCCCAAATTCCTACCCAAATGGACAGAATCCGGACAAAACAGCGTCTGTTTGGGGTCGCGCGGTGGAGTTGGCCTGACAAATGACAGGGTGCATCCATGTGGATATGGGTTTGCAGTTGGATTATCGAACTGTTCTACTAGAATGCATATGGCGCGCAACGCTGGAACAGATGAGTTTACTTCATCAATGCCTTTTTTTCGCGAAACTACTTCATCAATGCCTGCCATGCTATCGTGCTGCTTGTTTCTAGGTAGGTCGGCAGAATTCCATTGAGATCTCAGTGCTCCAGTCGTTGAAAACTAGAGCGAATTCGGATAACGCTTCTCCATCGGGTAGGTACAGACAGACAGGCAGCATGCATGCTCATACGTACAGTACATGATACATGGGCCTACACTTCTTCTGAATTATTTGTGCTCCACGGCCCACGCCACGAGCGCATACATACACATACGTCACTGACTAGCTCACTAAGCTCAGCACTTGGTGTTGACGGACCTGCAGTCCTTCCCGACCTCCCCCTGCCCGCCGGTGAGCGGCCCGTTCTCCGACATCCTCACCAGCGCCGCCGCGAACGTCTCACGAAAGTACCCGTTATCACCGGCCATCTTCTTCACGAAACGGCGCGGTGCGCGGGTGGGAGGCCAGCCGCTGGTCTACGAGCAGGAGGCCCCGGCCTTTCAGCAGGTTCCGGTGATACTTGTTGTCGAGCACCATGGGCGAGCGGACAACGAAGCCATCATTTGTTTTTGCTACAACTGACCGAAGCCAAAGCTGGAACCACGGTTGGTTTTCGCTTCAATCAATAAGCGAGCTGGAACCATCTCTGGTTTTTGCTATAACTCTATCGCTTTTTTGCTACGCAGCTGTGTAGTTATGTGGCCGGCGACGACAAATGGATGCAGCTGGGGAGATCCGGAAGCTGCGACCGTACTATAAAAAAGCTACGACCGGTAGCAAAAATGTTTCGGCGGGCGGACTGACATATTGCATCCAACGACTGTGAACTTTTGGCTGGCGACGGTAGGCAGCTTCAACCTACGACCAAGAAGCTACAACTGGCAGATGTAAATGATACAACCGTGCATGTATGAAGCTACATCCACGTCAGCCAGAGGAATGGGATGGTGCAAACCGTTGTTTTTTGCTGCAACTGTCGTCTTTTTTGCTGCGACTGGCGAAGTTTTTTGCTACAACAATTCATAAGCATTGACTGGTGCCACCGTTCATGAAATCCTGTGCAGCAAGCGTGTTAGACTTCGTATTATAGTATTATTGTGTAATCCATACCGTATTGGTATATGACTTGTATGACATCATTATATATATATGTGATAGGCCACCCCATAGAGGGTTGAGCCAGTTCCTCCAAAACCTTTGTCTTACATGGTATCGAGTCTAACCTAGGTCCTACACCCCACCCCACCGCCGCCGCCGTCGAAACCCTAAACCCGAGGGCCGTGCCGCCTGCGCCATGACTGCTTCTGCCTCGGGCACTGCCAGCTCCAGGTCGATCCCCGCATCGTTTTCCGCCCTCCTCAACCTACCACCCCATCCCCTGGCTCCGTCGGTGCCCCGGTTCTTCAGCACCACTGCTGTTGGCTCCATGTTTTCGGCGCCGATCCCGCCGCTGTCGCCCGCAACCTCCGGTGCCGCGACGACGGTTCTTCTCGCGCAAGCCGCGGCCTCCACTGACTCCTCCTCGACACTCGCCGTCATCCCGGCGGCCTCGGGGGAGGTACTTCCCGCGGTGCCACCCGCGGCCTCATTCCCGGCCCCGCCCGCAGCTGCGATGCCACCTGCGGCCTCGTCGTCACCCGCGGCGTCGGTCGCTGCCGTGGTCCCTGTCACTGCTCCGTCGTCCATCGCCCCTGCTGCTGGCGTCATTACGCCCACCGGGCTATTCCACTTCGACAATTTGATCGCCATCCGCCTCACGTCGGACAACTACTTGTTCTGGCGCGCCAAGGTCTTACCACTGCTCCGCAGTCGGTCTCTCCTAGGGTTTGTCGATGGTTCGCTACCGTGTCCTCCGCAGGTCATCCCTACCGTCCACGGTCCGGCCATCAACCCGGAACACCATATGTGGGTGCAGCAGGACCAGGCGATTCTTTCTGCCATCCAGGGTTCCCTTGGCGACGGGGTCGCCGGCCTCTGCCTCTTCGCCGCCACCTCTATGGACGCCTGGATTGTTGGGGAACGTAGCAATAATTCAAAATTTTCCTACGTGTCACCAAGATCAATCTGTGGAGTCATCTAGCAACGAGGGAGGAGTGGATCTACATACCCTTGTAGATCGCGCGCGGAAGCGTTCAAGAGAACGGAGTTGATGGAGTCGTACTCGTCGTGATCCAAATCACCGATGATCCTAGCGCCGAACGGACGGCACCTGCGCGTTCAACACACGTACGGAGCAGCGACGTCTCCTCCTTATCTATCCAGCAAGGGGGGAGGAGAGTTTGATGGAGATCCAGTAGCACGACGGCGTGGTGGTGGAAGTAGCGGGATTCCAACAGGGCTTCGCCAAGCGCTGCGGGAGGAGGGAGATGTGTCATGGGTGGGAGAGGGAGGCACCAGGGCTTAAGTATAGTTGCCCTCCCTTCCCCCCACTATATATAGGGCCAAGGGAGGGGGGGGCATAGCCTTGGCCCTTCCTCCAAGGAAGGGTGCGGCCAGGGAGGAGTCCCACCTCCCCAAGGCACCTAGGAGGTGCCTTCCCCCTTTAGGACTCTTCCTTTCCCTCATCTCTTGGCGCATGGGCCTCTTGGGGCTGGTTCCCTTGGCCCATACAGGCCAAGGCGCACACCCCTACAGCCCATGTGGCCCCCCGGGGTAGGTGGCCCCATCTTTGTGCTAGGCTTAGGATTGGGTCTTGTGCATCACATCATTCTCCCAATGATGTGATCCCGTTATCAATGACATCCAATGTCCATGGTCAGGAAACCGTAACCATCTATTGATCAACGAGCTAGTCAACTAGAGGTTTACTAGGGACATGGTGTTGTCTATGTATCCACACATGTATCTGAGTTTCCTATCAATACAATTCTAGCATGGATAATAAACGATTATCATGAACAAGGAAATATAATAATAACTAATTTATTATTGCCTCTAGGGCATATTTCCAACAGTCTCCCACTTGCACTAGTGTCAATAATCCAGTTCACATCGATATGTGATTAACACTCAAGGTCACATCCCCATGTGACTAACACCCAAAGAGTCTACTAGAGTCAATAATCTAGTTCACATTACCATGTGATTAACACTCGATGAGTTCTGGGTTTGATCATGTTATGCTTGTGAGAGATGTTATAGTCAACGGATCTGAATCTTTCAGATCCGTGTGTGCTTTACAAATCTCTATGTCATCTCCCAAATGCAGCTACCACGTTCTATTTGGAACTATTCCAAATAACTGTTCTACTATACGAATCCAGTTTACTACTCAGAATAATCTGGATTAGTTTCAAAGTTTGCATCGGCGTAACCCTTTACGGCGAACTCTTTTACCACCTCCATAATCGAGAAAATTCCTTAGTCCACTATTTACTAAGGATAACTTTGACCGCTGTCCTGTGATCCATTCTTGGATCACTCTTGTACCCCTTGACTGACTCATGGCAAGGCACACTTTAGGTGCGGTACACAGCATAGCATACTGTAGAGAGCCTATGATAAAAGCATAGGGGACGACCTTCGTCCTTCCTCTTTCTTCTGCCGTGGTCGAGTTTTAAGTCTTAACTTCATACCTTACAACTCAGGCAAGAACTCCTTCTTTGACTAATCCATCTTGAACACCTTCAAGATCATGTCAAGGTATGTGCTCATTTGAAAGTACTATTAAGCGTTTTGATCTATCTTTATAGATCTTAATGCTCAATACTCAAGTAGCCTAATCCAGGTTTTCCATTGAAAAACACTTTTCAAATAACCCTATATGCTTTCCAGAAATTCTACGTCATTTCTGATCAACAATATGTCAATAACACATACTCATCGGAAATTCTATAGTGCTCCCACTCACTTCTTTGGAAATACATGTTTCTCATAAACTTTGTATACACCCAAAATCTTTGATCATCTCATCAAAGCATACATTCCAACTCCGAGATGCTTACTCCAGTCCTTAGAAGGATTGTTGAAGCTTTGCATACTTATTAGCATCTTTCAGGATTGACAAAACCTTCCGGTTGTATCACATACAACCTTTCCTCAAGAAAATCGTCGAGGAAACAATGTTTTGACATCCTATCTGCAAGATTTCATAAATAATGCAGTAATCGCTAATATAATTCCAACAGACTCTTAGCATCACTACGAGTGAGAAAGTCTCATCGTAGTCAACTCCTTGAACTTGTCGGAAAACATCTTAACGACAAGTCGAGCTTTCTTAATGGTGACATTTACCATCATTGTCCGTCTTCCTTTTAAGATCCATATGTACCTAACAGCCTTACGACCATCAAGTAGTTCTTCCAAAGTCTACACTTTGTTTTCATACATGGATCCTATCTCGGATTTTATGGCCTCGAGCCATTTATCGGAATCCGGGCCCACCATCGCTTCTCCATGGCTCGTAGGTTCATTGTTGTCTAGCAACATGACTTCCAAGACAGGATCACGTACCACTCTGAAGTAGTACGCATCCTTGTCATCCCACAAGGTTTGGTAGTGACTTGATCTGAAGTTTCATGATCACTATCATAAGCTTCCACTTCAATTGGTGTAGGTGCCACAGGAACAACTCCCTGTGCCCTGTCACACACTAGTTGAAGAGACGGTTCAATAACCTCATCAAGTCTCCACCATCCTCCCACTCGATTCTTTCGAGAGAAACTTTTCCTCGAGAAAGGACCCGATTCTAGAAACAATCTCTTATTGCTTTCGAATCTGAGACAGGAGGTATACCCAACTGTTTTGGGTGTCCTATGAAGATGCATTTATCCGCTTTGGGTTCGAGCTTATCAGCCTGAAACTTTTCACATAAGCGTCCCCAAACTTTTAAGAAATGACAGCTTAGGTTTCTCTAAACCATAGTTCATACGGTGTCATCTCATCGGAATTACGTGGTGCCCTATTTAAAGTGAATGTGGTTGTCTTTAATGCCTAACCCATAAACTATCGTGGTAATTCGATAAGAGACATCATGGTATGCATCATATCCAATAGGGTGCAGTTATGATGTTCGGACACACCATCACACTATGGTGTTCCAGGTTGTATTAGTTGTGAAACAATTTCCACAATGTCATAATTCTGTGCCAAACTCGTAATTCAGATATTCATCTCTATGATCATATCATAGATATTTTATCCTCTTGTCACGATGATCTTTCAACTTCACCCTGAAATTACTTGAACCTTTCAATAATTCAGACTCGTGATTCATCAAGTAAATATACTCAACATCTACTCAAATCATCTGTGAAGTAAGAACATAACGATATCCACTACATGCCTCAGCACTCATTGGACTGCACACATCAAAATGTATTACTTCCAACAAGTTGCTTTCTAGTTCCATTTTACTGAAAACGAGGCTTTCAGTCATCTTGCCCATGTGGTATGATTTGCATGTCTCAAGTGATTCAAAATCAAGTGAGTCCAAACGATCCCTTTGCATGGAGTTTCTTCATGCATATACACCAATAGACATGGTTCGCATGTCTCAAACTTTTCAAAAACGAGTGAGTCCAAAGATCCATCAACATGGAGCTTCTTCATGCGTTTTATACCGATATGACTTAAGTGGTAGTGCCACAAGTAGGTGGTACTATCATTACTATCTTATATCTTTTGGCATGAACATGTGTATCACTATGATCGAGATTCAATGAACCATTCATTTTAGGTGCAAGACCATTGAAGGTATTATTCAAATAAACAGAGTAACCATTATTCTCCTTAAATGAATAACCGTATTGCGATAGACATAATCCAATCATGTCTATACTCAATGCAAACACCAATCTCGATGGTAGAGGGAGCGTGCGATGCTTGATCACATCAACATTGGAAACACTTCCAACACATATCGTCGGCTCACCTTTAGCTAGTCTCCGTTTATTCCGTAGCTTTTATTTCGAGTTACTAACATTTAGCAACCGAACCGGTATCTAATACCCCGGTGCTACTAGGAGTACTAGTAAAGTACACATCAACACAATTTATATCCAATATACTTCTATCGACCTTGCCAGCCTTCTCATCTACCAAGTATCTAGGGTAATTCTGCTCCAGTGGTTGTTCCCCTTATTACAGAAGCACTTAGTCTCGGGTTTGGGTTCAACCTTGGGTTTCTTCACTAGAGCAGCAGCTGATTTGCCGTTTCATGAAGTATCCCTTTTTGCCCTTGCCCTTCTTGAAACTAGTGGTTTCATAAACCATCAACAATTGATGCTCCTTCTTGATCTCTACTTTTGTGGTGTCAAACATCGCGAATATCTCAAGGATCATCATATATGTCCCTGATATATTATAGTTCATCACGAAGCTCAAGCAGCTTGGTGGTAATGACTTCGGAGAACCATCACTATTTCATCTGGAAGATCAACTCCCACTCGATTCAAGCGATTGTTGTACTCAGACAATCTGAGCACAAGCTCAACAATTGAGCTTTTCTCCCTTAGTTTGCAGGCTAAGAAAAATCGTCGGAGGTCTTATACCTCTTGACGTGGGCACGAGCCTAAAATCCCAATTTCAGTCCTTGGAACATCTCATATGTTCTGCGATGTTTCAAAAACGTCTTTGGTGCCTCAATTCTAAACCATTTAGCATTACGCACTGAACTATCATGTAGTCATCAAAACGTGTATGTCAGATGTTTGCAACATCCACAGACGACGTTCGAGGTTCAGCACACTGAGCGGTGCATTAAGGACATAAGCCTTCTATGAAGCAATGAGGACAATCCTCAGTTTACGGACCTAGTCCGCATAATTGCTACTATCAACTTTCAACTAATTTTTCTCTAGGAACATATCTAAACAGTAGAACTGAAGCGTGAGCTACGACATAATTTGCGAAGACCTTTTGACTATGTTCAGGATAATTAAGTTCATCTTATGAACTCCCACTCAGATAGACATCCCTCCAGTCATCTAAGTGATTACATGATCCGAGTCAACTAGGCCGTGTCCGATCATCACGTGAGACGGACTAGTCAACATCGGTGAACATCTTCATGTTGATCGTATCTACCATACGACTCATGCTCGACCTTTCGGTATCTTGTGTTCTGAGGCCATGTCTGTACATGCTAGGCTCGTCAAGTTAACCTAAGTGTTTCGCATGTGTTCCGAGGCCATGTCTGTACATGCTAGGCTCGTCAAGACCCATTGTATTCGAGCGTAAGAATCTATACACCCGATCATCACGTGGTGCTTCGAAACGATGAACTTTCACAACGGTGCACAGTTAGGGGAAACACTTTCTTGAAATTTTAATAAGGGATCATCTTATTTACTACCGTCGTTCTAAGCAAATAAGATGTATAAACATGATAAACATCACATGCAATCAAATAGTGACATGATATGGCCAATATCATTTTGCTCCTTTTGATCTCCATCTTCGGGGCTCCATGATCATCGTTGTCACCGGCATGACACCATGATCTCCATCATCATGATCTCCATCATCGTGTCTTCATGAAGTTGTCTCGCCAACTATTACTTCTACTACTACAGCTAACGGTTAGCAATAAAGTAAAGTAATTACATGGCGCTGTTCAATGACACGCAGGTCATATAATAAATAAAGACAACTCCTATGGCTCCTGCCGGTTGTCATACTCATCGACATGCAAGTCGTGATTCCTATTACAAGAACATGATCATCTCATACATCACATATATCATTCATCACATCCTTTGGCCATATCACATCACATAGAATACCCTGCAAAAACAAGTTAGACGTCCTCTAGTTGTTGTTTGCATGTTTTACGTGGCTGCTATGGGTTTCTAGCAAGAACGTTTCTTACCTACGCAAAAACCACAACGTGATATGCCAATTGCTATTTACCCTTCATAAGGACCCTTTTCATCGAATCCGATCCGACTAAAGTGGGAGAGACAGACACCCGCTAGCCACCTTATGCAACTAGTGCATGTCAGTCGGTGGAACCAGTCTCACGTAAGAGTACGTGTAAGGTCGGTCCGGGCCGCTTCATCCCACAATGCCACTGAATCAAGATTGGACTAGTAACGGTAAGCATATTGAACAAAATCAACGCCCACAACTACTTTGTGTTCTACTCGTGCATAGAAACTACGCATAGACCTAGCTCATGATGCCACTGTTGGGGAACGTAGCAATAATTCAAAATTTTCCTACGTGTCACCAAGATCAATCTATGGAGTCATCTAGCAACGAGGGAGGAGTGGATCTACATACCCTTGTAGATCGCGCGCGGAAGCGTTCAAGAGAACGGGGTTGATGGAGTCGTACTCGTCGTGATCCAAATCACCGATGATCCTAGCGCCGAACGGACGGCACCTCCGCGTTCAACACACGTACGGAGCAGCGACGTCTCCTCCTTGATCCAGCAAGGGGGGAGGAGAGGTTGATGGAGATCCAGCAGCACGACGGCGTGGTGGTGGAAGTAGCGGGATTCCAACAGGGCTTCGCCAAGCGCTGCGGGAGGAGGGAGATGTGTCATGGGAGGGAGAGGGAGGCGCCAGGGCTTAGATTGGCTGCCCTCCCTTCCCCCCACTATATATAGGGCCAAGGGAGAGGGGGGGGCGCAGCCTTGGCCCTTCCTCCAAGGAAGGGTGCGGCCAGGGAGGAGTCCCACCTCCCCAAGGCACCTAGGAGGTGCCTTCCCCCTTTAGGACTCTTCCTTTCCCTCATCTCTTGGCGCATGGGCCTCTTGGGGCTGGTTCCCTTGGCCCATACAGGCCAAGGCGCACACCCCTACAGCCCATGTGGCCCCCCGGGGTAGGTGGCCCCACCCGGTGGACCCCCGGGACCCTTCCGGTGGTCCCGGTACAATACCGGTGACCCCGAAACTTGTCCCGATGGCCGAAATAGCACTTCCTATATAATTCTTTACCTCCGGACCATTCCGGAACTCCTCATGATGTCCGGGATCTCATCCGGGACTCCGAACAACTTTCGGGTTACCGCATACTAATATCTCTATAACCCTAGCGTCACCGAACCTTAAGTGTGTAGACCCTACGGGTTCGGGAGACATGCAGACATGACCGAGATGACTCTCCGGTCAATAACCAACAGCGGGATCTGGATACCCATGTTGGCTCCCACATGTTCCACGATGATCTCATCGGATGAACCACGATGTCAAGGACTTAATCAATCCCGTATACAATTCCCTTTGTCTAGCGGTACGATACTTGCCCGAGATTCGATCGTCGGTATCCCGATACCTTGTTCAATCTCGTTACCGGCAAGTCTCTTTACTCGTTTCGTAACACATCATCCCATGATCAACTCCTTGATCACATTGTGCACATTATGATGATGTCCTACCGAGTGGGCCCAGAGATACCTCTCCGTTTACACGGAGTGACAAATCCCAGTCTCGATTCGTGCCAACCCAACAGACACTTTCGGAGATACCTGTAGTGTACCTTTATAGCCACCCAGTTACGTTGTGACGTTTGACACACCCAAAGCACTTCTACGGTATCCGGGAGTTGCACAATCTCATGGTCTAAGGAAATGATACTTGACATTAGAAAAGCTTTAGCATACGAACTACACGATCTTTGTGCTAGGCTTAGGATTGGGTCTTGTCCATCACATCATTCTCCCAATGATGTGATCCCGTTATCAATGACATCCAATGTCCATGGTCAGGAAACCGTAACCATCTATTGATCAACGAGCTAGTCAACTAGAGGTTTACTAGGGACATGGTGTTGTCTATGTATCCACACATGTATCTGAGTTTCCTAACAATACAATTCTAGCATGGATAATAAACGATTATCATGAACAAGGAAATATAATAATAACTAATTTATTATTGCCTCTAGGGCATATTTCCAACATGGATGATGCTGGAGCATGCCTTTGCCCAAGTCTCTACCTCCCGCTCGATGGCCCTTCGCATCGAGCTCGCCAACATCAAGAAGCTAGACACCTCCGCCACGACCTACTTCAACAAGATGAAGGTGTTAGCAGACACACTCACCTCCATCGGCCGGCCTCTTAGTGATGAGGAGTTCGCTGGCTTTGTCATCAAAGGTCTCGACACCGACTACGACAATCTCACCGAGGCTGTTCACAACGCCAAGCCAGCGATGCCCCCGCACGAGCTCTACTCAGGCCTCCTCTTCACCGAGCAATGCGTTGAGGCTTGTCGCACCTTCGCCACCATCACCATGCAGCCGGCGGCCTTCTGGGCTTCTCGCGGCCAGCGCTCCCCTGCCCCGTCATCGGGCAAGGCCGCCCCACCCCCTGCATTAACCCTGGGTGGGGGTCCAAACTCTCAGGTGGTGTGCCAGCTATGTGGTCGTGAACGCCACATCGCCTCCAAGTGTCACCGTCGCTTTCGGAGGAGCTTCCTTGGCATCGGCAATGACGGCAAGGGCAACGAGCGCTAGTTTGCCATGGCAGACTTCGCCCCCCCCCGCCGCCACTCCGGTTGCCCACCTCGCTGCCGCCCCTGCTGCCCACATTGCCGCCAAGGGCAAGGACCCGCGCATCGACCAGGGGTATACACCGTCCTATCCTGTTGATCCTGCCTGGTACATGGACATCGGCGCCACGGATCACATGACGAACGAGCTCAACAAACTCTCCACCTACCAGCCCTACTACAGGCATGATCAGGTTCACACCGCCAATGGTGTAGGTATGCCCATCTCTCACGTTGGCCAAGCATCTCTTTTAACTAGTCATCCTTCTAGGCAACTTCATCTTCGTAATGTTTTGCGGGTTCCCTCGATGACTTGTAATCTTTTATCTGTCCCTAAGCTCACCCTTGATAATCATGTCCTATGTGAATTTCACCCGTTTAATCTTTTTGTTAAGGACCGAGCAACCCGGGACGTTTTGCTTAGTGGCCGCTTGAGCCAAGGCTTGTACCATTTGTCGTCTTCCCAGCGGTGTTGGTATGTCGCCTTCCCAGTGGCACTCTCGCTTTGGTCATCCCGCCACACCCATCGTTAGCCACATACTCCACCGCCATGAGCTGCCTTTAGAGTCTAGCAATAAAGAGATGTCCGTGTGTGATGCATGTCAACAAGGCAAAAGTCATCAACTACCTTTTATTTCATCTACTAGAGAAGTAAAGAGTCCTCTTGAAATTGTGTTTTCTGATGTGTGGGATCCGGCACAAACATCTGTTAATGATCATAGCTACTATGTCAGTTTTGTTGATGCCTATAATCGTTTCACATGGCTTTATCTTCTTAAGCACAAATCTGATGTGTTTGATATATTCATTCAGTTTCAATTGCATGTTGAATGTTTACTCAAGCATAAAATTATCCATGTTCAGTCAGATTGGGGGGGGGGCAAATATCGCAACCTCAACACCTTCTTTAATAAGCTTGGGATCTCTCATCGTTTGTCATGCCCACATACACATCACCAGAATGGCGCTGTTGAGCGCAAACATCACCATATAGTTGAAACCGGACTCACACTTCTTGCTCATGCTTCTGTACCTTTTCGCTTTTGGAGTGATGCTTTTGCCACCGCGTGTTTTCTCATTCACAGATTACCTATGCATGTTCTTAATATGAAAACTCCTATTGAGCTTCTCTTGGGTGAAACTCCTGACTATACCTTTTTCAAGGTGTTTGGGTGTGCCTGTTGGCCTCATCTTCGTCCTTATAATGATCGCAAACATGAGTTTCGCTCCAAAAAGTGTGTGTTCTTCAGGTATAGTTCTCTCCACAAAGGCTACAAATGTTTCCATGTCCCAACAAATTGAGTCTACATATCTCGAGATGTTGTTTTCGATGAGAATGTCTTCCCGTTTTCTGACATGCCTCAGTCATCTATCACATCACCATCTATGCATTCATCTCCTCTCATGCCTAGCCAATTTGAAGATGTTGCATTTTCGCCTATGTTGTTACCTAATCATGGTGCAGGAACTCGCCTGGAACTTCTACCTGACGGACCCCCTACACCGCCCGTGGTGCACGAAGATCGGTCGGTCCATATGCATGCACCGCCTCCCGTCCTCGACTCCGTCTCGGGCGCCCTATCTACCACTCCGACGGGGCCAGAGCCTGCGTCGGATACTATGGTGGTGGGTCGGAGCACACAAATAATTCACCATTAACCCTTTTAGTAAAAAGAGTAGAATCTATTTTTCCAATTTCAAAGCCTTTTTCGATAAGGAACTTGGTCAAGCATTTATACCACGCTCTAGGAGCTTGTTTAAGACCATAAAGAGATTTGTGAAGTTTGTAAACATGGTCAGGTTTCTTAGGATTGACAAAGCCGAGAGGTTGCTTAACATAAACTTTCTCCTCAATTTCACCATTTAAGAAAGCACTTTTAATATCCATTTGGTACAAGGTGATATCATGGTGATTAACATAGGCAAGTAAGATGCGGATGGACTCAAGTCTAGCAACAGGGGCATATGTCTCACCATAGTCCATACATTCGACTTGAGTGTAGCCTTGGGCGATGAGACGTGCTTTGTTACGGACGACTTGACCATCTTCGTCTTGCTTGTTGCGAAACATCCATTTGGTACCAATGATGTTGTGGGTGTTGTCGGGCTTCTCGACCAATGTCCACACTTGATTTCTCTCAAAGTTGTGTAGTTCTTCATGCATGGCATTTATCTAATCCGGATCTTCTAATGCTTCTTCAACCTTCATTGGTTCAATGCTAGAGATGAATGAATAATGTTCACAAAAATTAGCCAAACGATATTTTGAGCGAGTGATTCTCCCGGTTTGGATATCATTGTAGATTTGCTCGACGGGATGGCCTCTTGAGACTCTTGCTCGAACTCCTGAAAGCTTTTTCTCGGTATGGTCATCTTGCCTGCAAAGTTCTTAGAGTTGCCTTGATCCTCGAAAGCGTACTCAACGGGCTCCTCATTCACGTACTCATCTCCCGGCTCTACCCAAGCAAGAACAACAAGCAAAAGGAACACAATCAACCACGTGCAATGCTCAATCAACATGATGCAAACATGGTATGATATGCGGGATGCGATATGTGATGCATATGCAAGATTTGGCAAGGAATGATTGAACCTGGCCTCATCTTGGAAATCCAAGAGTGCCACTGGAAAGGTGAGGTGATTTCAGTTGAAACCGATATAAAGATCACCAAAATCGGATGCACGATTTGGAAATGGCAAGCAAAACAAATATGGCACCGGTCTGCGATTAACAACAAGTAGCCATCTAAATGCATCAAGATAAATAAGCTACAGCACTCAAACAAGACAAAAAAATATATGGCAGGTATCCTCTCATGATGCTTGACAAAAGATAAACACTGAGCTACGGCTAATTCAATCATTAACAAGTTCAAACAAGCATGGAAAAAGTGCAAAAGGCAATAGGTTTCAGACTTGGTGAAATTAATAGCATGTCAGGAATTTATCATCAGGAAGCAATCTTTAGAGCATGAAAACTACATGCTACATAAACATATCATGGCAAAGCAAGGCATGGCATGAAGCTACTCAAAGCATATAACAAAAATCCCTTAGTGACCATGAGCCAAAAGGGATCATAAAATATAATTGCAAGCATGTGGACATAGCAAAAACATAAACAGATTCAAACTTAGTGAAAAACTAGAGCATGGCAAAACAGATAACGAGTAGGCATGTTTACGAGCTCGATGCACTCACTACGAGGCATTGCATGACAAGCTAAGCATACACCCAGCAAATAGACATAGCATAAAAGCTAGACATGGCAATAACAACAACATAGTATGCACGGATCAACAACAATAAGCTTTGCAAAAACGCTAAACATGTTAACAATCTGCCAGGAACATTTTATAGCAAAATTAGAGCTCGATTGACTCAAGCTAGGGTGCTCCATAATTGCAAACAAAGACATGGATGGATAGAGCACAACATTATCTACAAAACATCCTTACTGATCATGCTCAAAAGAGGCACGGATCACTAGGCAACAACATGAACATATGGCCTAAAAATAATGACAGGGCAAGGACTTAGTGAAATTCTAAGTCCCTGAAATCAACATCATTGAGTAAGCTACTTTGCATGCTTGTGCTAGTCAACACAAAGATCACAAAAATACATGGCATACACCCCTGTAAAGATAACATGGCATTCTACAAAACACATGTAGAGCTCAGGATCATAGCATGCACACATTAATCATGGCAAAAATGACAAAAGTGCATTTGCTGAAACAGATCTGAAATAATCCTGACATAGCCCTCTTCCAACAGCATTTCGGGCATTAAGATGAGCTCAAATGGAAATGATGCAATGAGATGAAATGATGTACTCGTCGAGACGGACATTTTGATATGCTAGACACACGAATCTAAACTATGATGAGGAAGTTATGGCATGAGGAAGAATGCAAAATAATATGCAAAACAGGAGCGAAGTCAACCCTAAAAAACAGATCTCAGATCTGAGGCGCGGAAGTTGAGGTTCGTCGCCGTTGCACTGTTCACCGGAGTCGGACGTCGCCAGACTTGGAGCCACCGGAGCGGGGAGGGGATGGATCCGGCGTGGAGGTGGCCGGCGTCGGGCGCGGCAGATGCGGCGGAGGGCGGCGAGACGGCGGGTGTCGAAGGGCGGCGGTCGCCGGTGAGGGGCAGCCGCTGCGGAGGTCGCCGGCGACGGGGTCGGGCGCGTCGTCAACGGGGAGGAAGGCGGCGGGGATCGGGCGCAGGCGCGGGGCGCGCGGCCCGGTTCGACGGCAAGGAGGGCTCACCCTGGGCCCGGACGGGCCGCGACGGCGGTGGAGGCGTGGTGCGCCATGTGTCGCCCGGCGGTTGGCGGCGGGGTTCGTCCAGCGCGGGCGGACATAGTCCGGCGGCGGCGCGAGTGGATTTTAGGATTAGGGGGGAGAGGAGACCCGGGATTTTCGGGAGGGGGTCTATATATAGAGGTAGAGGGAGCTAGGAAGCTCCAAATGAGATGCGGTTTTCGGCCACGCGATCACGATCGAACGCTCTAGATGATGGATGAGGTTTAGGTGGGTTTTGGGCCACTTTGGAGGGGTGTTGGGCTGCAACACACACGAGGCCTTTTCGGTCCCTCGGTTAACTGTTGGAGTATCAAACGAAGTCCAAATGACACGAAACTTGACAGGCGGTCTACCGGTATTAAACCAAGGCCGCATGACAAGTCTCGGTCCAATCCAAAAACGTTTAGCACCCACACACGAAAAGAGGTAGAAAGGACCACCGGAGGACATAGGAGCGCCAGAATGCAAAACGGACAACGGGGAAAATGCTCGGATGCGACGAACACGTATGCAAATGCAATGCACATGATGACATGATATGAGATGCATGACAAAGACAAAACAAAACGGAGACAAAAACCCAACAACGAGGAAATAGAATAACTTAGGGCCGGAAACGACAAGAGTTGGGATACATATAAGGTGAATTACATCCGAGGTGTTACAACACTCCACCACTACGAAAGGATCTCGTCCCGAGATCTAGGACTGGAAAAACTCCGGGTACTCAGAACGGAGGTGGTCCTCGCGTTCCCAGGTGGATTCATGGTCGGAATGATGTGACCACTTGACTTTCAGGAATTTGATAGACTTGTTGCGAGTCTTGCACTCAGTTTCTTCAAGAATAGCGACTGGGTGCTCATGATAAGACAGGTCTTCTTGGAGATCAATGTCTTCGAAGTTGACAGTGCGGTCAGGAGTCTTGAAGCACTTGCGGAGCTGAGAGACATGAAACACGTCGTGCACGTTTGCAAAGTTGGAGGGAAGCTCAAGTTGATAGGCGAGATCGCCTGTCTTGCTGACGATCTTGAAAGGACCCACGTATCTAGGGGCAAGCTGTGACGCCCAGGTAATTAAGCTACAGTGCTCCTCTGCTAGTGATGCCACGTCACCTCGATTATAGTTGCTAATCTCGAGATAGTTCGAAACCGATTCAAATTCAAATTCAAAATCAGTCAAACAATAAAAGTTTTCAAATATTAAAACTAAAATGTTCAGAGTGAACAAAATATTGCCTAGGTAATTATGGTGGAGAAGCCACATTTTTATAAAATAATTAAATGCACTAAACTAAATAAAACAGTAGCTTAAACAATTAAATAAAGGCCTTTTATAATTTATAAAATATTAAACTATTTTAATTAGGTGTGAACTTTTTGTGGGAGTGGTAAAACTAGCCACACTAATTTAGGGCTTATATATGTATTTTGTAAAACAAAATTAAATGAGCATAAAGATAAAACAGTAAAGCAAAATTACTAAAATGAAAAGAATATAAGAAAACAAATAAAAGGAAAACAACCCCCCTACCGACTGGGCCTAGGCCCAGTTGGCCATGAGGCCGAGCGGCCTGCCGGCCCACCCCGGCGCCCGTAGCCTACTAACCCCCCCGACCAAACCCTAGCGGTCCCTCCCCTCGCCCCCACTCGCCCCCTTCACTCCCACAATCTGGATCGGGATCGCCCCGACCCGGCGCCAACCGCCGACGCCGGAGCCGCCTCGCCGGCCCTCGTCCTTGTCCTCGCACCCCGTCCCCTCTCCCCCTCGACGGTGCTCCTCGCCTCGCCGACCGCGACTGTGCCAGGACGCCCCCGCGACGCCGCCCCACGCTCGGCTTCATCCTCGGGCCACCGTCGCTGCCTCGCCATCGCCGGAACCTCCCCGTCCTCCTCCTCGTCGGACCTCCCCGACCTCCGTCGAGCCCACTGCCATGGTTCCCTACTCCCCACAGTGAGGCATACTCCTTCTCCCCTGTCTCTGCCTTCACCAGCGCCTGCGCGGCCACGGCCACGCCCGCGTCGCCCCGTTCCTAGCCACGCTCGCCGCCTGCGCCCCGTGCGTGCCCGCACCCCGCGCCTCCCTCTCTCCCCGTCCCCTTGCTCGTGCTCCGCTGTGCCCACCGCTAGCCGCCGCCCTCCGCCCCTTTGCGTCGAGGCCTTCGCCTGGACGCCGTCCCTCGCCGCAGGTTCCCGGCGCCCGCACGCGCGCCGACGGCCCTGGTCGCGCACGGCGGCCTCGCCCACACACTAGCACCCTGCGGCACCCCATGTCCGCCCTTCGGGCGCAAACACCCGGGCGCCCGATGCCCGTTTCGACCGATAGGCCCCTGGCCCTATGACATGTGGGGCCCAGCCCCCACAGAACGTTTTTGTTAAAAAAAGAGAAGAATTTTAAAAACATATATATATATAAAATAAATAAATAATAAATAATAAAAATAAATAAATAAATAACTTAATTAATTATGTTTAATTAACCTACTTAACTAACTAACCTAATTAACTCTGTTTAATTAAACTTGTTAATTAAAAAGTCAATGACATGCGGGACCCACACGTCAGTTTGACCCCGTCAACTCTGTTGACTGCCGACGTCAGCATGACATCATGCTGATGTCATTATTCCATTTTCAAATTAATTTAAATAACTAATTAAATTCCAGAAATTAATAAAATCTTTAGAAAATCATAACTTCTAATCCGTAACTCGGATTAAATTATTTTCAACATGAAAGTTGCTCAGAACGACGAGACGATTCCGGATACGCAACCCATTCGTCCGCCACACCCCCCTAACCTATCGAACTCGCAACTTTCCCCCTCCGGCTCCTCTGCCCGAAAACACGGAACCCCGGGAATACTTCCCGGATGCTTCCCCCTTCACCGGTATCACCTCATACCGCGTTAGAACACGTCTAGCTCTGCCTGTTATCCTATTATGCACTTCTTGCTATGTATTTACTGTTTGTCCGCCCTCTTCTCTTCGGTAGACCCCGTGACGATGCTGATGCCCCAGTTCGACTACGGAGTTGACGACCCCTCTCTCTTGCCAGAGCAACCAGGCAAGCCCCCCCCCTTGATCACCAGATATTGCCTATTCTACTCTATACTGCTTGCATTAGAGTAGTGTAGCATGTTACTGCTTTCTGTTATACCTATCCTGATGCCTAGCCTGTCCTTGATACTACTGTTGTTACCTTTACCTGCAATCCTATATGCTTAGTATAGGATGCTAGTATATTCATCTGTGGCCCTACATTCTTGTCCGTCAGCCGTGCTATACTATCGGGCCGTGATCACTCGGGAGGTGATCACGGGTATATACTATATACGTTATACATGATACATGTGGAGACTAAAGTCGGGTCGGCTGGTGGAGCACCCGCGAGTGGATCTTTGTGGCGGAGCGACAGGGCAGGTTGAGACCGCCTAGGAGAGAGGTGGGCCTGGCCCTGTTCGGCGTTCGCAGATACTTAACACGCTTAACGAGATCTTGGTATTTGATCTGAGTTGGCTACGAGCCTATACGCACTAACCAACTACGTGGGAAAGATATGGGCACTCGGCGTCGTGGTATCAGCCGAAGCACTTCGTGACGCCAGCGACTGAGTGGCGCGCGCCGGATTGGAACGTAAGCCTACTCTTGTATTAAGGGGGCTAGTTCTGCTTTCGGCCGCGTACGCAACGTGCAGGTGTGCTATGGGCGATGGGCCCAGACCCCTGTGCGCTTAGGTTTAGACCGGCGTGTTGGCCTCTCTGTTGAGCCTAGGTGGGGCTGCGACATGTTGATCTTTCGCGGCCGGGCATGACCCGGGAAAGTGTGTCCGGCCAAATGGGATCAAGCGTGTTGGGTAAGTTGGTGCACCCCTGCAGGGAAGTTAATCTATTCGAATAGCCGTGATCTTCGGTAACAGGACGACTTGGAGTTGTACCTTGACCTTATGACAACTAGAATCGGATACTTAATAAAACACACCCTTCCAAGTTCCACAAACAACCCGGTGATCGCTTTTCCACAGGGCGACGAGGGGAGGATCGCCGGGTAGGATTATGCTATGCGATGCGACTGGAGATGCGACTGGAGATGCTACTTGGAGATGCTACTTGGAGATGCTACTTGGAGGACTTCAATCTACTCTCTTCTACATGCTGCAAGACGGAGGCTGCCAGAAGCGTAGTCTTCGACAGGATTAGCTATCCCCTTTTATTCTGGCATTCTGCAGTTCAGTCCACCGATATGGCCCTTTACACATATACCCATGCATATGTAGTGTAGCTCCTTGCTTGCGAGTACTTTGGATGAGTACTCACGGTTGCTTTTCTCCCTCTTTTCCCCTTTCCCTTCTACCTGGTTGTCGCAACCAGATGCTGGAGCCCTGGAGCCAGACGCCACCGTCGACGATGATTCCTACTACACTGGAGGTTCCTACTGCTACATGCAGGCTGCTGACGACGACCATGAGTAGTTTAGGAGGATCCCAGGCAGGAGGCCTGCGCCTCTTTCGATCTGTATCCCAGTTTGTGCTAGCCTTCTTAAGGCAAACTTGTTTAACTTATGTCTGTACTCAGATATTGTTGCTTCCGCTGACTCGTCTATGATCGAGCACTTGTATTCGAGCCCTCGAGGCCCCTGGCTTGTATTATGATGCTTGTATGACTTAGTTTATTTGTAGAGTTGTGTTGTGATATCTTCCCGTGAGTCCCTGATCTTGATCGTACACGTTTGCGTGTATGATTAGTGTACGATTAAATCGGGGGCGTCACACAAGCTTCCCTTTGATACCGAAGCGACGAAAACCTTTCATTCAAGAGACGCAGAGGTAGACATGGTCTCCTATCTCGAAAGCCAAGTCCCGATGCTTACTATCATAGTAGCTCTTCTGGCGCGATTGCGCGGCTTTGAGATTATCGTGAATGACTTTACACATCTCTTCTGCCTCTGTGATCAAGTCATTTCCAAGAAGTTGACGTTCATCAGTCTATGACCAGTTAAGAGGAGTACGACAGTTCCTGCCATAGAGAATTTCAAATGGGGCCTTGCCCAAACTCGCTTGGAAGCTGTTGCTGTAGGAGAACTCGACATATGGAAGACAATCTTCCCACTTCATACCGAAGGAGATGACGCAAGCCCTGAGCATATCTTCAAGAATTTGATTTACTAGCTCGACTTGGCCACTAGTTTGAGGATGAAAATCTGTGCTAAAACAGATGTTGGTGCCCATGGCCTTCTGAAAAGAATCCCAAAACTTGGAGGTGAAGATGCTGCCACGATCTGAACAAATCAACTGCGGAATGCCGTGCAGGGAGACAATCCGGGAGGTATATAGCTCTGCCAATTGAGCTGCTGTGATAGATTCTTTGATAGGAAGAAAATGAGCCACTTTAGTGAGTTTGTCGATGACAACGAAGATAGCATCATTGCCACGCTTGGACTTTGGAAACCCAGTCACGAAGTCCATCTCAATATGGTCAAACTTCCATTCTGGAATGGCAAGAGGTTGGAGGAGACCAGTTGGTCGTTGGTGTTCTGCTTTAACTCTTCTGCAGACATCACATTCATTCACGAACTGAGAAATCTCGCACTTCATTCGAGTCCACCAATACGACTGCTTGAGGTCCTGGTACATCTTTGTACTTCCAGGGTGGATAGAGAGGAGTGAATTGTGAGCCTTGTTCATAATGACTTTACGAAGATCACCTTTAGGCACAACAATGCGATCCTTGAAGAATAGAGTATCCTTGTCATCAAGACGATAGCACTTGTACTTGGATTGACTCTTGGCAATCCCAATCTTCACCTTCGTCACCATAGCATCAAGAAGTTGAGCCTCGTGAATCTGATCTTCCAAAGTAGGAGAGACTTGGAGGTTGGCCAGAAATCCTTGAGGAACAACTTGCAGATTGAGTTTGCGGAAAGCTTCACAAAGCTCGGGTTGGTAAGGCTTGAGAATCAAATTGTTGCAGTAAGCCTTCCTGCTCAATGCGTCAGCAATTACATTGGCCTTTCCTGGAGTATATTCGATACTCGGATTATACTCTTGAATCATTTCGACCAAATGAGTCTGCCTGAGGTTGAGATTAGTCTGAGTGAAGATGTACTTGAGACTCTTGTGGTCAGTGAAGATGTCCACTTTTTGTCCCAATAAGAGATGTCTCCAAGTTAAAAGAGCATGCACAACTGCCGCCAACTCGAGGTCATGAGTGGGGTAGTTCTTTTCGTTGGGCTTCAAATGGCGAGAGGTATAGGCCACAACTTTCTTCTCTTGCATCAACACTGCACCAAGACCTTGAACGGAAGCATCACAAAAGACCTCGAACGGTTTGGATTCATCAGGAGGAGTTAGAACTAGAGCAGTGACTAACTTCTCTTTCAGGGTGTTGAAAGCGATGTCACATTCAGGAGACCAAACGTACTTGACGTACTTCTGGAGAAGGTTGGAAATAGACTTCGCGATCTTCGAGAAGTTCTCAACGAACCTTCGACAATAGCTTGCGAGCCCAAGGAAGCTGCGGAGTTGCTTCACGTTCTGAGGTGGTTCCCAATTCACAATTGCAGACACCTTCTCAGGATTCACAGCAATGCCCTTGGCAGAGATGATATGCCCAAGGTAGAGAACCTCATCGAGCCAAAACTCGCACTTTGAAAACTTGGCATAGAACTGATATTCTCTGAGCTTATCCAGCACCAAACGCAAGTGCTTGGCATGATCCTCCTTGTTCTTGGAAAAGACCAAAATGTCATCGAGGTAGACCAAGACGAAGTCATTTGTGTAGGCGTTGAAGATGAAATTCATCATGCGAGAGAAAGTTGGTGGAGCATTGACGAGGCCGAAAGACATGACAGTGTATTCATATGAACCATAGCTTGTTTTGAATGTTGTCTTGGGGATATCTTCTTCACGAATGCGAATATGATGATAGCCCATACGGAGATCAAGCTTGGAGAATACTTGAGCACCTTTGAGTTGTTCAAATAGCTCATTGATGTTGGGAAGTGGGTACTTGTTCTTTATAGTCTTCTTGTTCAATGGACGGTAGTCGACACAAAGTCGGTCCGTTCCATCCTTCTTCTTCACAAAAAGAACACCACAACCCCATGGAGAAGAACTAGGTTGGATGAGACCCATTCGCTCTTAAATATCGAGTTGCTTCTTCAGCTCCTTCAACTCTTCAGGTCCAAGCTTATAAGGACGTTTGCAAACAGGTTTCGTGCCAGGCTCAAGATCGACGACAAATTCAACTGGCCGGTGCGGAGGCATTCCTGGAAGCTCTTCTGGAAAGACGTCTTGATATTCGCAAATGACCGGAATTTGAGAAATGGCATCCAGTTCACCCTTCTCATTGAGAGAAAACAGTCGGATGGTATCATCATGAGCGGCAAAGACAATTACATCCTCAGACAAATGAGTCAATTGAATCTGCCTGGCAGCATAATCAAGCTGAGCCTTGTGCTTAGAAAGCCAGTCCATTCCAAGAATAAGATCGATATCCGAGTTACCAAGGACCACTGGAGAGGACAGAAACTTGTAGTCGCCCAACGTGATAGTAACATATGGAACCTCCAAACTGGCACTCAAACGTTTGCCGGGAGAAACGATATCCATTTGTTTGCCCAAATGAGAAGACACGAATTCATTCTTGGCAAAAAATGGCTTAGACATGAAACAATGCGATGCACTAGTATCAAAAAGTACTTTTGCAGGAACATCGTTAACAGGAAGGTTACCCATGATGACATCTGACGAGTCCTCTGCCTGAGCTGCATTCATCAAGTTGACCTTGGCGTGCTTGGGGTTATGCTTGACCACTGCATTGCTAGCAGATCTCAAAGGAGGAGGAGGAGGAGGAAAGCGCCTCTGATTGAAGCATTTGTTGGCATAGTGACCCTTCTGCTGACACTTGTTGCACGTGACCTCCAAGAGTGGACGGTGATACGGAGCACTTGATCTTGGAGCTTGAGACGAAGTCTTGTTCTGAAAGCCTGGGTTGGGTGGGTGGGAAGATCCATTCCCACCTTTGCTCTTCTGCTGATAAGGCTGACGGAACGGAGGAGGAGGAAGCCAATACTTTTGCTGCTTAGAAACCACTTGAGTTGAAGAAGAAGAAGAAGTCACATCTCTGACTTGCTTCTTGGAAGCATCGCACTTCAGTTGAGCAGTCTCTTGCTTCATTGCCATATTGTAGAACTCATCGTACTTCTTCGGCTCAAAAAGGACGAGAGCTAGTTGGAGATCTTCTCTGAGGCCACCCCTGAAATGATAAATCATGCTCTTCTCGTCAGGGACGTCCTACTTGGCGAAACAAGCGAGCCTCTGGAACAGAATGTTATACTGGTACACAGACGAGCTGCCTTGCTTCAGGTTGCGGAATTCCTCACGCTTGCTTTCAACAACACTCTTAGGAATGTGATGATCTCTGATGTCTTGATGGAATTCATCCCAGGTAATCACACGGCCTTCTCTGGAATCTTTGTATTGCTGAAACCATTCTGCAGCTTGGTCTTTGAGTTGGAAGGAGGCAAACTTGACAAAGTCCTTAGGCCTGACGTTACTGCACTCGAAATGCTTGCATATATCCACGAGCCAATAATCAGCGTCTGAGGCCTCGACACAGTTGCTGAAGGTCTTTGGCTGGTTAGCGAGGAACTGGTTGAGTGTAGCAAACTGATTCTGATTGTTGCCATGGCCTTGGTTGCGCTCTTATAGAATTTGCATGATCAGCTGCGTGTTTGCATTGGTAGCGGCCATCACAACTTGCCATGCCTCCGGAGGTGGAGGTGGTGGTGGCGGATCCTGATTCTGATTCTGACCCTTAGCAGGAGCTATCCTGAAGAGGGTGACATCCGTTAGCATCTTGACAGACAAATATTTAAGCTGAATCAAATGGATTGAAATTGCAACTTATAGTCTTCACATCCGAACAAAATAAACGAATGCATTCCAATTGAAATGGTCACATATCCATAAATTGAGAAGCCACTTAGATAGAGGTAGAAGAATAAAACAACATGGTACGGACAAGAACAAATACTTGGTGAGGATTACCCAATCCCAAACCAAATATCCACAGAAGAAGAACTAGAGCTACATGAATTCCTACCTATGAAACTCCCAAACCTTTCCGGTTATGCAATCAGGTGTTGGGGATATAGGGGAAGCATAATATCTCACCCAAAGCTAGAAAATCCTATATCCAGCTGTATCCATCCTTCAACACATAACCAAGAAAACTTCAGAAATCATTTACCTCAACCTTCGAAAAGCATCCATTATACAAGTTATGGCAATACTCCCGAACTCCCGCCCCAGTACTGGGTGGCGTCGAGGTTATCTCACCAACAATTGCATAAAAGAGATTTTTTATGTCGGCGAAACTCAGGTATTCCAGAATCTTAACGATAAAATTGTGACGACAACACCTCGGAGCTCAACTCCCCGGGAGACTGCCACAACCCCTAAATGTCGGGAGGCACCAAGAACAATGTTCTCGTCACAAAACCATCGGAACGATTCCAAGATACCCGCGTGATCCTAATTTTTTTTAGTGAAATCTGAGAAGAGAAGAGTCAAAACTCTATGTCAGGATGCCTCCCAGAGCGACGAAGGGACTGAGGAGTAAAAAGAAGTCCTACTCTCCGATATATATAATCCTAAATGACTCAAAACATTTTTCTAGACTCAACAACGCCAACGATTCGATCAAGCAGGGGGCTCCTAAGGTCGGGGAAGGCTCTGATTACCAACTTGTAATGCCCTCGATGCGGCTATATCTCCCACGTGTCGAAGCACGACTTAGAGGCATAACCGCATTGAAAGCAATGTCGCAAGTGAGGTAATCTTCACAACAACCCATGTAAATAAATAAAGGGGAGAGGTACATAGTTGGCTTACACTCGCCACATCACACAAATAGATAAATAAGTCATTACATTCATCCAATACACTCAAGGTCCGACTACGGAACCAAAATGAAGATAAACCCCAAATGCAACATAGTCCCCGATCGCCCCAACTGGGCACCACTACTGATCATCTGGGAAAGACACATAGTAACGACGAGAGTCTTCATCGAACTCCCACTTGAGCTCGGCCATATCATCTGGAGCGGTATCATCGGTCCCTGCATCTGGTTTTGGAAGTAATTTGTGAGTCACGGGGACTCAGCAATCTCACACCCTCGCGATCAAGACTATTTAAGCTTATAGGTAAGGTAAAGGTATGATGTGGAGCTGCAGCAAGCGACTAGCATATATGGTGGCTAACATATTCGCAAAAGAGAGCGAGAAGAGAAGGCAAAGGCACGAGCGACAAACTATGATCAAGAAGTGATCCTAGAACAACCTACGTCAAGCATTACTCCAACACCGTGTTCACCTCCTGGACTCTGCCGAGAAGAGACCATCACGGTTACACACGCGGTTGGTTCATTTTAATTAAGTTAAGTTTCAGGTTATCTACAACCGGACATTAACAAATTCCCATCTGCCCATAACCGCGGGCACGGCTTTCGAAAGTTCAAATTCCTGCAGGGGAGTCCCAACTTAGCCCATCACAAGCTCTCATGGTCAACGAAGGATATTCCTTCTCCCAAGACATTCCGATCAGACTCGGCATCCCGGTTACAAGACATCCTTGACAATGGTAAAACAAGTCCAGCAACACCGCCCGAATGTGCTGACAAATCCCGATAGGAGCTGCACATATCTCGTTCTCAGGGCACACTCAGATGAGACATCATACGAGTAAAACCAACCCTCAAGTTGCCCCGAGGTGGCCCCGTAGTCTACTCGGTCGGACCAACACTTAGAGGAGCACTGACCCAGGGGGGTTTAAATAAAGATGACCCTTGGGCTCCGGAAACCCAAGGGAAAAAGAGGCTAGGTGGAAAATGGTAAAACCAATGTTGGGCATTGTTGGAGGAGTTTTATTCAAGGCGAACTGTCAAGGGGTTCCCATTATAACCCAACCGTGTAAGGAACGCAAAATCCAGGAACATAACACCGATATGACGGAAACTAGGGCGGCAAGAGTGGAACAAAACACCAGGCATAAGGCCGAGCCTTCCACCCTTTACCAAGTATATAGGTGCATTAAGATAAACAAGATAATATGGTGATATCCCAACAATAAACATGTTCCAACAAGGAACGATCTCCAATCTTCACCTGCAACTAGCAACGCTATAAGAGGGGTTGAGCAAAGCGGTAACATAGCCAAACAACGGTTTGCTAGGACATGGTGGGTTAGAGGTTTGACATAGCAATATGGGAGGCATGATAAGCAAGTGGTAGGTATCATAGCATAGGCATAGCAAAAGAGCGAGCATCTAGCAAGCAAAGATAGAAGTGATTTCGAGGGTATGGTCATCTTGCCGGCAAAGTTCTCAGAGTTGCCTTGATCCTCAAAAGTGTACTCAACGGGCTCCTCGTTCACGTACCCGTGTCCCGGCTCTACCCAAGCAAGAACAACAAGCAAAAGGAACACAATCAACCACGTGCAATGCTCAATCAACATGATGCAAACATGGTATGATATGCGGGATGCGATATGTGATGCATATGCAAGATTTGGCAAGGAATGATTGAACCTGGCCCCAACTTGGAAATCCAAGAGTGCCACTGGAAAGGTGAGGTTATTTCGGTTGAAATCGATATAAAGATCACCAGAATCGGATGCACGGTTTGGAAATGGCAAGCAAAACAAATATGGCACCGGTCTGCGAATAACAGCAAGTAGCCATCTAAATGCATCAAGATAAATAAGCTACAACACTCAAACAAGACAACAAAATATATGGCAGGTATCCTCTCATGATTCTTGACAAAAGATAAACACTGAGCTACGGCTAATTCAATCATTAACAGGTTCAAACAAGCATGGCAAAAGTGCAAAATACAACAGGTTTCAAACTTGGTGAAATTAACAGCATGTCAGGAATTTATCATCAGGAAGAAATCTTTAGAGCATGAAAACTACATGCTACAGCAACATATCATGGCAAAGCAAGGCATGGCATGAAGCTACTCAAAGCATATAACAAAAATACCTTAGTGACCATGAGCCAAAAGGGATCATAATATAATTGCAAGCATGTGAACATAGCAAAAACATAAATAGATTCAGGCTTAGTGAAAAACTGGAGCATGGCAAAACAGATAATGAGTAGGCATGTTTACGAGCTTGATGCACTCACTACGAGGCATTGCATGACAAGCTAAGTATACACCCAGCAAATAGACATGGCATAGAAGCTAGACATGGCAATAACAATAACATAGCATGCACGGATCAACAACAATAAGCTTTGCAAAAACGCTAAACATGTTAACAATCTGCCAGGAACATTTTATAGCAAAATTAGAGCTCGATTGACTCAAGCTAGGGTGCTCCATAATTGCAAACAAAGACATGGATGGATAGAGCACAACATTATCTACAAAACATCCTTACTAGTCATGCTCAAAAGAGGCACGGATCACTAGGAAACAACATGAACATATGGCATAAAAATAATGACAGGGCAAGGACTTAGTGAAATTCTAAGTCCCTGAAATCAGCATCATTGAGTAAGCTACTTTGCATGCTTGTGCTAGTCACCACAAAGATCACAAAAATACATGGCATACACCCCTGTAAAGATAACATGGCATTCTACAAAACACATGTAGAGCTCATGATCATAGCATGCACACATTAATCATGGCAAAAATGACAAAAGTGCATTTGCTGAAACAGATCTGAAATAATCCTCACATAGCTACGATGAGGAAGTTATGGCATGAGGAAGAATGCAAAATAATATGCAAAATAGGAGCGAAGCCAACCCTAAAAAATAGATCTCAGATCTGAGGCGCGGAAGTCGAGGTTCGTCGCCATTGCACTATTCACCGGAGTCGGACGTCGCCGAACTTGGAGCCACCGGAGCGGGGAGGGGATGGATCCGGCGTGGAGGTGGCTGGCGTCGGGTGCGGCAGATGCGGCGGAGGGCGGCGAGATAGCGGGGGAGGTCGCCGGGGACGGGGTCGGGCGCGCCGTCGACGGAGAGGAAGGCGGCGGGGATCGGGCGCAGGCGCGGGGCGGGCGGCCCGGTTCGACGGCGAGGAGGGCCCGCCCTAGGCCGGGACGGGCCGCGACGGCGGTGGAGGCGCGGTGCGCCACGTGTCGCCCGTCGGTTGGTGGCGAGTTCGTCCGGCGCGGGCGGACGTTGTCCGGTGGCGGCGCGAGCGGATTTTAGGGTTAGGGGGAGAGGAGACCCGGGATTTTCGGGAGAGGATCTATATAGAGAGGTAGGGGGAGCTAGGAAGCTCCAAATGAGATGCGGTTTTCGGCCACGCGATCGTGATCGAACACTCTAGATGATGGAGGAGGTTTAGGTGGGTTTTGGGCCACTTTGGAGGGGTGTTGGGCTGCAACACACACGAGGCCTTTTCGATCCCTCGGTTAACCGTTGGAGTATCAAACGAAGTCCAAATGGCACGAAACTTGACAGGCGGTCTACCGGTAGTAAACCAAGGCCCCATGACAAGTCTCGGTCCAATACGAAAACGTTTAGCACCCACACACGAAAAGAGGTAGAAAGGACCACCAGAGGACATAGGAGCGCCGGAATGCAAAACGGACAACGGGGAAAATGCTCGGATGCATGAGACAAACACGTATGCAAATGCAATGCACATGATGACATGATATGAGATGCATGACAAAGACAAAACAACATAAAGACAATAACCCAACAACAAGGAAATAGAATAACTTAGGGCCGAAAACGGCAAGAGTTGGGATACATATAAGGTAAATTACATCCGGGGTGTTACACCTTCCTAGCGAAGTTATTGAAGATCTTTTGGACCTGCGATTTATCAAGAAAGAACACCCACGTAAATCTTAAAAAAAATCATCAACTATAACTAGACCAAATGAGTTACTGCCGAGACTCTTGTAGGCATTGGGACCAAAGAGATCCATATGAAGTAGCTCGAGCGGTCTTCTCGTGGTCATAATGTTCTTCACGGGGTGACTTCCTCCAACTTGTTTTCCTGCTTGACAAGCACTACAAAGTCTATCCTTGTCAAATATAACATATTTTACTCCAAGGATATGATCACCTTTACTAAGCTTATCAAGATTCCGCATGCCCACATGACCTAACCCTCTATGCCACAACCAGCCTTTCGAGGATTTAGCAATTAGGCAAGTTCTAGGTTGAGCCTTTCTAGTGAAATCAACAATATACAGATCACCTCTACGTGTACCGGCAAAGACCATTTTATGATTATCTCTACGAAACACTTGGCAATCTACTTCAGTAAATAGGACATTGAAACCAAAGTTAGCAAGTCTAGATGGAAAGTAAATTGTAGCCAAGAGATTCAACGAGCATGACATTTTGTATGGAGCTATCATGTGAGATGGCCACCTTACCAAGGCCAACCACCTTACCCTTTGAGTTGTCACCAAAAGTGACATACTTTCGAGGGCCGTCGTTTTCAGCAAGCTCACGAAACATATCTTTGTCTCCGGTCATATGATCGGTACATCCACTATCAAGGACCCATTCCTTTCCTCCAGCCATGTAGCCGCGAAGATTAGCCATAAGACCAAAGTGTCTCATTACATCATCAAGATCATAGTCACTATCATCATCCTCATCATAGCAACGACACCAGAAATCCTTCTTGCTACCTCTTGAGCACTGCATTGGTTTTCCCTTGAAGAGGAAAGGGTGATGCAGTAAAGCAGCGTAAGTATTTCCCTCAGTTTTTGAGAACTAAGGTATCAATCCAGTAGGAGATCACGCTCAAGTCCCACGCACCTACACAAACAAATAAGAACCTCGCAACCAATGCGATAAAGGGGTTGTCAAGCCCTTCTCGGTCACTTACGAGAGTGAGATCTGATAGATATGATAACATAATATTTTTGGTATTTTTATGATAAAGAGAAATAAAGATGCAAACTAAAATAAAAGGTAAAGGAAATAACTAAGTATTGGAAGATTAATATGATAGAAGATAGACCCGGGGGCCATAGGTTTCACTAGTGGCTTCTCTCAAGAGCATAAGTATTATGGTGGGTAAACGAATTACTGTCGAGCAATTGATAGAATTGAGCATAGTTATGAGAATATCTAGGTATTATCATGTATATAGGCATCACGCCCGAGACAAGTAGACCGAAACGATTCTGCATCTACTACTATTACTCCACACATCGACCGCTATCCAGCATGCATCTAGAATATTAAGTTCATAATAACATAGTAATGCTTTAAGGAAGATGACATGATGTAGAGGGATAAACTCATGAAATATGATATAAACCCCATCTTTTTATCCTCGATGGCAGCAATACAATATGTATCGGTTCCCTTTCTGTCACTGGGATCGAACACCGCAAGATTGAAACCAAAGCTAAGAACTTCTCCCATTGCAAGAAAGATCAATCTAGTAGGCCAAACCAAACTAATAATTCAAAGAGACTTGCAAAGATAAACCAATCATACATAAAAGAATTCAGAGGAGAATCAAATATTGTTCATAGATAATCTAGATCATAAACCCACAATTCATCGGATCTCGACAAACACACCGCAAAAGAAGATTACATCGAATAGATCTCCAAGAAAATCGAGGAGCACTTTGTATTGAGATCCAAAGAGAGAGAAGAATCCATCTAGCTAATAACTATGGACCCATAGGTCTGAAGTAAACTACTCACACATCACCAGAGAGGCCATGGAGTTGATGTAGAGGCCCTCCGTGATCAATGTCGCCTTCGGTGGAGCTCCGGAAAAGGCCCCGAGATGGGATCTCTCGAGTACAGAAGGTTGCGGCGGTGGAATCAGGTTTTCCTGGTGCTCCTGGATGTTTGGGGGGGTACGTGGATATATATATATAGGAGGAAGAAGTACGTCGGTGGAGCAGCAGAGGGCCCACGAGGGTGGAGGGCGCGCCTAGAGGGGTAGGCGCACCCCCCTGCCTCGTGCCTTCCTCCCTTGTTTCTTGGCGGCCACTCCAAGTCTCCTGGATCATGTTTGTTGAGAAAATCACGTTCTCGAAGGTCTCATTCCGTTTGGACGCCGTTTGATATTCCTTTTCTTCGAAACCCTAAAATAGGCAAAAAAAATAGCAATTTGGGCTGGGCCTCCGGTTAGTAGGTTAGTCCCAAAAATGATATAAAAGTGTAAAATAAAGCCCATTAACATCCAAAATAGATAATATAATAGCATGGAGCAATCAAAAATTATAGATATGTTGGAGACGTATCAGCATGTTCTGATGGAGGGGTATATATAGCATCCACACAAAATCTAACCGTTACACACAATTGACCAAAGTCGGTGGGACCGAATCAGAAAATTCGGTCAGACCGATTCAGTTCATAATGTGACCGTTAGGCTTTTCAGTGGGACTGACATGATCAGCTCGGTGGGACCGATGTGCTTGGGTTAGGGTAAAACCTCATCTCGGTTTGACCGATTACACAAACTCGATGGGACCAATTTGGGAAGTGAAACAGAGAGTTGGCCAAGCAAACTCGATGGGACCGATTGCATATCTCGGTGAGACCAAGATTATTGCAATAGGCAACAGAGAGTTTGCAAGCCCATCTCAGTGAGATCGAGATTCCACGGGTTTGACCGAATTGATTAGGGTTTGTGGCAATGGCTATGTCAAGAGAAATCGGTGGCACCGGATGAAAGATTTCGGTGGGGCCAAGTTTGACTTTTGGTTTGGGACATATGTGGATATGAGAAAGTGGTTGATGGCTTTGGAGGATATCACTAAGAACTTTGAGCAAGAAACCCATTAAGCAACACCTCATCCCCTTTTAATAGTATTGGCTTTCCTATGGACTCAATGTGATCTTGGATCACTAAAGGTAAAATGCAGAGTCTTGAGCTTTTGAGCTTGAGTCAATCCTTTGTGCTTAGCATCTTGAAGGGGTTCCACATCCTCTTGTCCATGCCACTCCATCTGTTGAACTTGTCTGAAATATACTAGGTGAAAATATTAGTCCAACAAGAGATATGTTGACATTAATTACCAAAACCACCCAGGGAGCATTTGTGCTTTCACCACGACAATGGTTGCAACCTGGCGAGCGGACAACAAAGCTGAAACCAACATTTGTTTTTGCTACAACTAACCAAAGCCAAAGCTTGAACCGCAGTTGGTTTTTGCTTCAACCAATAAGTGAGTTGGAACCACATCTAGTTTTTCTACAACTCATCGCCTTTTTGCTACAATCGGCGGCTATGTAGTTTTGTGGCCGGTGACGACTAATGGATGCAAGCGGGAGATCAGGAAGCTGCAACGTGTTGTGAAAAAGCTACGACCGGTAACAAAAAAAGCTTTGGTGGGCGGACTGACATGATGCATCCAACGGCAGTGAACTTTTGGCCGGCGACGGTAGGCGGCCGCGGCTTCAACCTACAACCAACGAGATGCAACCGGCAGATGTAAATTATACAATCGTACATGTATGAAGCTACATCCACATTAGCCAGAGCTGCAACTCCGTTTGGGGGATGGTGCAAACCATTGTTTTTTGCTGCAACTGTCGTCATTTTTCCTACAACATTTCATAGGAATTGACTGGTGCCGTTGTTCGTGAATCCTGTGCAGCGAGCGTAGATGGCCAAGGCGGCGGTGGTGCATCGAGTGTTGCAACCATGGAGCTTTGACGATGCGAGTTGCAACCTGATGGCAACGGGGGTTTGCAACCTGTTGGCGGCAGAGCTTCAACCAGAATTGACCACCTGTCGTCCACCGAATGTCGTTCGCCATGGAAGCTGGAAACCGCTCGAATCGCCTGATTAGGCAGAGTGGGTTGGCTCCTAATCCCCATGGGCGGCTTTTTTAATGAATAGCCCCACAAACTGATGGCTCCTAACCGGATGTTGGAAGCGAGTCATGTAAAATTACAACGCAAGGGGAAATCTTATGTTGGTAGGGCGAGCAGTGGGGTGCCATAGAGACATCGGAAAATTCTGGCTCGCTCGGTGGACCGGCATGAAAATTACTTATACTTCACCCACTGATTATTTTCAATGTGAGTCCCACCACAACTTAATTACAAATTTAGTTTAATGAAAATTTAAATTCAAAGTAATACAACCAAATGTTAATATAGATTACATGGAGCTCTTAGGAGTTGTTTGGTTACGAAGATTTTGCTAAACTAGTTTCCTCTAAACGTGCTTATGGTTATAACCAAACTAAAACCATGTTTGGTTAGCATACCAGATTTGAGGATAAGCAAAAATTAGTTTTCGTAAACCTGGAAAAGTGGGTTTATGGAAAAATGACGATTCAACGTTTTTCTGTACACCGATTCAGCGTATCCATATTTTGAAGCCCCGTGCTCGATGAGACTTCCTCGAGACCTCGACGATGCCATCCTCACCTCCACCGACCACCACGGTCAGATTATACACCAGGTCAAACACGCTCATACCATCGCCGTTGGTTGTCGCTCGCCGGCTAAGCTACAACACTCTAGTCAGGCACCGTGGGAGTGCAGGCGACAGAGCCGGGAGTCGCTGGCGGAGGGAGCTCACCAGAGAGGGTTTCTCCTGCAATTGAGGGGCTGGGAAGTTAGCTAGGTTGAATAGATGGTGCACACAGGAGGACTTGATGAAAGAGCCGCCGTGGTGTCCGTGGTGGAGGCGTGGAGATACTCGCCGAGGTTGGAGGAGAAGGCCGAGAAAAGGAAAAAATGGGTGCTTAGGATAGTTGATTGGCAGTGGAAGGACGTCCATGGTGAAAGCGTGGACCTACTCGCCGGGGTTGGAAGAGCGGCGACGCTTGTGGCCAAGCGGAGCAGCCATGCACGACAGGTGCTCGACACGGTGTCTCGAGGACGGGGGCGAGGGGAGAAAGGGGAGCTGCACAGTGGCGCAAGAGTAAAGCAGCAGGCAGGGCAGCGCTGCCGCAGCGGCCATGTCCATCTGTTAGCTTGTTTGGCGCTGGGAGCAACTCCTATTGCGCGGCTGGCCATGTCGTTCATGGCATGTTGTGAGAGAAAAAGGGGCGGGAGCTGGCTTGAGAATTGATTGGATGAGGACGATAGCATGGTCGAAGGGACTTCCAAACAAAGAATTTATTAAACTTGTTTTTACCATTTTCTTATCCAATCAAGATTTTCTATATACTTATTCCTAACCGAATTGTTAACAAAACTGGTTTTCTAAAAAATCTCTTTAAAAATGTTTTACTAAAACTAGACGCTTACAATTTTTATCCAAACAACCACTTATAATAGATATATGTAACAACTCAGCCTCTGATATAAGCATATTATTTGGATTAATAGTGGCTAGTGGTAATAAAATCTCTACGTAATAAGTTGATCATGTGTACTCGAATTTATAGAAATGTGATATGCTCGAGATTTGAAGGAGTGAAATGGTTTTTAGTTATAATATCTCTAATATAATTTATATCAAACTTTTATACTTTCGTATAAAACACTTTATTATGTCCAATTCAAAAAATATATGCTACATAATTAATGTTTATTATCTTTTTAGTTAGTGTAATAGACCAAGTATTGTGTTTTTGTTATACAATTGTAGTGTGTATCATTACAAAAAGTACATTTGAACTGTGATAAATATAAATTGTATTTTGTAGTAAAATTCACTTGAATAATTGTCAATAGTCACATAAAGTATATAGCATGAATGTTTATGTATATTTTAATATTTTTAAACATCATTGTAGAGACCTGCAAAGCATATGATGAAACAAATATCTTAATAATGATTTTCTAGTGTAAGATTAGTAGGCATATTTCTATAAACTTCTAGTGTATAAGTTGAGTCGTTTGTATTGTTTTTCATTGTTTTGGTCAAACATGTCCTTAAGTAACCATGAGTTCAATAATAATTGAACACCTGCTCTCTAAATTTTATTCAACTACCACTTATAGAAATCATCAATGAACATAAAAATATCATGGCTTCTGCTACTTATGTATCTACTAGTTAGCGTGCACGTGCAACACACGTCTCAACCAAAGCAGCACATGAAATTCATGTGTATTGAATTATGTAGTGTCGATAATCCTTGCCTCTCTAAAGGTGAAGTTCAGTGCAAACCCCATATTTTACCTTCTGAGGATGTATGTGAGGTTGGGGTAGACCAAAAAGAAATCATAATCCAAGAAGAAATTGCAATCATATAGTAAAGATTTCATAATGTCTAATTTATTCTGTGAACTTGGAAGGACTTATAATACATACTAGATGATACTCCACGCGTTGCTGCGGAAGTATGAGCAAACAATTATGTGTGGAGATGTGGATTTAGTTAAGCAAATGGGAAGAGATAAACCTGACCAAACAGAAATACATGTCTCAATCAAGATAATCATGTGTTATATAGAACCAACTCAATGAATAATTCTTGGAAAAAACATTAGTCCCTAATGGGCGAAAAAGAATACAATTATTTAGATTGCAAGAACATGATTATTGTGTCTGTATGTAAGGCTGGATGTTTGGTGAAAATAGGTAAGCAAGCTTGTAATTTGAGGTCGCCCTGGCCTCACCTCCGAAAGGTAGCAAGATAAATAAAAGGGACAATTGCATTTTTACCCCTAGTTGGTTCCTACACACGGGTTTTGCCCTTACTTTTCGAGCTTGCTCAGTTTTGCCCGTACTTTTTCCATCGAGGTCTGATACGTCTCCAACGTATCTATAATTTTTGATTGCTCCATACTATTATATTATCTGTTTTGGATGTTAATGAGCTTTATTTTACACTTTTATATCATTTTTGGGACTAACCTATTAACCGGAGGCCCAGCCCAAATTGTTGTTTTTTGCCTATTTCAGTGTTTCACAGAAAAGGAATATCAAATGAAGTCCAAACGGAATGAAACCTTCGGAAACGTGATTTTCTCAACAAATGTGATCCAGGAGACTTGGAGTGGGCGTCAAGAAACAATCAAGGAGGCCACGAGGCAGGGGGCGCGCCTACCCCCCTGGGCGCGCCCTCCACCATCGTGGGGCCCTTGTTGCTCCTCCGATCTACTTCTTCCTCCTATATAAGTCCACGTACCCCGCAAACATCCAGGAGCACCACAAAAACCTAATTCCACCGCTGCAACCTTCTGTACCCGAGAGATCCCATCTTGGGGCCTTTTCTGGAGCTCTGCCGGAGGGGGCATTGATCACGGAGGGCCTCTACATCAACTCCATGGCCTCTCCGGTGATGTGTGAGTAGTTTACTTCAGACCTTCAGGTCCATAGCTAGTAGCTAGATGGCTTCTTCTCTCTCTTTGGATCTCAATACAAAGTTCTCCTCGATTCTCTTGGAGATCTATTCAATGTAATCTTCTTTTGTGGTGTGTTTGTCGAGATCCGATGAATTGTGGGTTTATGATCCAGATTATCTATGAACAATATTTGATTCTTCTCTGAAAATTCTTTTATGTATGATTTGTTTATCTTTGCAAGTCTCTTCGAATTATCAATTTGGTTTGGCCTACTAGATTTATCTTTCTTGCAATGGGAGAAGTGCTTAGCTTTGGGTTCAATCTTGCGGTGCCTGATCCCAGTGACAGTAGGGGAAACGACATGTATTGTATTGTTGCCATCGAGGATAAAAATATGAGGTTTATATCATATTGCATGAGTTTATCCCTCTACATCATGTCATCTTGCTTAAGGCGTTACTCTGTTCTTATGAACTTAATACTCTAGATGCATGCTGGATAGCGGTCGATGTGTGGAGTAATAGTAGTAGATGCAGAATTGTTTCGGTCTACTTGTCATGGACGTGATGCCTATATACATGATCATGCCTGGATATTCTCATAATTATTCGCTTTTCTATCAATTGCTCAACAGTAATTTGTTTACCCACCGTAATACTTATGCTATCTTGAGAGAAGCCACTAGTGAAACCTATGGCCCCTAGGTCTATTTTCCATCACACAAGTTTCCAATCTATTTTATTTTGCAATATTTACTTTCAATCTATATCATAAAAATACCAGAAGTATTTATCTTATTATTATTATCTCTATCAGATCTCACTCTTGCAAGTGGCCGTGAAGGGATTGACAACCCCTTTATCGCGTTGGTCGCGAGGTTCTTATTTGTTTGTGTAGGTACGAGGTGACTCGCGCGTGGTCTCCTACTGGATTGATACCTTGGTTCTCAAAAACTGAGGGAAATACTTACGCTGCTTTACTGCCTCACCCTTTCCTCTTCAAGGGAAAACCAACGCAGTGCTCAAGAGGTAGCAAGGTCCCTCGAATGCCCTTTGACCGTTTGACCAAAACTTTGAAAATTCATAACTAATTCATATGAACTCAGAAAAATGCAAATAAGATATCAAAATGTTCAGATAAACATTACCTTTATGTGCATATCATTTGCATTGAGGAAAAAGCAACCTTTAAAATACCTTAGGTAATTAATGTTATTAACATTGTTAAAAATAAAAAGGGTATAAACAATATTTTTTTCATGAATGAAAATTACATGCAATGTAGGTGATGTTTTGTGAAGATCCTGTTATCTTACTTGCATTTTTCTGTGTTCGTATCAACTTGTTATGAAGTTTACAAATAATGGTCAAAGTCGTTAGAACATTCTTAATAAGATGATATGAACTCAGAAAAATACAAATAAGATATTTGGATGTTCAGAAAACATACCTACATTTACCTCGGCGACACAGGAGGGGCTGGGTGCAGAGCTCGGGTATAAGAGGGAGGGGTGAGCTCACGTTGAAAGGCATCTTTGCGCTTGGGGCAATGACGCAGCTAGTGAGGTAATACCGAGGCGCGTCAATTGCTGGTTGAAAACTATTTCCAAACCCCCTCTTTGGCCCTCCCTTTGTGATGGGCCATTGAGAATTTCTAAAAGGGCTCCCTCTCCTTCGGACGAGGGTAAAGCCCTACAATACTCGAATTCAAATCCTTTTTAGCTACCAATTTTATTCTTACTCTGGCAGTTCCCTGGCCTGGTGTGTCGACCAGCTTTGATGAGTTTGTGGCTGGCTGGTCTTCTTCTTTCAAATTAACCACAACAGTTCATCTGCTGTTCTAAGGAAAAAGAGTCTTGACACAACTATTCATACTATGCGGAGATTGTGACGGCAAATACTGGAGCACCTTATTAGCACTCTCACAACTGACTGACATATACGTACAATGGTACAATTCCGCAAAGGCATCCTTCTCTTTCTCTGGCCTGTCGACTTCAGGTCTTCCTTCTTCAGGGAGTCTGCTGAAACGCTGGCAATCCTGACCTGTTTCAACCAATGAATGCTGCTGTAGGTGCTTGTTATTGAAATCATTCAGCTTTACAATTGCAGTTCATAGTTGTACGCTGTCTGTCAGCATTCAGCTTGATGTTTTAGAGATACGCTTACTGGCTACTGCCTTTGGGTTCTTGTTACTAATGTCATCGAACTTATGCCTTCCGGCTTAATAGTAAGCTATTGATGTGCCAAATTAGTTTTCATTCATACCCGTTCGTAAGCTATTGCGGCTCAAATGAACACTCAATATCTGAAAGTGCAACTTTCTGCCAGCCACCAAACTTGCACTAATTGTCACATCCCTAGTTCTGGTATGACCTAGACCAGCTAGTCAGTTGTGCATCATGTTAAAATTCCATTTAAATTTGAAATGGGAATTGTGAAACCCTCAGAATCATTTATGAAAATGACCCAAGTAAAAGTTGCTCCAAAAAGGTCCAAGAAAATGTTCATGTTGCTCTTTGAAATATTGGTCAGAGGTAAAATTCAAACCAACATTTTCAGGAGCTCATAAGTATTTATCTTGGGCATTTGGAATTAATGCAGTAATTATTTGCTTTGGATATATATTGTTATATATATAAAATATTGTCCAAAAATTATGCCAGTAGTTGAGGAGCTCAGGAATAATACCACTAGCCCCTGCAAAAATTGGCATAAGTAAATAAAATGATTTAGTATTTTTACTAAATCAAAACAAATGTCAGAAAAATAGAAAAGAAAAACAAAAGGGAAATACTTACCTGGACCTTACCTGCAGCCTGGCAGCCCGGTGGCCCATCAGGCCGGCCCAGCTGACTGGCGCTGCCAGTCGTCCTCCTCCTCAAGCCAGAAGGACGAGCACGCACGCGCGCCCGAGAGCGCCACGCCACCAGGGCGTCTGCCTGTGTCCCCAGGCCAGCTCGACACCGCGGCCGACCTCCTTGGTGCCGTCCCGATCGCTCTGACTCCCCCTCACTCTCCCCGTGTCCATCCCCCTCCTCTGATTTCTCTGCGCAGCACCACCAGACGCCACCATCGCCGCAGCTCGCCGCTGCCGCGGCCACAGCCATCTCCTCACCCCTCTATCGTGTCCACCAGCACCGCCGTTGAGCTCCGCCTCCCCAAGCCGAAGGAATCGAGCCCGAACGCCCTGCATCGCCTCCACGCCATCGTCTTCAAACTCGGGTTGACTGAGATCGCCGTCGCCCGTACGTCGCCATCAGGCCGCCCCCGAGCTCGCCGTCTCCTTCATACGAACCGCCGTGAGCCCTGCCTCTTTCCCTTCTCTCCCCGTGCTCTTCTCCTCGACATAGCCGCTGCTTCACCGACGACCGAATCGCGCCGCCGCTTGAGCCCCTCGCCGTCGTGGCCACAGTCATCGTACCCCCCCAACCGAGCACACCCACGTGCTCACCGCACCATGCAGAGGCCGTAGGTGCTACGCCCGCATCGCCACGCTCACTACAGCTTCGAACCCGAGCTCGACCGAACTCCGGCCGCCGCGGACTTGCTCGCCGTCGTTGGCTCCGGCCACCATAGGCCCGGCCTCCACCACCACTAGATGCGCGCCTGCAAGAGCTCTCCAACGAGCCCAAGAACAGCCTCGCCCGTTCCCTGTGGGCGTTTTCCGAGCCGCGCCGCCGTCCCGGGCCTCACCGGTGGGTTTGACCCGCTAACTGGGGTTGACCCTCCCCCTTATGTCACTGACGCGTGGGCCACCCCCCTGACATCTTTAGTTAGTATTAGATTAACACTAATTAACCTAGGTTAGTTACCTAGTTAGTCACTGACCAGTGGGCCCGGCGCCCACTAATCCTAATTAGACTAAATAAACCCCCTGTTAACTAACTGAGTCACTGACGTGTGGACCCCACACGTCAAGTTTGACTTGGTCAGCGCCTTTGACCTGCTGACACAATGCTGCTGTCATGCTGATGCAATATATCATTTTCTGGTATTAAAATAAATTAGGAAATTCCAGAAAATGACATAAACTTCAAAAATTCATAGAAATTCAACCGTAGCTCAGATTGCAATAATTTATATATGAAAAATTATCAGAAATATTCAATCTATCCATCTGTACCAGTTTCATGCATGTCAAACCAACTTATACCTATTGTATAAGTGAAACACTAAAATGGCTTATATAAAGAGCTTATTTTAGAGATGCATTTGAATCTTTGGTTCAAATGGATTTCATCCAAATAAAAGCCAGTTGCATTAGCTCAATCAGCATCACATATTCATGCCATGATCATGCATCATATTGTTGCATATGCTTGTCTTTGATTATCGACACCGTTCCTTCTTGATAGGTCCTGCTCCGGAGACCGATCCAGAGTACCTGTCAGAGGAGCAGTGCCCCCCCTGTTGATCTACCAGGCAAGCAAACCCCCTTGTTCATTCCGATACAATCCTACTCTCTCGCTCCTGCTCTCATTTATTGCATTAGGACAACAACGATTCAACTGCTACTTTATGCTGCGGTAGTTGAACCCATTCCTCTGCATGACCTGTCATTGCCACAGTAAATAGTTAAAACCCACTAGCATGTGTAGGAGTTGATTGAGCCATGTTGTGTTCTTACCATGCCATGCCTGCTATTGCTTAGAGTTGTGTCAGGTCTGATTCATCGGGAATGAATTGGAGTGGTACGATATGTTCTGGTGCAGAGAGTTAAGCGTGTGAACACGATTTGGTAAAGGTAGCGGTGAGAGGCCATGTAGGAGTACATGGTGGGTTGTCTCACTGGAACCGTCCTTAAGCACTGAGTTCCGTATATGTTGTCCAATGACTAGCTACTACCACACATTGGAATGCTTAAGTGCCCCTCTCGACTTATTAGCCAACTTGATCTCTGTCCAGGAGTCGCAAATAGTTCCTGGTGTTTGTAGGTAGTGTTAGTAGTCTACCAAGTGGCACCCGACCAGGTGGGCTTGGGACAGACTAGGCACAAGTGGCATGGTGTACCAAGCGTAGATCCATCCGGCAAGGTGGGCTTGGGAACCCTGCATATATCGTTTGGGGCCGTGAGCGACACCCCGGCCGGATCTCCTTGCGGATGGAACCTGAATAGGCGATAAACCTGGACTAGAGTCTTGTGTGGTTAGTCAGGTTGTGGCCGACACCCTCGCCAGGCTTCCACTTGAAGGTTGCCGAGATACATGACGTGTACATGGTGATAAGTGGTGAGAGCGTGTGTGAAGAAGTACACCCCTGCAGGGTTATCATGATCAATTCGAATCGCGGTGTCCTCAGTTATGGACTTCTTGGATGCTTATGTGGTACATAGACAACTTAAAGTGGATACTCTAAAATGCTCAAGACAAGTGTGAGTGCTATGGATGGCCTTCTCGTAAGAAGACGAGGATGAATCCATAGTGGTGTATTGATGTGGTGATTAGTGGACTCGTGTGTGCTGCCTCACCTCAAAGAAGTTTCTCGTTGTCGTAGAATAGGATAGCCACTGAGTCAAAGCTGGTTTGCTGCAACTAAACCCCACATTACCTTCTTGATACAAATGCATGTATGATAGGATCTGATGTAAGTCTTGCTGAGTACCTTTGTACTCACGTTTGCTTTATTTATGTTTTGCAGCTGAGACATCTGTCTCACTAGTAGTACCGCTTGGATTTCGACGAGTAGCTTGCACCTCAGCTACGATCTTGTGCCCTTGGGAGAGACTTGTAGATAGTCAGGCCTCTTAGCCTCTTCTTTTGTAGTTGTCTGTACCCAGACATGTAATGCTTCCGTTGCTTGTATGCTCTGAATGATGGGTCATGTGACCCCTGTTTGTATTTTATGCTATGTGGCTCTTCTGAGCCTTTATCTATATGAGTTTGCGTTATGTTGTGATGCCATGTTGTACAGCACATACTTGCATGTTATGCGTACGTGTGACGTGTATTGCTATGTGTGGGATCCGACAATCTAGTTGTTTATCCTTGGCAGTCTCTCTTATGGGGAAATGTAGTCTAGTGCTTCCTTGAGCCATAGTAGTCCGCTACAGCCCGGTTCACCGGAGTCCTGCTAGCCCAGCACTACTGCTCAGGACACTTGACTGGCCGGCATGTGCTTCACTTCGTTCCTGTGTCTGTCCCTTCGGGGAAATGTCACGTGGTGACATCCAGAGTCCTGCCTAGCCTGCTACAGCCCGGGTTCCCCAGAGTCCTGTTAGCCCAGTGCTACAGCCCGGATTCACACGCTGCTGACCGACATGCTCGATGTGAATCATGTATGCCTGTCCCCATGGGTTAGTGCCGCTTTGGGTTCATGACTAGCCATGTCGGCCCGGGTTCTCTGTCATATGGATGCTAGCGACACAATCATATATGTGAGCCAAAAGGCGCAAACGGTCCCGGGCCAGGGTAAGGCGACACCCGTGGGAATACCGTGCGTGAGGCCGCAAAGTGATATGAGGTGTTACCGGCTAGATCGATGTGACTTGGAATCGGGGTCCCGACAGCTTTGGTATCAAAGCCTGACTGCCTGTAGGATTTCCAAGCCAACCTGGTCGAAGTTGAGTCTAGAAATTCTTTAGCTATATAGGGGAATTGATTGTGGAAGGGAACGTAAGGCTCTTTTTACTCCTTATACCTCATGCCCTTCTGATCTGAGTCATCCTATCTTTCCTACGGGGTTAAGGAACTAGGCTTCCCCTTCCGTCTATCAGGATCACGTGTTACTACTCCGTAGTCTCTTAGGATTGATTGATCAGAGTCTTATCCCAGTTCAAGTACTTCCGATGTAGTATGTTTAGTAATATCTCAGAACCTTAAGTGATGATGTTGAGTATGGTGCTACCCCATCATTTGCAGGATGTCTCATTTTGAGCATTTTACTGTCGTTATGCTGCCGGAATTGTCCTAGGAGTTCAAGAGATAGTATTTTCCTTGTACTATATTCTACACCCTTATGATGACGCTGAATCCATCCTTGTTTTCCTTGGTTTCGTTCTTCAGGATGTTGCCGGTTAATTGAAGTTTTGTTGCTCGTAGCCGGAACCACGGAGATGGTAGGGATGAGGTTCCTCCTGATCAGTCTTCGTTGGCAAAGTTCATGTTAGAAGTTGAGATGAACAAGCGTGAGACCAACCGCTTGTTAGCACGTATCGAGGAGAACACCGCACCCCAGTGCAAGGAGTCACCGACCATCTATGATTTCATTGGTCTGAAACCACCTACCTTCCATCATTCCATCGAACCACTCGATGCAGATGACTGGCTTCATAGTATCACTCACAAGCTGCGTTCTGCGAACGTAGCTGAAAGTGACAAGGTCACCTATGCTACATATCACCTGGAAGGTCCTGCTAGTCTTTGGTGGCAGAACTATGAGGCTATGCTTCCAGCTGGCCAGATAACCACCTGGAGAGATTTCACTGAGGCTTTTCGCGAGCATCACATTCAGGCTCTCATTGACCGCAAGAGAGATGAGTTCTGTAGTTTCACTCAGAGTAAGATGGCTGTTGATGCTTACAGTAGGAAATTTGAGAACCTTGCCCTCTATGCTACAGAAGAGGTGTCCACAGACGCCAAGAAGCAGGCTAGGTTCCGGAAGGGTCTCAACCCCAAGTTGCGTCGTGATCTACACTTGCATCATTGCAATACATTCCAGGCTCTTATGAACAAGGCCATTAATGCAGAGACAACTCAACTCACTTACGAGGAGTCTCGTAAGAACACCCATGATTTGGGTTCTTCCTCCGGTTCTAGTTCTCAGAAGCGCCGGATTTGGATTCCGAACTCCGCTCTTCCACCCGGTTATACAGCAAGGCCTTCTTGTGTGGCACCTCACCCAGTTCAATCGTATGCTACACCCATGCCTATTGGTAGACCACTTTTCAATGCGGGTCCATGTCATACCTCCAAGATTTGTTACAAGTGCGGAGAGCCAGGCCACATTGCCCGTATTTGCACTCAGACCCGTGTTGCTCCACCCCAGCCCGAGAAGTCTGTTGGCAGTGGTAGTAAGCCATCATGCAAGATGATCAGTGCCAAGTCAGCTCCCACTGAACTTGGACGTGTGCATCACGTCTCAGCTAAAGACGCTCATGATGATCCAGATGTCGTTCTTGGCACACTCCTTGTCAACTGTCATCCAGATTCAGTTCTATTCAATACTGGAGCATCTCACTCCTTCATTTCCGAAAGTTATGTCCGCTTGCACGACATGTCATTTTGTGATATGCCCTCCCCACTACTCATTCAAACTCCTGGATCCAAGTGGCAAACTTCTAGGATAAGTTATGGCAATGAAATACATGTTGACAAACTTGTATTCCTAGCTTCCTTGATATCCCTTAAGTCTTCAGATATTAACATCATCTTGGATATGGACTGGATGAAAGCTCACTATGCCAAGATTGATTGTTACACCAGGTCTGTTCAGCTCACACACCCCTCTGGCAAGATAGTCACTGTCTCCACCAAAATTGCAAAGCGTCAACTCTATTCTCTAAATGCAAGCCCTCTTCCTGACCTTGAAGATATCCCGGTAGTCCGCGACTTTCCGGATGTCTTTCCAGAGGAACTGCCAGGTATTCCACCTGACAGAGATGTAGAGTTTGTTATAGATCTTATCCCCGGAACCGCCCCAATTTCTAGGAGACCTTACAAGATGGCACCCTTAGAGCTAGCCGAGCTTAAGAAACAACTTGATGAGTCCTTGCAAAAGGGTTTCATCCGTCCTAGTTCTTCTCCCTGGGCTTGCCCCGTCCTCTTTGTTAAGAAGAAGGATGGTACGGACTGGATGGTTGTAAATTATCGTCCCGTTAATTTGGTCACGATAAAGAACAAGTATCCGCTCCCCAGGATCAACGATCTGTATGATCAGCTTGCTGGATCCTCAGTCTTGTCCAAGATAGATTTGAGGTTAGGCTACCACCAAATCAAGATCAGAAACGGGGACATTCCTAAAATGGCTTTTGTCACTCGTTATGGCCAGTACGAGTACACCATCATGTCCTTTGGTCTAACCAACGCTCTAGCTATGTTCTCCCGCTTGATGAACTTGATCTTCATGGAGTACTTAGATAAGTTCGTCGTGGTTTACCTCGATGATATCCTTATTTACTCGAAGAACGAGGAAGAGCATGCCGAACATCTTAGACTTGTGTTCGAAAAACTCAGAGAACACCGCCTTTATGCCAAGTTCTCCAAGTGTGAATTTTGGTTGCCAGAAGTGACCTACCTAGGACACGTAATCTCTGGTAAGGGCATTGCTGTCAATCCTGAGAGAGTTCAGGCCGTTCTTGATTGGACTCCGCCTGAAATAGTTAAACAAGTTAGGAGTTTCCTTGGTCTAGCCAGTTATTGTCGCCGCTTTGTTGAGAACTTCTCCAAAGTGGCCAAACCTCTGACGGAACTTCTCAAGAAAGATAAAAAGTTTGAGTGGTCCCCACAGTGTGAGTACAGTTTTCAGGAACTGAAAAGACGCCTGACTTCTGCTCCCGTACTTGTGCCACCGGATTTCACTAAAGACTTTGTTATCTACTGCGACGCCTCACGACAGGGACTAGGTTGCATCCTTATGCAAGATCGCCATGTGATTGCCTATGCATCTCGACAGTTGCATCCACATGAGGAGAATTATCCTACACATGATCTAGAGCTTGCAGCCGTAGTCTATGCACTTAAGACCTGGCGACATTACCTCCTTGGTAAACGTTGCAAGATTTACACCGATCACCAGAATCTTAAGTATATCTTCACCCAACCAGATTTGAACCTTAGGCAAAGACGTTGGTTGGAGTTGATCTCAGATTACGACTTACGAATTACCTACACCCCAGGCAAGGGGAATGTCATGGCTGATGCGCTAAGTCGTAAGTCCTATTGCAACAATCTCATGTTGCAGCAGGGCCAGCCACTTCTCCATGAGGAATTATGTAAGCTTAACCTTCACATTGCTCCTCATGGATTCCTTTCTACCTTGGTGGCGAAACCTACCCATGAGGATCAGATCATTACTTATCAGAAGTTTGATAGGGGTGTTATCCGCATCAAGAGCACCATTAAGAAGGGAGTTGGTGGATGTTTCTCTATGGATGATTGAGGTGTTGTTTTCTTTGAGAATCGCTTGGTGTGTCACACCCTAGTTAGTTCAAGCATTAGAGTGTGCATCATGTTTAAATTCCTCTTAAATTTGAAATGGGGAAGACAGAACCCCCAGCACCCCCCTGGAAACAACTAGGGTTTACTAAAATTATTTTCAATAAACCTGAAATGCCCTTCTAAAAAGTTCACTCTCTTTGTCTTGGGTTAGAACCTCTGGCAAAATTGGTGCACAATTTTCTAGGTCAACAGAAGGTCATTGAATTAAATCATAAGTATTTGATTTTGGGCATTTAAATGCTATAAAATAATTTAAATGCTCAAATAATTCTGGAAATAAGTGTGGGCTGTTGGAAATATTCTGAGCAGAGCCCACAATTATTTTCAGGATTTTTGGAAACGTTTTAGTATTTTTAATAAAGCCCAATGGTTGCAGAAAATATAGAAAAAGAAAACAAATCAGAAGAGAGAGAGAGAGAGAGAGAGAGAGAGAGAGAGAGAGAAACCTACATGGGCCTCACCTGTGCTGGCCCAGCCCACCTGGCCTGTGCCAGTCGTCACCCACCTCTGCCAGTAGGCAGAGGCGTGTCGCCGGCGCGTGCTCCCACGGCCACCTCCTGCTTCCACCTCCTGCTGCCTCCTCGTCCCCATCCGAGCGCCACGGAGACGCCCAGCACCTCCCTGCACTCCTCCCCTCCCCCCCCCTTGTCTCCCTCACCCTCTCCCGTGATGGCCGAGCGCGATCCTCGCTGCCGTTCGCCGTAGTTGTCACCAGAGCCACCCCCTCGCTTCTCCGACAAGCCCATTAGCTCCGCAATGCCGTCCTCGACCTCCTCATCGACTCACGCGACGCCGGACGCCTCCAAGCACCTCCCCGATGCCTTCTTCTTCCTCAGTCCGCCGAGATCGCCGCCAATGCCCCGACGACGTCCGACCTCCCCCAAGCCCGCTGAGACGCGTTCTGCAACCGCCGTGAGCTCCTCCACCGAACCCCCCCTCTTCTCTGCTTCGTTCGCTCACCGTAGACGCCGCCCCCTTGCTCACCGTAGCACGCCGCCGCGCGAGCTCGACGCCGGCGTCACTCCGGTGACCATTTGGTCAGGCGCGGATGCCTACCGCACTCACCGCACCTTGTAGCGCCTCGCTAGAGCGTCTGTTTCCCCGCTAGCTCGCTGCAGCAGCAAAACCACCAACGGCCGAGCTCCGGCCGCCGCCACGAGCTCGATTCCGGCGAGCTCGCTCCACCCCAGCTCCTTCCACTTGCCCCACTAGATGCGCGCGAGCCTCAGCTACGCGTAGGACCAAACCGCGGTCGATTTGGTCGTCTGTGGGCGATTTCCCAAGCTCTCCGTCGTCTCGGCCTCGCCGGCGACTCAACGCCGGTGGGATTGACCGTGCTGACCAAGGGTTTCACCCCAGTTTGACTCCGCCTGAGACACTAATATGTGGGGCCGGCTCCTAACCAAATTAGATTAGTTTTAATTAGAGTTAATCACTCTGTTAGAGGTTAATGACCTCGTTAACTAACTCTCTCTCACTGACATGTGGGCCCAGGCCCCACTGACAGTTAATTAGTGTTAATTTAACACTGTTAACTAGTTGAGTCACTGACAGAGAGGGCCCACCAGTCAGGTTTGACCTGGGCTGGCGCCTTTGACCCGCTGACGTCACAGTGACATAGTGCTGACGCATTAATTCAATTACTGGATTTATTCTTTAATAGGAAATTCCAGAAAAAAGTCAAAACTTCTAAAAATCATAGAAAATCAGCCATAGCTCCAAATGCAAAGATTTATATATGAAAAATGATCAGAAAAATTCAATCTATCCATATGTAATGGTTTCATGCATGACAAAATAAGTTAACCTTGCTGTTTAAGCAGAATAGGGTAATGCACTAATAAGGCCATGTTTAATGAGCTAATATTTGAATCTTTGATTCAAATGAGTTCATCCCCTTCTGTTTTAGCTTGCATTAGGCCAAGACACCTTCATCTTGCCATGTCATAGCATGCATCATATTGTTGCATATCGCCATGTGTTGATTATGTTTCGGTGTGTCTTTCGTGGTAGGTTCTGCCTCCAAGGATAACCCCGAGTATCCGTCTGAAGGGTAGTACCCTACTACCTCTACAACAGGCAAGCAACCCATTGATCATTTCGATACAACCCATGTTCTCGCTTCTGCTCTTGTTTACTGCATTAAGACAACGCGATTCAAACTGCTGTGTGCTACGGTACTTGAACCCTTATCCTCTGCATGACCTGTCATTGCCACAGTAACTAGATGAAACCCACTAGCATGTGTAGGAGTTGATTGAGCCATGTATGTGATTCCTACCTTGCTATGCCTGCTATGCTTAGAGTTGTGTCAGGTCTGGTTCATCTGGGTGATGAGCTAAAGTGATATGATTATGTCGGTAATGTGAGGGATGTGTTGAACATGTTTTCGTAAAGGTATCGATGAGAGGCAATGTAGGAGTACATGGTGGGTTGTTTCATTGAGACCGTCCATAAGAACTGAGATCTGTATGCATGATTTAAGATTCAGTTACTACCACACATTAGGCCTTGAAATACGACCCCGCTCGACTTACTGACCCATCTCATCCTCTGTCCAGGAGTTGCAACTAGTTTCTGGTGTTTGTAGGTTATGTGTTGGCGGCCGTGCGTAGCGCTGACCCTAGGGGTGGGCTATGATGCGGTAGATACACCATGGCACGGTGTACCGAGTCGCCCGTTTGGTGTCTCGGGAATCCTGCACACATCGTTTGGGGCCGTTGAGGACACCCCGGCCAGATTTCCTTGCGGATGGAACCTAAATAGGCGATAAACCTGGACTAGAGACTTGTGAGGTTAGTCAGGTCATGGTCTACACCCACGTCGGTTTTTGCTTGAAGTCTGCCGAGCACATGTCGTGTGCAGACGCTAAGTGGTGGAAACATGTGTGACGAAGTACACCCCTGCAGGGTATAAAACTATTCGAATAGCCGCATCCGCGGTAAAGGACTAATTGGTTGCCTATACAGTTCATAGACAAGTTATTGGATACTACTAAAAGACTCAAGGTAAGTGTGAGTACCGAGGATGGCCCCCTCGTAGGATGACGAGGGAGGATCCCCGGTGGAGTATTGTGTTGGTGAGTAGTGGACTCGTGTGCGAAAACTATTTTACTAGTGGAGTTCCGTAGGATAGCTTAGCCAAGAGTCAAAGTTGGCTTGCTGCAATAACCCCACCACCTTCTTGAGAATGAGCATGTATAGTAGGTTCTGATGTAAGACTTGCTGAGTACCTTGTACTCATGTTTGCTTATTTATTGTTTTCAGAAGACAACACTGCCCCCTCCGATGGGTTTTATGTAGACCTTGATGTCGATGAGTGACTAGCCACCCAGGTGGTGATCCTGGCCATGGAGGGCCCTATGTAGATAGACAGGCTTCGAGAAGCCTTCTTTCTTTCTAGTGTCTGTACTTAGACTAGCTGCTTCCGTTTGTGCTTGTATGATTGTATAACTTGAGTGCCGGGTCATGTGACCCCTATCTGTATGAACATGTTATGTATGGCTCTCTAGAGCCTTTAAATAAAGTACTTGAGTTGTAGAGTTTTGTTGTGATGCCATGTTGTATGTACTCATATCGGGCATATTGTGTGTATGATTGAAATGCTTGGTATGAGTGGGATCCGACAATCTAGTTGTTTATCCTTGGCAGCCTTTCTTATGGGGAAATGTAGTCTAGTGTTCCTCGAGCCATAGTAGTCCGCTACAGCCCAGTTCACCGAAGTCCTGCTAGCCCAGCACTACTGCTCAGGACACTTGACTGGCTGGCATGTGATTCACGTCGTTCCTATGTTTGTCCCTTCGGGGAAATGTCACGCGGTGACATCCGGAGTCCTGCCTAGCCTGCTACAGCCCGGAATCACTCGCTAATGACCGACATGCTCGATGTGATTCATGTATGCCTGTCTCCATAGGTATGTGCCGCTTTGGGTTCACCACTAGCCATGTCGGCCCGGGTTCTCTGTCATATGGATGCTAGCGACACTATCATATACATGAGCCAAAATGCGCAAACGGTCCCGGGCCATGGTAAGGCGACACCCGTGGGATACCGTGCGTGAGGCCGCAAAGTGATATGAGGTGTTACCGGCTAGATCGATGTGACTTGGAATCGGGGTCCTGACAGCATTGGCATCAGAGCCGGGCTGCCTGTAGGTTCGTTGAGCCAAATTGGTCGATGTCGAGTCTAGAAATGCTTTAGTTATATGTAGGGGAATTGATTGTGGGAGGGAACGTAAGGCTCTTTTACTCCTTTACCTTATGCCCTCTGATCTGAGTCATTCTCTTCTCATTCAACGTGGGTTAAGGACTAGGCTCTCTTCTTCTGTCAGGTTCACGTGTTACTAATCCGTAGTAGCTTATAGGATTGTTGTTACAAGCCTCAGTACAGTTTCTACTACTTTTAGTATGTTGCTAATTGAATCAGAACCTTGATATGATGTTGTTGAGTGGTATTGCAAACTGTTGTGGATGTCTCAAATATTTTTCTGAGCATTTATAGCTGTTATGTTGTCCAATTTTCCCTAGAAATCCTAATGTCTTTGCATTGTGGTTGTGCTTTCAGATGGCCAACTGTGCTCAAAACCAAGTGGTTCGCCTGACCCGGTGCCTCGACGTGCCCGGTCATACTGCTATGTTAGTCCGCGTAATGATTGAGACAGGTTACCGTTGGTATCCCGAATACACTGTCGAAGAGCAGTTCCGAGACTTTAATCAAAGCCAATATTTCTGCACCGTCAGGATATTTCCTTCTTATCCTGGATCTACCGAGCCCCTTCACTGTTCCTATGGACTCGGGGTTACTGTTGAGATGGCTATGCAGGATGCTGCCTATTCCATGATGACCATCATGCGAGTCCGGACTGGCCTGCTTCGGAACACCGACTTCCGTTACACGCCAGCTTCACTTTCGGGAGCGCAAGGGTATCTTCAGGTTATCTATGCTGACTCCACTCAGGAGGACTCATTAACTCGTACCACTGCCGAGATGCTCGAAGATAAGGACCGAGAGAATCGGGCCTTGAGGTTGGAGCTTTTCAATACCCGTGCTGATCATTGGGCCACATTGACTCGGTTTGCACCTGCGGTGTAAGCTGGATGTATGGATACAAGGGATCTGTATCCTGTGAGATCTTCTCTGCCAGACATGGTGGATTGGTGTGATGTGGGAGGCATCACCCTGCCCCGTGGTCCCCGCAGGCCACCGTTTGTTGGTCCAAGACCTCATCCTAGCCCCTATGGTCCACAAGCTCCTCAGGACCGTTTGTTCCCGGATGATCACGTTGAACTTCCAGGCTATGGAGTTGACTTCTATGAGGACTACTATGGAGCTGTCTGAGTTAGTAGTAGTACCACTAGTATTGTAATAGTTGTATCTTCACTGTCCTGCGTGACTTGTGGAATATGACTTTGTGTGTAATCAATTCCGGAGTTGTAGACAAATAATGTATAGGAGCTTGGAATGCCTCTGATGAGATGTAACGTCTTTCATCATAGTTGTACTGTAGCCTGGGCTTGTACTAAACTATGTATCATGTGTATGACCGTTGGTATATATATGGTAGTTTTATATTACCATGACATACGGATGAACATCTCTGCATTTCGTGTTATCCATTATATTCTGCACTTCCTTGCTAAGTTTGAGCCATCCTTATCTCAACCATTGTCTTGTTTTCTCCTAGGATGGTCAACACCCGCAGCAACCCTGCTGCCCTGGAGCAGGGGGAAGCCAGTGCAGCTAGGGGTGAAAATCTGCCTCACCCGCCTTCCCTGGACGAAGTGATGCTGGAGGTGGAAAGAAACAAGTGTGAGACTAACCGCCTGCTGGAGCGGATTGAGCAGAACACTGCACGCCATCCGCGAAATGATTTGGTGTCAATCAATGATTTTATCAAGCTGTACCCACCAAAGTTTAACCATTCCGTTGAGCCCCTCGACGCGGATGACTGGCTTCACAGCATCACCCACAAGCTACGTTCTGCCAATGTAGCCGAAGCCGACAAGGTTACCTAGGCTGCCTACCATTTCGAAGGCCCTGCTAGCCTCTGGTGGGAAAACTTTGAAGCTATGCGCCCGGTCGGCCAAATCACTACTTGGGCTGAATTCAGTGAGGCTTTCCGTGAGCATCACATTCCGGAAGGTCTCATGGATCGCAAGAGGGAGGAGTTCTGCAATTTCACCCAAGGAAGACTGACTGTGGATGCATATAGTCGTGAATTTGGGAATCTGGCACGTTATGCCCCTGAAGAGGTATCTACTGACGCTAAGAAGCAGGCAAGGTTCCGCAAGGGACTTAGCCCTGAGCTTCGCTGCGATCTTCGTCTGCACGAGTGCACCTCCTTTCAGAAGTTGGTCAACAAAGCCATTAGTGCTAAGACAGGCCAGACTGATTATGACGCTTCACGCAAGCACTCCCGTGATTTTGGCTCTTCATCCGGCTCTGGAGCTCAGAAGCGCCGGGTGTGGATCCCAAGCACGGCACTGTCACCCAGGTTCATCCTGAGGCCATCCTTTGAGGCGCCTTGTCCCAACTAGCAGTTTGCACCGCCCAAGCCCTATGGTGGCCCCGTTGCTAATGCTGCTCCACGCCCCAATGTTGTGACATGCTTCAAGTGTGGAGAGCCAGGTCACTATAGCCGGGAGTGTCCCTAGAACAACAACCCCAATCAAACTGGAAAGTCCGTTGGCCATGGTAAGCCAGCGGGAAAGACATTCTACGCCAAGCCGGTCACCACTGCCCGTGGCCATGTCAACTATGTTTCAGCCGAGGAGGCTCATGAGGATTCTAACGTCGTCCTTGGTACGCTCCTTGTTAACTGTCATCCGGCATCTGTTCTTTTCGATACTGGAGCATCTCATTCATTCATATCCGAGAACTATGCTCGATTGCATAACACGACATTCTGTGACATGCCCACTTCCATGGTAATTCAAACTCCGGGTTCCAAATGGCAAACCTCTAGGGTAAGCCATGGGAACGAAATTCTTGTCGATAGACTTGTCTTCCTTGCGTCCTTAATAGCTCTCAAGTCCTCGGACATAAACATCATCTTGGGTATGGACTGGATGTCAGCCCATTATGCTAAGATTGATTGTGCCACTAGAACCGTTCAACTTACTCACCCATCGGGCAAGACAGTCAATGTCTTAACTCGAGTGGCCAAGCGCCAACTTTACTCCCTAAATGCCAACCCCCTTCCAGACCTTGAGGATGTTCCGGTAGTTCGAGACTTTCCGGATGTCTTCCCAGAAGAACTGCCAGGTGTTCCACCTGACAGGGATGTCGAGTTTGTGATAGACCTTGTTCCAGGAACCGTTCCAATTTCTAGGAGACCCTACAAGATGGCACCCTTAGAACTAGCCGAGCTTAAGAACCAACTCGATGAGTCCTTGAAAAAGGGTTTCATCTACCCTAGTTCCTCTCCTTGGGCTTGCCCCGTCCTCTTCGTCAAGAAGAAGGATGGAACGGATCAAATGGTTGTAGATTACCGACCTGTCAACTTGGTCACCATCAAGAACAAGTATCCGCTTCCCAGGATCAATGATCTGTATGATCAGCTCACTGGGTCCTCAGTCTTTTCCAAGATGGATTTGAGGTTAGGCTACCATCAGATCAAAATCAGAAATGGGGACATTCCCAAAACGGCCTTTGTTACTCGTTATGGCCAATATGAGTACACCGTTATGTCCTTCGGTTTAACCAATACCCCAGCTACCTTCTCCCGGTTAATGAACTCGGTCTTTATGGAGTATTTGGATAAATTCGTCGTAGTATACCTCGATGACATACTCATCTACTCCAAGAATGAAGAGGAAACATCTAAGGCTGGTATTGATGAAACTTTGAGAGCATCGCCTCTATGCCAAATTCTCCAAGTGTGAATTCTGGTTGCCAGAAGTGACCTATCTAGGCCATGTAATCTCTGGTAAGGGTATTGCTGTCAATCTCGAGCGAGTTCAAGCCGTCCTTGATTGGACTCCACCTGAGACGGTCAAGCAAGTTCGGAGCTTCCTTGGCTCAGCGAGCTATTGCCATCGCTTCGTCGAGAATTTCTCCAAGGTTGCTAAACCTCTAACTGAACTCCTCAAGAAAGATAAAAAGTTCGAGTGGACTCCATAGTGCGAGTTCAGCTTTCAGGAACTGAAAAAGACGCCTGACATCTGCTCCCGTACTGGTACTACCAGATTTCTCCAAGGACTTTATTATCTATTGCGACGCCTCGCGACAAGGACTAGGTTGCATACTCATGCAAGATCGTCAGGTAATTGCCTATGCTTCACCGCAATTACATCCACATGAGGAAAATTATCCCACACATGATCTAGAGCTTGCAGCTGTAGTCCATGCACTTAAAACTTGACGACATTACCTCCTCGGTAACCGTTGCGAGATCTTCACCGATCACCAAAGTCTGAAATATATCTTCACCCAACCAGATTTGAATCTTACGCAAAGACATTGGGTCGAGTTGATCTCGGATTACGACTTAGGAATAACTTACACCCCGGGCAAAGCCAATGTCATGGCTGATGCACTAAGTCATAAGTCCTATTGTAACAACCTGATGTTACAACAAAGTCAACCACTTCTCCATGAGGAATTTCGTAAGCTTAATCTTCACATTGTTCCTCGAGGGTTTCTATCCACCCTGGTGGCGAAACCTACCCTTATGGATCAAATCATAGCTGCCCAGAAGCGTGATAAGGGCATATCCCGGATTAAGGAAAACATTGCTAGCGGAGGTGCTAAATGTTTTTCCATGGATAAGCGGGGTGCTGTCTTCTTTGAGAACCGTTTGGTGGTTCCCAAGAAACAACATCTACGCCAGTTGATCCTTAAGGAAGCTCATGAATCCCCTCTCACCATTCATCCCGGTAGTACTAAAATGTATCAAGACCTACGCCAGAGGTTTTGGTGGACTAGGATGAAAAGAGAAATCGCTCAATACATTGCTAGCTGCGACGTCTGTCGTCGTGTTAAAGCAGAGCATCAACGGCCTACTGGCACCCTTCAACCTTTGGCTATTCCCGAGTGGAAATGGGATAAAATCTGTATGGATTTCATCACTGGGTTTCCCAGGACCAAAAGAGGGAATAATGCCATCTTCGTCGTGATCGACCGTCTGTCCAAAGTAGCCCACTTTCTACCTGTTCGTGAGAGTATCACCGCTAGTCAGCTAGCCGACTTATACATCTCCTGAATAGTGTCTCTTCATGGTGTTCCATTGGAAATTAACTCAGACCGTGGGAGTCTTTTCACCTCTCGATTTTGGGAAAGTTTCCAAAATGCTATGGGAACTCGTCTGTCCTTTAGCACCGCCTTCCATCCTCAATCAAGTGGTCAAGTAGAGTGAGTCAATCAAATTCTGGAAGATATGCTTCGAGCCTCTGTCATCTCGTTCGGAATGGGTTGGGAGAAATGCCTTCCATTCGCGGAGTTTGCTTACAACAATGTTATCAAGCTAGCTTGGGCAAGGCTCCTTTCGAAGTTCTCTATGGACGAAAATGTCGAACGCCTCTTAACTAGTCAGAAACCGGGGAAAGACAACTCTTTGGCCCGGATATGATTCAGGAAGCAAAAGAACAGGTTCGCGTTATTCGTGAGAAATTGAAAACAGCCCAATCTCGTCAAAAGAGTCATTATGATCGTAAACATAAGCCTATGACTTATGAAGTCGGCGAGAAGGCTTACCTTCGGGTTACTCCGTTAAAGGGAACCCATCGTTTCGGTATCAAAGGAAAATTGGCTCCTCGTTACATTGGACCCTTTCGCATTCTTGCCAAACGAGAAGAAGTTGCCTACCAATTGGAACTACCTCCGCATCTTTCCAGAGTTCACAATGTCTTCCACGTTTCTCAACTCAGGCGCTGCTTCGCGGATCCTACCCGTGGAGTGGACCACGAAATGCTTGATCTACAAGATAACCTCTCATATCGGGAATATCCCGTCCGTATCCTTGATCAAGCCGAGCGTACCACTCAACGTCATAATATCAAGTTTCTCAAGGTTCAATGGTCACACCATTCCGAGAAAGAAGCCACTTGGGAAAGGGAGGATCGTCTTCGACTCGAGTACCCCACCTTCTTTCCGGAGGATCCTAAATCTCAGGACGAGATTATTTTGAGTGGGGGTGAGTTGTCACACCATAGTTAGTTCAAGCATTAGAGTGTGCATCATGTTTAAATTCCTCTTAAGTTTGAAATGGGGAAGACAGAACCCCCAGCACCCCCCTGGAAACAACTAGGGTTTACTAAAATTATTTTCAATGAACCTGAAATGCCCTTCTAAAAAGTTCACTTTCTTTGTCTTGGGTTAGAACCTCTGGCAAAATTGGTGCACAATTTTCTAGGTCAACAGAAGGTCATTGAATTAAATCATAAGTATTTGATTTTGGGCATTTAAATGCTATAAAATAATTTAAATGCTCAAATAATTCTGGAAATAAGTGTGGGCTGTTGGAAATATTCTAAGCAGAGCCCACAATTATTTTCAGGATTTTTGGAAACGTTTTAGTATTTTTAATAAAGCCCAACGGTTGCAGAAAAAAAAGAAAAAGAAAACAAATCAGAAAAAGAGAGAGAGAAACCTACCTGGGCCTCACCTGTGCTGGCCCAGCCCACCTGGCCTGTACCAGTCGTCACCCACCTCTGCCAGTAGGCAGAGGCGTGTCGCCGGCGCGTGCTCCCGCGGCCACCTCCTGCTTCCACCTCCTGCTGCCTCCTCGTCCCCATCCGAGCGCCATGGAGACGCCCAGCACCTCCCTGCACTCCTCCCCTCTCTCCCCCTCGTCTCCCTCACCCTCTCCCGCGATGGCCGAGCGCGATCCTTGCCGCCATTCACCGTAGTTGTCACCAGAGCCACCCCCTCGCTTCTCCGACAAGCCCATTAGCTCCGTGCTGCCGTCCTCGACCTCCTCGTCGACTCACGTGACGCCGGACGCCTCCAAGCACCACCCCGACGCCTTCTTCTTCCTCGGTCCGCCAAGATCGCCGGCAACGCCCTGACGATGTCCGACCTCCCCCGAGCCCGCTGAGACACGTTCTGCAACCCCCATGAGCTCCTCCACCGAACCCCCCTCTTCTCTGCTTCGTTTGCTCGCCGTAGACACCGCCCCGTTGCTCACTGTAGCACGCCGCCGCGCGAGCTCGACGCCGGCGTCACTCCGGTGACCATTTGGTCAGGCGCGGGTGCCTAACACGCTCACCGCACCTTGTAGCGCCTCGCTAGAGCGTCTGTTTCCCCGCTAGCTCGCTGCAGCAGCAAAACCACCAACGGCCGAGCTTCGGCCGCCGCCACGAGCTCAATTCCGGCGAGCTCGCTCCACCCCAGCTCCTTCCACTTGCCCCACTAGATGCGCGCGAGCCCCAGCTACGCGTAGGACCAAACCGCGGTCGATTTGGTTGCCTTTGGGCGATTTTCGAAGCTCTCCGCCGTCTCGGCCTCACCGGTGAGTCAACGCCGGCGGGATTGACCGTGCTGACCAGGGGTTTGACCCCAGTTTGACTCCGCCTGAGACACTGATATGTGGGGCCGGCTCCTAACCAAATTAGATTAATTTTAATTAGAGTTAATCACTCTGTTAGAGGTTAATGACCTCGTTAACTAACTCTCTCTCACTGACATGTGGGCCCAGGCCCCACTGACAGTTAATTAGAGTTAATTTAACATTGTTAACTAGTTGAGTCACTGACAGAGAGGGCCCACCAGTCAGGTTTGACCTGGCTGGCGCCTTTGACCCGCTGACGTCACAATGACGCAGTGCTGACGCATTAATTCAATTACTGGATTTATTCTTTAATAGGAAATTCCAGAAAAAAGTCAAAACTTCTAAAAATCATAGAAAATCAGCCATAGCTCCAAATGCAAAGATTTATATATGAAAAATGATCAGAAAAATTCAATCTATCCATATGTAACGGTTTCATGCATGACAAAATAAGTTAACCTTGCTGTTTAAGCAGAATAGGGTAATGCACTAATAAGGCCATGTTTAATGAGCTAATATTTGAATCTTTGATTCAAATGAGTTCATCCCCTTCTGTTTTAGCTTGCATTAGGCCAAGACACCTTCATCTTGCCATGTCATAGCATGCATCATATTGTTGCATATCGCCATGTGTTGATTATGTTTTGGTGTGTCTTTCGTGGTAGGTTCTGCCTCCGAGGATAATCCCGAGTATCCGTCTGAAGGGTAGTACCCTACTACCTCTACAACAGGCAAGCAACCCATTGATCATTCCGATACAACCCATGTTCTCGCTTCTGCTCTTGTTTACTGCATTAAGACAACGCGATTCAAACTGCTGTGTGCTACGGTAGTTGAACCCTTATCCTCTGCATGACCTGTCATTGCCACAGTAACTAGATGAAACCCACTAGCATGTGTAGGAGTTGATTGAGCCATGTATGTGATTCCTACCTTGCTATGCCTGCTATGCTTAGAGTTGTGTCAGGTCTGGTTCATCTGGGTGATGAGCTAGAGTGATATGATTATGTCGGTAATGTGAGGGATGTGTTGAACATGTTTTCGTAAAGGTATCGATGAGAGGCCATGTAGGAGTACATGGTGGGTTGTTTCATTGAGACCGTCCATAAGAACTGAGATCTGTATGCGTGATTTAAGATTCAGTTACTACCACACATTGGGCCCTGAAATACGACCCCGCTCGACTTACTGACCCATCTCATCCTTTGTCCAGGAGTTGCAACTAGTTTCTAGTGTTTGTAGGTTATGTGTTGGTGGCCATGCGTAGCGCTGACCCTAGGGGTGGGCTATGATGCAGTAGATACACCATGGCACGGTGTACCGAGTCGCCCGTTTGGTGTCTCGGGAACCCTGCACACATTGTTTGGGGCCGTTGAGGACACCCTGGCCGGATTTCCTTGCGGATGGAACCTGAATAGGCGATAAACCTGGACTAGAGACTTGTGAGGTTAGTCAGGTCGTGGTCTACACCCACGTCGGTTTTTGCTTGAAGTCTGTCGAGCACATGTCGTGTGCAGACGCTAAGTGGTGGAAACATGTGTGATGAAGTACACCCCTGCAGGGTATAAAACTATTCGAATAGCCGCGTCCGCCGTAAAGGACTACTTGGTTGCCTATACAGTTCATAGACAAGTTAATGGATACTACTAAAAGACTCAAGATAAGTTTGAGTACCGAGGATGGCCCTCTCGTAGGATGACGAGGGAGGATCCCTGGTGGAGTATTGTGTTGGTGAGTAGTGGACTCGTGTGCGAAAACTATTTTACTAGTGGAGTTCCGTAGGATAGCTTAGCCAAGAGACAAAGCTGGCTTGCTGCAATAACCCCACCACCTTCTTGAGAATGAGCATGTATAGTAGGTTCTGATGTAAGACTTGATGAGTACCTTGTACTCATGTTTGCTTATTTATTGTTTTCAGACGATAACACCGCCCCCTCCGATGGGTTTTATGTAGACCTTGATGTCGACGAGTGACTAGCCACCCAGGTGGTGATCCTGGCCATGGAGGGGCCTATGTAGATAGACAGGCTTCGAGAAGCCTTCTTTCTTTCTAGTGTCTGTACTCAGACTAGCTGCTTCCGTTTGTGCTTGTATGATTGTATAACTTGAGTATCAGGTCATGTGACCCCTATCTATATGAACATGTTATGTATGGCTCTCTGGAGCCTTTAAATAAAGTACTTGAGTTGTAGAGTTTTGTTGTGATGCCATGTTGTATGTACTCATATCGGGCATATTGTGTGTATGATTGAAATGCTTGGTATGAGTGGGATCCGATAATCTAGTTGTTTATCCTCGGCAGCCTTTCTTATGGGGAAATGTAGTCTAGTGTTCCTCGAGCCATAGTAGTCCGCTACAGCCCGGTTCACCGAAGTCCTGCTAGCCCAGCACTACTGCTCAGGACACTTGACTGGCCGGCATGTGATTCACGTCATTCCTATGTCTGTCCCTTTGGGGAAATGTCACGCGGTGACATCCGGACTCCTTCCTAGCCTGCTACAGCCCAGAATCACTCGCTGATGACCGACATGCTCGATGTGATTCATGTATGCCTGTCTCCATAGGTCTGTGCCGCTTTGAGTTCATGACTAGCCATGTCGGCCCGGGTTCTCTGTCATATGGATGCTAGCGACACTATCATATACGTGAGCCAAAAGGCGCAAACGGTCCTGGGCCATGGTAAGGCGACACCCGTGGGATACCGTGCGTGAGGCCGCAAAGTGATATGAGGTGTTACCGGCTAGATCGATGTGACTTGGAATCAGGGTCCTGACATGGTGGTTCCCAAGAATCAACGTCTAGAACAACTGATTCTTAAGGAGGCTCATGAATCTCCTCTCACAATTCATCCCGGTAGCACTAAGATGTATCAGGACCTACGCCAGAGATTCTGGTGGACTAGGATGAAGATAGAAGTTGCTCAGTTCATTTCTAACTGTGACGTTTGTCGTCGCGTTAAGGCAGAGTATCAAAGGCCTGCTGGCACCCTTCAGCCTTTAGCTATTCCTGAATGGAAATGGGATAAAGTTGGTATGGACTTCATCACCAGCTTTCCCAGGACCAAGAAAGGGAATAATGCTATCTTCGTAGTCATTGATCGTCTTTCAAAAGTGGCTCACTTCCTACCTGTTCGAGAGAGTATCACTGCTAGTCAGTTTGCTGACTTATATATTTCTCGAATAGTGTCACTTCATGGTGTTCCACTAGAGATCAATTCAGGCCGTGGTAGTCTTTTCACTTCTCATTTCTGGGAGAGTTTCCAAACTGCCATGGGCACCCATCTTTCCTTCAGTACCGCTTTCCACCCTCAATCAAGTGGTCAGGTGGAAAGGGTCAACCAAATCCTCGAAGACATGTTTAGAGCGTGTGTTATCTCATTCGGTATGGATTGGGAGAAGTGCCTTCTTTTCGCCGAGTTTGCTTATAACAATAGCTACCAATCCAGTCTCAAGAAAGCTCCTTTTGAGATTCTGTATGGACGAAGATGTCAAACACCTTTGAACTGGTCAGAAACCGGTGAAAGACAATTCTTTGGACCGGATATGATCCAGGAGGCAGAAGAGCAAGTTCGCATCATTCGTGAGAATTTGAAAACAGCCCAATCTCGTCAAAAGAGCCAGTATGACCGTCGTCATAAGGAAGTGGCTTATGAAGTTGGCGACGAGGCTTACCTTCGGGTTACCCCTTTGAAGGGTACCCATTGTTTCGGTATCAAGGGCAAGTTGGCTCCTCGTTACATTGGTCCTTTTCTCATTCTCGCTAAACGAGGAGAGGTTGCCTACCAGTTGGAACTACCCCCACATCTTTCTCGAGTTCATGATGTCTTCCACATCTCTCAACTCAAGCGTTGCTTCTTGGTTCCCATCCGCGGAGTGGACCACGAAACGCTTGATCTCCAAGATAACCTCACATATCGAGAGTACCCCATCCGCATTCTGGATCAAGCAAAGCGTGTCACTCGACGTCATAACATCAAGTTTCTCAAGGTTCAGTGATCTCATCATTCCGAGAGAGAAGCTACTTGGGAGCGTGAAGATCGTCTTTGACTTGAGTACCCCACTTTCTTTCCACCGACTCCTGAATCTCGGGACGAGATTCTTCCAAGTGGGGCGAGTTGTCACATCCCTAGTTCTGGTATGACCTAGACCAGCTAGTCAGTTGTGCATCATGTTCAAATTCCATTTAAATTTGAAATGGGGATTGTGAAACCCTCAGAATCATTTCTGAAAATGACCCAAGTAAAAGTTGCTCCAAAAAGGTCCAAGAAAATGTTCATGTTGCTCTTTGAAAATATTGGTCAGAGGTAAAATTCAAACCAACATTTTCAGGAGCTCATAAGTATTTATCTTGGGCATTTGGAATTAATGCAGTAATTATTTGCTTTGGATATATATTGTTATATATATAATATTGTCCAAAAATTATGCCAGTAGTTGAGGAGCTCAGGAATAATACCACTAGCCCCTGCAAAAATTGGCATAAGTAAATAAAATGATTTAGTATTTTTACTAAATCAAAACAAATGTTAGAAAAATAGAAAAGAAAAACAAAAGGGAAATACTTACCTGGACCTTACCTGCAGCCTGGCAGCCCAGTGGCCCATCAGGCTGGCCCAGCTGACTGGTGCTGCCAGTCGTCCTCCTCCTCGAGCCAGAAGGACGAGCACGCGCGCACGCCTGAGAGCGCCACACCACCAGGGCGTCTGCCTGTGTCCCCAGGCCAGCTCGACACCGCGGCCGACCTCCTTGGTGTCGTCCCGATCGCTCTGACTCCCCCTCACTCTCCCCGTGTCCATCCCCCTCCTCTGATCTCTCTGCGCAGCACCACCGGACGCCACAATCGCCGCCGCTTGCCGCTGCCGCGGCCACAGCCATCTCCTCACCCCTTCGTCGTGTCCACTAGCACCGCCGTTGAGCTCCGCCTCCCCAAGCCGAAGGAATCGAGCCCAGACACCCTGCATCGCCTCCACGCCATCGTCTTCAACCTCGGGTTGACCGAGATCGCCGTCGCCCGTACGTCGCCATCAGGCTGCCCCCGAGCTCACCGTCTCCTTCATACGAACCGCCGTGAGCCCCTGCCTCTTTCCCCTCCCCCTCCCCCCCGTGCTCTTCTCCTCGGCATAGCCGCCGCTTCGCCGACGACCGAATCGCTTCGCCACTTGAGCCCCTCGCCGCCGTGGCCACAGTCACCATAGCCCCCAACCGAGCACACCCACGTGCTCACCGCACCATGCAAAGGCCGTAGGTACTACGCCCGCATCGCCACGCCCACTGCAACTTCGAACCCGAGCTCGACCGAACTCCGGCCACCGCGGACTTGCTCGCCGTCGTTGGCTCCGGCCACCATAGGCCCGTCCTCCACCACCACTAGACGTGCGCCTGCAAGAGCTCTCCAACGAGCCCAAGAACAGCCTCGCCCGTGCCCTGTGGGCGTTTTCCGAGCTGCGCCGCCGTCCCGGGCCTCGCCGGCGTCGAGTCGCTGGCGGGTTTAACCCGCTAACCGGGGTTGACCCTTCCCCTTGTGTCACTGACGCGTGGGCCACCCTGCTGACATCTTTAGTTAGTATTAGATTAACACTAATTAACCTAGGTTAGTTACCTAGTTAGTCACTGACCAGTGGGCCCAGCGCCCACTAATCCTAATTAGACTAAATAAACCCCCTGTTAACTAACCGAGTCACTGACGTGTGGACCCCACACGTCAGGTTTGACTTGGTCAGCGCTTTTGACCTACTGACGCAATGCTGCTGTCATGCTGACGCAATATATCATTTTCTAGTATTAAAATAAATTAGGAAATTCCAGAAAATGATATAAACTTCAAAAATTCATAGAAATTCAACCGTAGCTCAGATTGAAATAATTTATATATGAAAAATTATCAGAAAAATTCAATCTATCCATCTGTACCAGTTTCATGCATGTCAAACCAACTTATACCGACTGTATAAGTGAAACACTAAAATGGCTTATATAAAGAGCTTATTTTAGAGATGCATTTGAATCTTTGGTTCAAATGGATTTCATCCAAATAAAAGCCAGTTGCATTAGCTCAATCAGGATCACATATTCATGCCATGATCATGCATCATATTGTTGCATATGCTTGTCTTTGATTATCGACATCGTTCCTTCTCGATAGGTCCTGCTCCGGAGACCGATCCAGAGTACCTGTCAGAGGAGCAGTGCCCCCTGTTGATCTACCAGGCAAGCAAACCCCCTTGTTCATTCTGATACAATCCTACTCTCTCGCTCCTGCTCTCATTTATTGCATTAGGACAACAACGATTCAACTGCTACTTTATGCTGCGGTAGTTGAACCCATTCCTCTGCATGACCTGTCATTGCCACAGTAAATAGTTAAAACCCACTAGTATGTGTAGGAGTTGATTGAGCCATGTTGTGTTCTTGCCATGCCATGCCTGCTATTGCTTAGAGTTGTGTCAGGTCTGATTCATCGGGAATGAATTGGAGTGGTACGATATGTTCTGGTGCTGAGAGTTAAGCGTGTGAACACGATTTGGTAAAGGTAGCGGTGAGAGGCCATGTAGGAGTACATGCTGGGTTGTCTCACTGGAACCGTCCTTAAGCACTGAGTTCTGTGTATGTTGTCCAATGACTAGCTACTACCACACATTGGAATGCTTAAGTGCCCCTCTCGACTTATTAGCCAACTTGATCTCTGTCCAGGAGTCGCAAATAGTTTCTGGTGTTTGTAGGTAGTGTTAGTAGTCTACCAAGTGGCACCCGGCCAGGTGGGCTTGGGATAGACTAGGCACAAGTGGCACGGTGTACCAAGCATAGATCCATCCGGCAAGGTGGGCTTGGGAACCCTGCATATATCGTTTGGGGCCGTGAGCGACACCCCAGCCGGATCTCCTTGCGGATGGAACCCGAATAGGTGATAAACCTGGACTAGATTCTTGTGTGGTTACTCAGGTCATGGCCGACACCCTCGCCAGGCTTCCGCTTCAAGGTTGCCGAGATACATGACGTGTACATGGTGATAAGTGGTGAGAGCGTGTGTGAAGAAGTACACCCCTGCAGGGTTATCATGATCTATTCGAATAGTCGTGTCCTCAGTTATGGACTTCTTGGATGCTTACGTGGTACATAGACAACTTAAAGTGGATACTCTAAAATGCTCAAGACAAGTGTGAGTGCTATGGATGGCCTTCTCATAAGAAGACGAGGATGAATCCATAGTGGTGTATTGATGTGGTGATTAGTGGACTCGTGTGCGCTGCCTCACCTCAAAGAAGTTTCTCGTTGTTGTAGAACAGGATAGCCACTGAGTCAAAGCTGGCTTGCTGCAACTAAACCCCACATTACCTTCTTGATACAAATGCATGTATGAGAGGATCTGATGTAAGTCTTGCTGAGTACCTTTGTACTCATGTTTGCTTTATTTATGTTTTGCAGGTGAGACATTTGTCTCACTAGTAGTACCACTTGGACTTTGACAAGTAGCTTGCACCTCAGCTACGATCTTGTGCCCTTGGGAGGGACTTGTAGATAGTCAGGCCTCTTATCCTCTTCTTTTGTAGTTGTCTGTACCCAGACATGTAATGCTTCCGTTGCTTGTATGCTCTGAATGATGGGTCATGTGACCCCTGTTTGTATTTTATGCTATGTGGCTCTTCTGAGCCTTTATCTATATGAGTTTGCGTTATGTTGTGATGCCATGTTGTACAGCACATACTTGCATGTTATGCGTACGTGTGACGTGTATTGCTATGTGTGGGATCCGACAATCTAGTTGTTTATCCTTGGCAGTCTCTCTTATGGGGAAATGTAGTCTAGTGCTTCCTTGAGCCATAGTAGTCCGTTACAGCCCGGTTCACCGGAGTCCTGCTAGCCCAGCACTACTGCTCAGGACACTTGACTGGCCGGTATGTGCTTCACTTTGTTCATGTGTCTGTCCCTTCGGGGAAATGTCACGCGGTGACATCCGGAGTCCTGCCTAGCCTGCTACAGCCCGGGTTCCCCGGAGTCCTGTTAGCCCAGTGCTACAGCTCGGATTCACACGCTGCTGACCGACATGCTCGATGTGAATCATGTATGCCTGTCCCCATGGGTTAGTGCCGCTTTGGGTTCACGACTAGCCATGTCGGCCCGGGTTCTCTGTCATATGGATGCTAGCGACACAATCATATACATGAGCCAAAAGGCGCAAACGGTCCCGGGCCAGGGTAAGGCGACACCCATGGGAATACCGTGCGTGAGGCCGCAAAGTGATATGAGGTGTTACCGGCTAGATCGATGTGACTTGGAATCAGGGTCCCGACACTAATGTACTCTCGAAATAAAGAGTAATTGACAGAAAACTACCACATTTCACGTAAGCATCCCACAGAACTACCACTTTTTGAAGACTGACCAAAAACTCCAGTTTAGCGCTGATTTCGTGACAAAAAACTACCACATCGCGTTGATGACCGATTGAAGCATTTTGAACATCTTTCTGACTGATCCGGCCCACCTGTCAGGACGGAGGCCGCGCTAACGGCTAACAGTGCTCGCCTGGCGCCAGTTAGCCGCGCGCGTCGGTCGGGCCCGGTCGGACTCGAACTAACCTGGTCGACCGGCTCGCTCGTCGTCCTCCCCACCTCACTCCCCCCCCCCACCCCGAGCTCACTAACCTGGCCGTCTTCATTCATGGCGGCGGCGGATCCAAACTCCGGTGCTGAATCGCTTAAAGGAGCGCCCCCTGACGTGCCGGGCGGCGGGGATGTCATCTTCGTTGAGGTTGATAACTGGCTAGTCAGCAGTAGCTTTCTCCTTGAAAACCAATACCAACCTCAACCTGAGCCATCCCGGACGATTGTGAGGCGACGTGTAGCAGCATCGAAGAGAAGAGGCGCAACTCGAGGCCGGTGCAAGCTTCCTTGTGCTGCTGGCGGCGCGAGGTATGGCAAGCTTCCTTGTCCTGCTTCCTTGTCCTGCTGTCCGATCTGTAATTGTTTTTCTGAAATGATTTGTTTTGTTAGGAATCACGATATATAGGATAGTTGCATAGTTAGATTTACATTAGAGCCATGTTTGAGCACAACAGGAATTGAAATCTGCTGGGAACATTAACAATTTGTTTTGCTATGACTGAATCCAAAATGTTAGAAAATAGAAAATTTGAACTGTCAGACACTAAATATTGTGCAGACCATTTAATTATAAGTTTTTCAATTTGTGGTGCAGTATTGATGACCCCAAGTGGGAAATTTGGTTCCATTTCTTAGCCAGAGAATCTGTGGTTGAGGAATTTACCAGTCAGACATATCATTTTTGACTATGGTTTCTCTCATTCGGAGTGAGGGCTACTCAGCTGATGATTATATGTACTATGTTGTCGATGAGGAGAAAGGAATAGAACGTATGGAGCATCTTGGTTCTGAACATGATGTGCAGCAGATGTTGATTCACTTTGAGAAGGAGAAGAGTGTGAACATACGAGTTGTCAGAGCAGATGAGCCATGTAATGCAGATGAAAATAGAGATAGTTATTTTGCTGAACATTGCATTAACACTCAACAAAGTTGCACAAAGTTGATGGATGCAGTCATTGACAGAAAGGATGATCTTAAGAAAAGTAGTCTGCAGATGGAAGATGACTTTAACCATTTTGAAGGTGACACTAATGTGTCTGAATTTCTATCTGATGATGTGCAGTCAGGTTCAGACGACAATAATGTGCAATCACATCCAGGTTCCCCCTCTGAAGAAGAAGCTGCAGAACTAGATACATCAGTGGTCCGGAAACTTAAGCCAGTCAGAAACCCTGGTCCAACCATTAGATCCCACCAAGAGGTTCAGAAAGAGGTAAAACCAGACTGGTTTCCTGAAGCAGATGAATTTTGTTTTCCTGGTGATGTTGGCATTACTGATGAAGAAGAAGAGCCTGAAGGAGCTTTCAAACTAGCAAGTGACAGGAAGAGAGTGTTGAAGAAGTCAAAGGATAGGGTATGGTTCAATGAGAAGCTTCCAGATCCACATGAACAGTTTTGTAAGGGATTGTGCTTCACCACTGTTTATGAGTTCAGAGATGCACTTAGGGATTTTCACATCAGGACTTTGAGGAATTTCCAGTATCACAGAAATGCCCCTGATAGGATTATTGTTTGGTGCTCGGAGAGAGCCCATGGATGTGATTTTCATATCAGTGCATCTAAGATAGCTCATGAAAAAACTTTCTGCATCATGAAGTGTGATATGTTGCATACTTGTGGAGCATGTGCAGAGACCACAAAGGTTACTACAAAGTGGTTGCCCAAATCAGTACAACCAGCATTGAGAGAAGACATTAGATCTCCTGTGGATGCATTAATAAAGAAGACTAAGACTAAATTTTTAGTTGATGTTTCAAGAAGTGTTGCCTATAGGGCAAGGAGGAAGGTTGTTGGTGTGGTGCAGGGTGACCACAAGCAGTAGTACTTGAGGCTGAGGGATTATTTTCAAGTTGTTCTTGATACAAACCCTGGGAGCAAGTGTATTGTAACAACATTTGTTGACCCAGAAAACCCTGCACCCACTCCTAGATTCAAGTACATGTTCTACTGTTTGGCAGCTTCAAAGGAAGGGTTTCTTAATGGTTGTAGACCATTTATAGGTAAATATTTCCTGATTGTGTTGTACATATTTGTGTGTCAATTTTCTTCTGTAGCTAATGTGTGACTCCATCCAGGGCTTGATGGATGTTTCATCAAGTTAACCACTGGACAACAAATTCTTGCTGCCACAGGAAGGGATGGCAACAACAACATCTACCCTATAGCTTTTGGTGTGGTTGACAAGGAAGATGGAGACAGTTGGACTTGGTTTTTAACTCAGTTGAGATGTTGCATTGGTAGTGGCAACAAATTTGGAACATACACAATAATATCTAACAGGCAAAAGGTTAGAAACTAAATCATTGATCATAGTTGCTATAGTAATTCACTGAATTATGTGAGTGTGTTCATATGTAGATCTATTTTGTGAATGTACAGGGATTACTTAAGGCAATAAATGAAGTGTTCCCTGATTCACCTCAAAGATTCTGTCTTAGGCACATATATGCCAACTTCCAATCAGCTGGTTACAGAAGCAAAGAACTAAAGAAGTGTGTTGACAAGGCTAGCTACTCTTATACTAGACATGGGCATGAATTAGGGATGGCAGAGCTGAAAGCACAGTGTGAGGATGCTTGGAAATGGCTTAAAAATATAGAAGTCTCTGCTTGGGCTAGGTATGCTATGGACCTTACTTGCAAAACAGATCTAGTTGTGAACAACCTTAGTGAAGTCTTCAACAAGATGATACTTGATGTTAGATCCAAACCAATAAGGACAATGTTTGAAGGGATCAGGACAAAGCAGATGATCAAGAGGCAACAGACTAGGGAGAAGTTACAGGCTTGCAGGTGGACAATCACACCAAATTACTCAGAGATTCTAGAGGAGAATAAAAAATATGCCAAGTACTGCCAGGCTGACAGAGCTGGTGAAACAATTTGGCAAGTAACAAGCAAAGAAAAGCAATATTGTGTGGACATGGCAACCTGCACATGTGAATGTAAGAGATGGAACATGACAGGTGTACCTTGCAGTCATGGCATATCTGCAATGACCAAGCAAAAGCTGCATCCTGAGGACTATGTCTCTGAATTCTTCAAGAAGCTGTAAGGGTCCCAATCTAGATCCGAGAAGAGGTTAGGTGGGGAAGGAGGACGAAGGAGGCCGGAGGAGAAGATCAGCTTCTCTTAATCAACTTGACATAATAATTCTCGATGCCAACTCTCTCTTAGCCGCACCTAGAAATACCCACGGCATGCAGGCCACACACACGCAACGCGTCCTGACTACGCGGGTCCACCGATCGCTCCTTTTCCACTTGTCTGGACTCCGTCAGCTCCGTCCGGTCGTGGCTCGGTCGCCCCACTGGCCAGTGGGGCCGTCGCGGCTGGTGGGGTAGCCGTGACAGCCGTGACATCCCCCCCCCCCCGCTTGTGTGCCGACTTGTCCCCAAGGCGGCGTAGAGGGGAACCGCTGCTGCAGCACCACTGGATCTTCCCACGTTGACAGCGACGAGGGAAGGTTGCTCCATTGCACCCGGATGCGAGGGCGTGTGTCGCCGGCCACGCGCACCATCTTGCGGTCGAGCACTAGCTCTGGAACATGTTCTGCCTGCAAAATCAAGTTATCTGGAGAAAGATCAGGACTTACGGGTACCATAGCTCCAAAGGCCTTCTTTAGTTGTGAGACATGCACCACCGGGTGGATACGGCTGGAAGCAGGCAATTGGAGTTTGTATGCTACTGCCCCGACTCGAGCCAACACTCTATATGGGCCATAGTAGCGGAAGGCGAGCTTCTGGTGCGGCCGCTGTGCCACTGACGTTTGGATGAAAGGCTGCAACTTGAGCAACACTGCATCCCCCACCGCAAATTCTCTGTCTGTACGGTGTCGGTCAGCCTGAACTTTCATGCGATCCTGCGCGTGCTTGAGCTGTTGCTGCAAGTGCTCAAGAATCACTTCTCTTTCCTGGAGCCATGCTGCAAGATCAGGGACTGCACATTCGTCGATCTGTGCGACGCCAAACTCCCGGGGAAGGTGGCCGTAGATGACTTCGAATGGAGTCTTGCCCAGAGCCGAATGAAAAGATGTATTATACCAGTATTCTGCGAGAGACAGCCATTTGGACAGTTGCCAGGGTAGGAGTGGACTGCGCACCTGAGGTATCCCTCTAGACACTGGTTGACACGTTCAGTTTGCCCGTCCGTCTGGGGGTGGTATGATGAGCTGAGACGTAGGTCTGTCCGGCAGAGCTTGAACAGTTCTTGCCACACCTGCCCTGTAAAAATCCGGTCCCGATCTGATATGATGACTAGTGGTAAGCCGTGGAGCCGGAAAATTTCCTTCATGAATACTTTGGCAATTCGGAGAGCTGTGAACGGGTGAGTCAAAGGCACAAAATGCGCGTATTTGGAGAACTTGTCAACTACCACCAAGACAGTGTCGTACCCTCCTGAGCGAGGCAAACCCTCAATGAAGTCGAGTGAGATGACTGACCATGGTTTTTGAGGTATTGGCAGTGGTTGAAGGAGCCTCGCTGGCGATATACGCTCCGTTTTTGCTTGCTGGCACACCATACAGTTGCGTACCAGGGTCTTGACCTGCAGTTTCATGCCCTTCCACGCGAACATCCGTTTGACTCTGTTGTAGGTGGCATGGAAACCTGAATGTCCCCCCGCAGCACTGTCATGTAGGGCTAGGATCAGGTGTTGTTGGTGTTGGGGAACATAGCAATAATTCAAAATTTTCCTACGTGTCACCAAGATCAATCTATGGAGTCATCTAGCAATGAGGGAGGAGTGGATCTACATACCCTTGTAGATTGCGCGCGGAAGCGTTCAAGAGAACGGTGTTGATGGAGTCGTACTCGTTGTGATCCAAATCACCGATGATCCTAGCGCCGAACGAACGGCACCTCCGCGTTCAACACACGTACAGAGCAGCGACATCTCCTCCTTCTTGATCCAGCAAGGGGGAGGAGAGGTTGATGGAGATCCAGCAGCACGACGGCGTGGTGGTGGAAGTAGCGGGATTCCAACAGGGCTTCGCCAAGCGCTGCGGGAGGAGGGAGATGTGTCATGGGAGGGAGAGGGAGGCGCCAGGGCTTAGGTATGGTTGCCCTCCCTTCCCCCACTATATATAGGGCCAAGGGAGAGGGGGGGCGCAGCCTTGGCCCTTCCTCCAAGGAAGGGTGCGGCCAAGGGAGGAGTCCCTCCTCCCCAAGGCACCTCGGAGGTGCCTTCCCCCTTTAGGACTCTTCCTTTCCCTCTTCTCTTGGCGCATGGGCCTCTTGGTGCTGGTGCCCTTGGCCCATATAGGCCAAGGCGCACCCCCTACAGCCCATGTGTCACACCCTAGCTAGTCATGCATTAGAGTGTTGCATCATGTTTACTCTTTCATCAGAAACTTGAAATGGGGATGACAGAACCCCCAGTCCCCTCTGAAACCAACTAGGGTTACTAAATAATTTTTCAATGAACCTGAAATGCCCTTCTAAAATGCCCATCATTTTTGCCTTGGTTCAGAACCTCTGCCAAAAGTGATGCACATTTTCCTAGGCCATCCTAAGGTTTTTGATTTAAATCATAAATATTTGAATTTGGGCATTTAAAATAATATAAAATATTTAAATGCTCAAATATCTCCAAACTGAAATGTTTCATGTTGGAAATAATCCAACTATGGACCAGGAGTAGTTTGGTGATTTTTGGAGTTGCCTAGGTATTTTATTTAATTCAACAAAGTTGCAGATATATTAAATAAAACAGAAATAGAAAAAAAAAGGGGGAAAACTTACCTGTGCGGCCCAGCCAGCTGGCCGGCCCAGCTAGCCAGCCCAGCCCACCACCGCCGTCGTCCTCCTGGCGCCAGTCGGCCAGGCGTGTGGCCGGCGCGCGCACACGGCCACCGCGCCACGCCACCTCTCTCCCTGCCTGCCTGCCCTCCCCTCCTCGTCTCGGTGTCCCTGGACGACGCCACGCCTCCTCCCTGCTCTCTCTCACTCTTCCCCGGCTCTCCCCTCGCTCTCTCTCTCGCCCGGCCGAACACCACCCTCGCCGCCGTTCGCTATAGCCACCGTCTCCGACCACCCCTCGCTCCCCCGACTAGCTCAGGAGCTCCGCCTCGACTCCCTCTTCCTCCCCACCGCTTCACAGCTCCCCGGAAGCCCTGCATCGTCGCCACGTCGCCGTTCCCCTCTTCGGGCTCCGACCACCGTCGCCGTCGAATTCGCCGTCTCCAGCGCATCCCCGAGCCCGCTTCGACGCCCACTGCAACCGCGGTGAGCTACGCCACCGTTTCCCCCTCTTCTCCCCCTCGTTCCCTCACCGTAGCCTCCTCCCCACCACGGCCGAACCTCCGCCGTCGCCGAGCTCGCCGTCGACGCAGCTCCGGTGACCATTTGGTCACCCCGGCGAGTCCAACGAGTTCACAGAACCCCGTAGAGCATCCCTAGCGCCTCGCTTTGCTCAACTTCGAGCTCCAGCACCGTTCCCGTGCACGACCGAACCCCGGCGGCCGCAGCCGAGCTCGCCGCCGTCGACTCCGGCCACCCCGACCCCAACGGGCTCCGCCAAGAGCTGCGGGTTGCCCTCAGCTCCACTCCGGTGGCCTCCGCGGTCCATTTGGTGGCCGAAACGACCAAAATCACTTCCGCCGCCGCGTCGGGCTCGCCGGCGACTAAACGCCGGCAGCCGACACTGACTTTGACCACGGGTGGGCCCTGGTTGACTCCTCTGAGTCAATGACAGGTGGGGCCCAGCCCTGTTAATTAAACAGGATTAGTTTTAATTAAGTTTTAATTAAAATAATCACCCTGACATGCGGGACCCACTGTCAGGTTTGACCCAGACCTGTTCCGTTGACCTGCTGACGTCACACTGACGTCAGGCTGACGCAGTAATTGAATTTCTGGATTTAAATTAAATCAGGAAATTCCAGAATATTAATTAAACTTCAAAAATTCATAACTTTTATTCTGTAACTCCAAATTGGACAAATTATATATGAAAAATGATCAGAAAAATCCAATCTATCCATCTGTACTATTTTCATGCATGATCAAACAAGTTAAATTGATGTTTTAAGCAGAACAAGAAAAGGCACTTTAAAAGGCCATATTTGAATTTGGAATTTGAATCTTTGATTCAAATTTGTTCAAACCCTTCTGGTTTTAGTTGCATTAGCCCAACACACTCATATTGCCATGTTTCATGCATGCATCATATTGTTGCACATTGTTTGGTGATGCTTGTGTATCGATGTCCTTTGCGACAGGATCTGTCCCCGAGGAGTACCGTGATTACCCTAACGAAGAACCGTATCTGTGCATCGAACCATCAGGCAAGCAACCAACCATTTGATCATATCGATACAATCCCATGTTCTCGCTCCTGCTCTCTTTTACTGCATTAAGACAACGCGATTCAAACTGCTGTGTGCTACGGTAGTTGAACCCATTTCCTCTGCATGACCTGTCATTGCCACAGTAACTAGATGAAACCCACTAGCATGTGTAGGAGTTGATTGAGCCATATGTATGTGTTGTTCCTACCTTGCTATGCCTGCTATGCTTAGAGTCGTGTCAGGTCTGGTTCATCTGGGTGATGGGCTAGAGTGAAATGATTATGTCGGTAATGAGAGTGGTGTGGTGAACACGATTTGGTAAAGGTATCGATGAGAGGCCATGTAGGAGTACATGGTGGGTTGTTTCATTGAAGCCGACCTTAAGCACTGAGATCTGTATGTGTGATTTAAGAACCAGCTACTACCATGCATTGGGCCCGAAACCAATGGACCCTCTCGGCTTCTTATTCACCCTAGTTCTCCGTCCAGGAGTTGCAAGTAGTTTCTGGTGTTTGTAGCCTACTGGAGGCCGTGGACAGCGCTGACCGTAGGGGTGGGTTGTGATGCGGTAGGTACGTGGCACGGTGTACCGAATACCCATTAGGTATCTCGGGAACCCTGTTCACATCGTTCGGGGCCGTATGGGAAACCTCGGCCGGACTCCCTGCGGATGGAACCTGAATAGGCGATAAACCTGGACTGGAGGCTTAGGTGATTAGGTAGGTCGTGGCCGACACCCACGTTGGGCTTCCGCTTGAAGGTTGCCGAGTACATGTCGTGTAAGCAACGATAAGTGGTGAGAGCGTGTATGAAGAAGTACACCCCTGCAGGGTTAACATGATCTATTCGAATAGCCGCGTCCGCGGTAAAGGACTACTTGGTTGCCTATACAGTTCATAGACAAGTAAATGGAAACTACTAAAAGCCTCAAGATAAGTGTGAGTGCCGAGGATGGCTCTTCCGTAGGAAGACGGAGGTGGATCCTCGGTAGTGTATTGAAGTGGTGAATAGTGGACTCGTGTGCGCAAAACTATTTCAAGTTGGAGTATCGTAGGATAGCCTAGCCAAGAGTCAAAGCTGGCTTGCTGCAATAACTCCACCAACCCTTCTTGATACTATGCATGTATGTAGGATCTGATGTAAGTCTTGCTGAGTACCTTTGTACTCATGTTGCTATAATCTACATTTTTACAGAAGACGCTGCAACCCCTTCTGATGGGTTCTATGTAGACGTTGACATCAACGAGTAGGCTAAGGACCCAGGTGGTGACCCTGAACTTGTGGAGGACCACGTAGTATAGCTAGGCTTTCCAAGCCTCTTTTATTTTACTAGTTGTCTGTACTCAGACAAGTTACTTCCGCTGTTGGCTTGTATGACTGTATGACTTGTATGTTGGGTCGTGAGACCCGTACCTTTGTGTATGTTATGTATGGCTCCCTGAGCCTTAAATAAAGTACTTGTGTCATAGAGTCATGTTGTGATGCTTCGTTGTATTTGCACATATCGAGCATATTGTGTGTATGATTGAAATGCTTGGTATGTGTGGGATCTGACTATCTAGTTGTTTATCTTTAGTAGCCTCTCTTACCGGGAAATGTCTCCTAGTGTTACCGCTGAGCCATGGTAGCTTGCTACTGCTCTGGAACACTTAGGCTGGCCGGCATGTGTCCTTCTTCGTTCCTGTGTCTGTCCCTTCGGGGAAATGTCACGCTTTGAGTACCGGAGTCCTGTTAGCCCGCTACAGCCCGGTTTACCGGAGTCCTGCTAGCCCAGTGCTACAGCCCGGACCCACTTGCTGATGACCGACACGTTCGAAGCTGGGTCATGAATGCCTGTCCCTGTAAGTCTGTGCCACTTTGGGTTTACGACTAGTCATGTCAGCCCGGGCTCTTTATCATATGGATGCTAGCGACACTATCATATACGTGAGCCAAAAGGCGCAAACGGTCCCGGGAAAAGGTAAGACGACACCCGTGGGGATACCGTGCGTGAGGCCACAAAGTGATATGAGGTGTTACCAGCTAGATCGATGTGACATCGAGTCGGGGTCCTGACAGCGTTGGCATCAGAGCCGGACTGCCTGTAGGTTCTCCAAGCCAAACTGGTCGATGTTGAGTCTAGAAATTCTTTAGTTATATGTAGGGGAATTGTTTGTGGGTTGGAACGTAACGCTCTTTTTACTCCTTATACCTTATGACTTTTTGATCTGAGTCAGTCCATTCTTCCACCGGGGGTTAAGGAATTAGGATCTGTTCTCTCTATCAGGATCACGTGTTACTAATCAGTAGTACCTTATAAGTTTGATGGTTACCAGCCTAGTTCAGTTCTACTACCACATTATGTTGTTAGAATGGTTCCAGAACTTTGATGTGATGATGTTGAGTGTGTACGAAATCCTTTGTCAAATGTCTCAATATCCTTTTTGAGCATTTACAGCTGTTATGCTGCCGAAATTTTGCTAGAAATTCTAATGCCCTTGCATTATGATTGTGCTTTCAGATGGCCACTCGCGACCTCAATCAAGTGGTTCGCCTGACTCGATGCCTAGATGTACCCGGCCATACTGCTAAGTTGGTCAGGGTAATGACTGAGGCTGGATATCGCTGGTATCCCGAGTACACGGTTGAAGAGCAATTCCGGGACTTCAATCAAAGCCAGTATCTCTGCACTGTCAGGATATTTCCATCTTATCCTGGATCCACTGAGCCTCTTCACTGTTCCTATGGACTCGGGGTTACCATCGAGATGGCTGTGCAGGATGCCGCCTACTCTATGATGACCATTATGCGAGTCAGATCTGGTTTATTTCGGGACTCTGACTTCCGGTATATGCCAGGATCACTTCCGGGAGCACAAGGGTATCTCCAGGCTATCTACGCTGACTCCACTCAGGAGGATTCACGGACTCGCACCACTGCTGAGATGCTCGAGGATAAGGATCGTGAAAATCGGGCCTTAAGGTTAGAGCTCTTCAATACCCGTGCTGACCACTGGGCCACTTTGACTCGGTTCGCACCGGCGGTGCAAGCTGGATATTCAGATATGCGCGATCTCTATCCTGTGAGATCTGCTCTGCCAGACGTGATGGTTTGGCGTGATGTAGGAGGCATCACCCCACCTCGCGGTCCCCGCAGGCCACCGTTTGTTGGTCCAAGGCCTCATCCTAGCCCCTATGGTCCACAAGCTCCGCGAGACCGTCTGTTTCCGGATGATCATGTTGAACTTCCGGGCTATGGAGGTGACTTCTACGAGGACTACTACGGATCAGTCTGAGCTAGTAGTAGTATCACTAGTTCGCACTAGCTGTGTCGTCTATCGTCCTGCGTGACTCGTGGGATATGACCTAGTTTGTACTCCTTCCGGAGATGTAGAAAAATAATGTATAGGAGCTTGGAATGCCTCCGATGAGATGTAATCCTCTTTTCACCGTAATAGTACTTTGTTTGGTCTTGTACTAAACCCTGTATGGTGTGTATGACGATGGAATAAAAGAAGCAGTTTCTGTATCTACCATGTCATACGGATGATCATCTTGCATTCCGAGTTATTCCTTACATTATGTATCCTATGACGGAATTTTACCATCCTGACTAAATCATTGTCTTGTTCACCTAGGATGGTCAACACGCGCGCTAACCCTGCTTCCCAAGAGCAGGCCGAAGGCAGTGAAGCCAGGAATGAAAATCTGCCTCGTCCTCCTTCACTAGCCGAGGTGATGATGGAAGCTGAGAGAAACAAGCGGGAGACAAACCGTTTGTTGGAGCGTATTGAACAGAATACAGCACACCATCAGAGGGCTAACGTGGTGTCACTCAGTGATTTTATCAAATTACATCCACCCACGTTCCACCACTCCGTCGAGCCTCTCGACGCTGATGACTGGCTTCGCAGTATCTCTCATAAACTGCGTTCCGCGATGGTAGCGGAGGCTGACAAGGTCACCTTTGCTGCATATCATCTTGAAGGCCCCGCCAGTCTATGGTGGGAGAATTATGGAGCTATGCGCCCAGCGGGCCATGTCACAACTTGGGATGAATTCAGCGAGGCTTTCCGTGAACATCACATTCCGGAGGGTCTCATGGACCGTAAACGTGAAGAATTTTGCAGTTTCACCCAAGGCCGACTTTCTGTGGATGTCTATAGCAGGGAGTTTGGTAATCTCGCCCGATATGCAACGGAGGAAGTGTCTACTGACGCCAAGAAGCAAGCAAGGTTCCGCAAGGGCCTTAGTCCTGAGCTTCGCCGCGACCTCCATCTGCATGAGTGCACATCTTTTTCGAAACTTGTCAACAAAGCCATCAGTGCTGAAACTGGTCAGACTGACTATGACGCAACACGCAAGCATGGACGTGACACGGGTTCCTCATCCGGTGCTGGTCCTCAGAAGCGCCGCGTGTGGGTACCCAACACCGCCCTGCCACCCAGGTTCACACCAAGGCCCACTTTTCAGGCGCCTCGCCCTGTACAACAGTCTGCTCCAGCCAAGCCCTATGGGGGTCCAACCAATAATGCTCCTCCACGTACCAGTTCCGTGACTTGTTTCAAGTGTGGGGAATCTGGTCATTATATGCGTGAGTGTCCCCAGACCAACCCCAATCAATCTGCTAAAGCTGTTGGCCGTGGCAAGCCGACAGGAAAAGTGTTTCATGCTAAACCGGTCACCGCTTCACGTGGCCATGTCAACTGTATCTCTGCCGAAGAAGCTCAAGAAGATCCCAACGTCGTTCTCGGTACGCTTCTTGTTAATTGCCACCCGGCATCTGTTCTTTTCGATACAGGAGCCTCTCATTCTTTTATATCTGAAAATTATGCTCGTTTGCATAACGTTGCATTCTGTGACTTGCCATCCTCCATGGTAATTCAAACTCCGGGATCCAAATGGCAAACTTCTAGAGTAAGCCATGGAAATGAAATCCAAGTCGATAGACTTGTTTTCCTCGCATCTTTGATAGCCCTTAAATCTTCAGATATTAATATCATTTTGGGTATGGACTGGATGTCAGCTCATCAAGCCAAAATTGATTGCTTCTCTAGGACTGTTCAACTCACCCATCCTTCGGGGAAGATAGTCAATGTCTTGACCCGAATAGCCAAGCGACAATTATATTCTCTTAACGCCAGCCCTTTGCCAGACCTTGAGGACGTTCCGGTAGTCCGTGACTTCCCGGATGTCTTTCCAGAGGAATTGCCAGGTGTTCCACCTGACAGGGATGTTGAGTTCGTAATAGACCTCATTCCAGGAACCGTTCCGATTGCTAGAAGACCTTATAAGATGGCACCCCTAGAACTAGCCGAGCTTAAGAAACAACTCGATGAATCCTTGAAAAAGGGTTTCATCCGCCCTAGTTCATCTCCGTGGGCTTGCCCCGTCCTATTCGTCAAGAAGAAAGATGGTACGGACCGGATGGTTGTAGATTACCGACCTGTCAATTTGGTCACAATCAAAAACAAATATCCACTTCCCAGGATCAACGATCTGTATGATCAGCTCGCTGGATCCTCAGTCTTCTCCAAGATGGATTTGAGGTTGGGCTACCATCAAATCAAAATCAGAAACGGGGACATTCCTAAAACGGCCTTTGTTACTCGTTATGGCCAATACGAGTACACCGTCATGTCCTTCGGTTTAACCAACGCTCCAGCCACCTTTTCTCGGTTAATGAACTCAATCTTCATGGAGTATTTGGATAAATTCGTCGTGGTTTATCTCGATGACATACTCATCTACTCCAAGAACGAGGAAGAACATGCCGAACATTTAAGGCTAGTGTTGAAGAAACTTCGAGAGCATCGCCTTTATGCCAAATTTTCAAAATGTGAATTCTGGTTGTCAGAAGTGACCTATCTGGGTCATGTAATATCTGGTAAAGGTATTGCTGTTAACCCTGAGCGAGTTCAAGCCGTCCTTGATTGGACTCCACCCGAATCGGTCAAGCAAGTTCGGAGTTTTCTAGGCTTAGCGAGCTATTGTCGTCGCTTTGTCGAGAACTTCTCCAAGGTTGCTAAACCCCTAACTGAACTCCTCAAGAAAGATAAGAAGTTCGAATGGACTCCACAATGTGAGCACAGCTTTCAGGAACTGAAAAGACGCCTGACCTCTGCTCCCGTACTGGTACCGCCAGACTTCTCCAAAGACTTTGTTATCTACTGCGACGCCTCACGACAAGGACTAGGTTGCATTCTTATGCAAGATCGACACGTAATTGCTTACGCTTCACGGCAATTGCACCCACATGAGGAGAATTATCCTACTCATGATCTAGAACTTGCAGCCGTAGTCTATGCACTTAAGACCTGGCGACATTACCTCCTCGGTAATCGTTGCGAAATATTCACTGATCACCAAAGTCTGAAGTATATTTTCACCCAACCGGATTTGAATCTCAGGCAGAGACGTTGGGTTGAATTGATCACTGACTTCGACTTAGGAATAACCTATACCCCAGGGAAAGCCAACGTCATGGCTGATGCGCTAAGTCGTAAATCTTATTGTAACAACCTGATGTTACAACAAAGTCAACCGCTTCTCCATGAGGAATTTCGAAAGCTTAACCTTCACATTGTTCCTCAAGGTTTTCTCTCCACCTTGGTGGCAAAACCTACCCTTACGCATCAAATTATCAAAGCACAGAAGGTAGATCCGGGAATCTCCCGCATCAAGAGGAACATTCAGAAAGGAATTGCGAATTGCTTCTCCATTAATGATCAAGGGGTCGTATACTTCGGGAATCGACTAGTGGTTCCCAAAGTGCGAAACCTGAGGCGTTTGATCCTTAAGGAAGCTCATGAATCTCCTCTCACCATTCATCCCGGTAGCACTAAAATGTATCAGGACCTACGCCAGAGGTTCTGGTGGACTAGGATGAAGAGAGAAATTGCTCAGTATATTGCAAATTGCAACGTCTGTCGTCGTGTAAAAGCAGAGCATCAACGGCCTGCTGGCACCCTTCAACCCTTAGCTATTCCTGAATGGAAATGGGATAAAATTGGTATGGATTTCATTACCGGTTTTCCCAGGACCAAAAGAGGGAATAATGCTATTTTCGTCGTGGTCGATCGTCTTTCCAAAGTAGCTCATTTCTTACCTGTTCGTGAGAGTATAACCGCCAGCCAGCTGGCAGACTTATACATCTCCCGGATAGTGTCCCTCCATGGTGTTCCTTTGGAAATCAATTCGGATCGAGGAAGTCTTTTCACCTCTCGATTTTGGGAAAGTTTCCAAAATGCTATGGGAACCCGTCTCTCCTTTAGCACCGCTTTCCACCCTCAGTCAAGTGGTCAAGTGGAACGCGTCAACCAAATTCTAGAAGACATGCTTCGAGCCTCTGTTATCTCGTTCGGAATGGACTGGGAGAAGTGCCTTCCATTTGCCGAATTCGCTTACAACAACAGCTATCAATCTAGCTTGGGTAAAGCCCCTTTTGAAGTTCTCTATGGACGACGATGTCGAACACCCCTTAACTGGTCAGAGACCGGGGAAAGACAATTCTTTGGCCCGGATATGATTCAGGAAGCAGAAGAACAAGTTCGTATCGTTCGTGAAAAGTTGAAAACAGCCCAATCCCGTCAAAAGAGTCAATATGACCGAAAACATAAGGCTATGACTTTCGAGGTTGACGAGAAGGCTTATCTTCGGGTCACCCCTCTGAAGGGAACCCATCGTTTCGGTATCAAAGGCAAATTGGCTCCTCGTTACATTGGACCTTTTCGCATTCTTGCCAAACGAGGAGAAGTTGCCTACCAGTTGGAACTACCTCCGCACCTCTCCAGAGTTCACGATGTCTTCCACGTTTCTCAACTCAGGCGTTGCTTCTCGGATCCTATCCGTGAAGTGGACCACGAAACGCTTGATCTCCAAGATAATCTTACATATCGAGAGTACCCCATTCGTATCCTCGATCAAGCCGAACGTACCACGCGACGTCATAATATCAAGTTTCTCAAGGTTCAATGGTCGCACCATTCTGAGGATGAAGCAACTTGGGAAAGGGAGGATCGTCTTCGACTTGAATATCCCGCCTTCTTCTCGGAGGAACCCAAATCTCGGGACGAGATTCTTTTGAGTGGGGGTGAGTTGTCACACCCTAGCTAGTCATGCATTAGAGTGTTGCATCATGTTTACTCTTTCATCAGAAACTTGAAATGGGGATGACAGAACCCCCAGTCCCCTCTGAAACCAACTAGGGTTACTAAAATAATTTTTCAATGAACCTGAAATGCCCTTCTAAAATGCCCATCATTTTTGCCTTGGTTCAGAACCTCTGCCAAAAGTGGTGCACATTTTCCTAGGCCATCCTAAGGTTTTTGATTTAAATCATAAATATTTGAATTTGGGCATTTAAAATAATATAAAATATTTAAATGCTCAAATATCTCCAAACTGAAATGTTTCATGTTGGAAATAATCCAACTATGGACCAGGAGTAGTTTGGTGATTTTTGGAGTTGCCTAGGTATTTTATTTAATTCAACAAAGTTGCAGATATATTAAATAAAACAGAAATAGAAAAAAAAGGGGGAAAACTTACCTGTGCGGCCCAGCCAGCTGGTCGGCCCAGCTAGCCAGCCCAGCCCACCACCGCCGTCGTCCTCCTGGCGCCAGTCGGCCAGGCGTGTGGCCGGCGCGCGCGCACGGCCACCGCGCCACGCCACCTCTCTCCCTGCCTGCCTGCCCTCCCCTCCTCGTCTCGGTGTCCCTGGACGACGCCACGCCTCCTCCCTGCTCTCTCTCACTCTCCCCCGGCTCTCCCCTCGCTCTCTCTCTCGCCCGGCCGAACACCACCCTCGCCGCCGTTCGCCATAGCCACCGTCTCCGACCACCCCTCGCTCCCCCGACTAGCTCAGGAGCTCCGCCTCGACTCCCTCTTCCTCCCCACCGCTTCACAGCTCCCCGGAAGCCCTGCATCGCCGCCACGTCGCCATTCCCCTCTTCGGGCTCCGACCACCGTCGCCGTCGAATTCGCCGTCTCCAGCGCGTCCCTGAGCCCGCTTCGACGCCCACTGCAACCGCGGTGAGCTACGCCACCGTTTCCCCCTCTTCTCCCCCTCGTTCCCTCACCGTAGCCTCCTCCCCACCACGGCCGAACCTCCGCCGTCGCCGAGCTCGCCGTCGACGCAGCTCCGGTGACCATTTGGTCACCCCGGCGAGTCCAACGAGTTCACAGAACCCCGTAGAGCATCCCTAGCGCCTCGCTTTGCTCGACTTCGAGCTCCAGCACCGTTCCCGTGCACGACCGAACCCCGGCGGCCGCAGCCGAGCTCGCCGCACTCGACTCCGGCCACCCCGACCCCAACGGGCTCCGCCAAGAGCTGCGGGTTGCCCTCAGCTCCACTCCGGTGGCCTCCGCGGTCCATTTGGTGGCCGAAACGACCAAAATCACTTCCGCCGCCGCGTCGGGCTCGCCGGCGACTAAACGCCGGCAGCCGACACTGACTTTGACCACGGGTGGGCCCTGGTTGACTCCTCTGAGTCAATGACAGGTGGGGCCCAGCCCTGTTAATTAAACAGGATTAGTTTTAATTAAGTTTTAATTAAAATAATCACCCTGACATGCGGGACCCACTGTCAGGTTTGACCCAGACCTGTTCCGTTGACCTGCTGACGTCACACTGACGTCAGGCTGACGCAGTAATTGAATTTCTGGATTTAAATTAAATCAGGAAATTCCAGAATATTATTAAACTTCAAAAATTCATAACTTTTATTCTGTAACTCCAAATTGGACAAATTATATATGAAAAATGATCAGAAAAATCCAATCTATCCATCTGTACTATTTTCATGCATGATCAAACAAGTTAAATTGATGTTTTAAGCAGAACAAGAAAAGGCACTTTAAAAGGCCATATTTGAATTTGGAATTTGAATCTTTGATTCAAATTTGTTCAAACCCTTCTGGTTTTAGTTGCATTAGCCCAACACACTCATATTGCCATGTTTCATGCATGCATCATATTGTTGCACATTGTTTGGTGATGCTTGTGTATCGATGTCCTTTGCGACAGGATCTGTCCCCGAGGAGTACCGTGATTACCCTAACGAAGAACCGTATCCGTGCATCGAACCATCAGGCAAGCAACCAACCATTTGATCATATCGATACAATCCCATGTTCTCGCTCCTGCTCTCTTTTACTGCATTAAGACAACGCGATTCAAACTGCTGTGTGCTACGGTAGTTGAACCCATTTCCTCTGCATGACCTGTCATTGCCACAGTAACTAGATGAAACCCACTAGCATGTGTAGGAGTTGATTGAGCCATATGTATGTGTTGTTCCTACCTTGCTATGCCTGCTATGCTTAGAGTCGTGTCAGGTCTGGTTCATCTGGGTGATGGGCTAGAGTGAAATGATTATGTCGGTAATGAGAGTGGTGTGGTGAACACGATTTGGTAAAGGTATCGATGAGAGGCCATGTAGGAGTACATGGTGGGTTGTTTCATTGAAGCCGACCTTAAGCACTGAGATCTGTATGTGTGATTTAAGAACCAGCTACTACCATGCATTGGGCCCGAAACCAATGGACCCTCTCGGCTTCTTATTCACCCTAGTTCTCCGTCCAGGAGTTGCAAGTAGTTTCTGGTGTTTGTAGCCTACTGGAGGCCGTGGACAGCGCTGACCGTAGGGGTGGGCTGTGATGCGGTAGGTACGTGGCACGGTGTACCGAATACCCGTTAGGTATCTCGGGAACCCTGTTCACATCGTTCGGGGCCGTATGGGAAACCTCGGCCGGACTCCCTGCGGATGGAACCTGAATAGGCGATAAACCTGGACTGGAGGCTTAGGTGATTAGGTAGGTCGTGGCCGACACCCACGTTGGGCTTCCGCTTGAAGGTTGCCGAGTACATGTCGTGTAAGCAACGATAAGTGGTGAGAGCGTGTATGAAGAAGTACACCCCTGCAGGGTTAACATGATCTATTCGAATAGCCGCGTCCGCGGTAAAGGACTACTTGGTTGCCTATACAGTTCATAGACAAGTAAATGGAAACTACTAAAAGCCTCAAGATAAGTGTGAGTGCCGAGGATGGCTCTTCCGTAGGAAGACGGAGGTGGATCCTCGGTAGTGTATTGAAGTGGTGAATAGTGGACTCGTGTGCGCAAAACTATTTCAAGTTGGAGTATCGTAGGATAGCCTAGCCAAGAGTCAAAGCTGGCTTGCTGCAATAACTCCACCAACCCTTCTTGATACTATGCATGTATGTAGGATCTGATGTAAGTCTTGCTGAGTACCTTTGTACTCATGTTGCTATAATCTACATTTTTACAGAAGACGCTGCAACCCCTTCTGATGGGTTCTATGTAGACGTTGACATCAACGAGTAGGCTAAGGACCCAGGTGGTGACCCTGAACTTGTGGAGGACCACGTAGTATAGCTAGGCTTTCCAAGCCTCTTTTATTTTACTAGTTGTCTGTACTCAGACAAGTTACTTCCGCTGTTGGCTTGTATGACTGTATGACTTGTATGTTGGGTCGTGAGACCCGTACCTTTGTGTATGTTATGTATGGCTCCCTGAGCCTTAAATAAAGTACTTGTGTCATAGAGTCATGTTGTGATGCTTCGTTGTATTTGCACATATCGAGCATATTGTGTGTATGATTGAAATGCTTGGTATGTGTGGGATCTGACTATCTAGTTGTTTATCTTTAGTAGCCTCTCTTACCGGGAAATGTCTCCTAGTGTTACCGCTGAGCCATGGTAGCTTGCTACTGCTCTGGAACACTTAGGCTGGCCGGCATGTGTCCTTCTTCGTTCCTGTGTCTGTCCCTTCGGGGAAATGTCACGCTTTGAGTACCGGAGTCCTGTTAGCCCGCTACAGCCCGGTTTACCGGAGTCCTGCTAGCCCAGTGCTACAGCCCGGACCCACTTGCTGATGACCGACACGTTCGAAGCTGGGTCATGAATGCCTGTCCCTGTAAGTCTGTGCCACTTTGGGTTTACGACTAGTCATGTCAGCCCGGGCTCTTTATCATATGGATGCTAGCGACACTATCATATACGTGAGCCAAAAGGCGCAAACGGTCCCGGGAAAAGGTAAGACGACACCCGTGGGGATACCGTGCGTGAGGCCGCAAAGTGATATGAGGTGTTACCAGCTAGATCGATGTGACATCGAGTCGGGGTCCTGACACCATGTGCCCCCCTGGGGCAGGTGGCCCCACCCGGTGGACCCCCGGGACCCTTCCGATGGTCCCGGTACAATACCGGTGACCCCGAAACTTGTCCCGATGGCCGAAATAGCACTTCCTATATATAATTCTTTACCTCCGGACCATTCCGGAACTCCTGTGACGTCCGGGATCTCATCCGGGACTCCGAACAACTTTTGGGTTACCGCATACTAATATCTCTATAACCCTAGCGTCACCGAACCTTAAGTGTGTAGACCCTACGGGTTCGGGAGACATGCAGACATGACCGAGATGACTCTCCGGTCAATAACCAACAGCGGGATCTGGATACCCATGTTGGCTCCCACATGTTCCACGATGATCTCATCGGATGAACCACGATGTCAAGGACTTAATCAATCCCGTATACAATTCCCTTTGTCTAGCGGTACGATACTTGCCCGAGATTCGATCGTCGGTATCCCGATACCTTGTTCAATCTCGTTACCGGCAAGTCTCTTTACTCGTTTCGTAACACATCATCCCGTGATCAACTCCTTGATCAAATTGTGCACATTATGATGATGTCCTACCGAGTGGGCCCAGAGATACCTCTCCGTTTACACGGAGTGACAAATCCCAGTCTTGATTCGTGCCAACCCAACAGACACTTTCGGAGATACCCGTAGTGCACCTTTATAGTCACCCAGTTACGTTGTGACGTTTAGCACACCCAAAGCACTCCTACGGTATCCGGGAGTTGCACAATCTCATGGTCTAAGGAAATGATACTTGACATTAGAAAAGCTTTAGCATACGAACTACATGATCTTGTGCTAGGCTTAGGATTGGGTCTTGTCCATCACATCATTCTCCTAATGATGTGATCCCGTTATCAATGACATCCAATGTCCATGGTCAGGAAACCGTAACCATCTATTGATCAACGAGCTAGTCAACTAGAGGCTTACTAGGGACATGGTGTTGTCTATGTATCCACACATGTATCTGAGTTTCCTATCAATACAATTATAGCATGGATAATAAACGATTATCATGAACAAGGAAATATAATAATAACTAATTTATTATTGCCTCTAGGGCATATTTCCAACAGTCTCCCACTTGCGCTAGAGGCAATAATCCAGTTCACATCGATATGTGATTAACACTCAAGGTCACATCCCCATGTGACTAACACCCAAAGAGTTTACTAGAGTCAATAATCTAGTTCACATTACCATGTGATTAACACTTGATGAGTTCTGGGTTTGATCATGTTATGCTTGTGAGAGATGTTATAGTCAACGGGTCTGAATCTTTCAGATCCGTATGTACTTCGCAAATCTCTATGTCATCTTGTAGATGCAGCTACTACGCTATATTTGGAGCCATTTCAAATAACTGTTCTACTTGGAGCTATTCTAAATTGTTGCTCCATTATACGTATCCGGCATCTCTACTCAAAGCTATCCGGATAGGTGTTAAGCTTGCATCGACGTAACTCTTTACGTTGAACTCTTTATCACCTCCATAACCGAGAAACATATCCTTATTCCTCTAAGGATAATTTAGACCGCTATCTGGTGATCTACTCCTAGATTACCTTTGTACCCTCTTGCCAGATATGTGGCAAGGCACACATCAGGTGCGGTACTCAGCATGGCATACTGTATAGAGCCTATGACAAAAGCATAGGGAACGACATTTGTCCTTTCTCTTTCTTCTGCCGTGGTCGAGCTTTAAGTCTTAACTTCATACCTTACAACTCAGGCAAGTACTCCTTCTTTGACTGATCCATCTTGAACCCCTTCAAGATCATGTCAAGGTATGTGCTCATTTGAAAGTACCATTAAGCGTTTTGATCTATCCTTATAGATCTTGATGCTCAATGTTCAAGTAGCTTAATCCAGGCTTTCCACTGAAAAACACTTTCCAAATAACCCTATATGCTTTCCAGAAATTCTACATCATTTCTGATCCATAATATGTCAACAACATATACTCATCAGAAATTCTATAGTGCTCCCACTCACTTCTTTGGAAATACAAGTTTCTCATAAACTTTGTATAAACCCAAAACCTTTGATCATCTCATCAAAGCGTACATTCCAACTCCGAGATGCTTACTCCAGCACTTAGAAGGATTGCTGGAGCTTTGCATACTTATTAGCATCTTTCAGGATTGACAAAACCTTCCGGATGTATCACATACAACCTTTCCTCAAGAAAATCGTCGAGGAAACAATGTTTTGACATCCTATCTGCAAGATTTCATAAATAATGCAGTAATCGCTAATATAATTCCAACAAACTCTTAGCATCTCTACGAGTGAGAAAGTCTCATCGTAGTCAACTCCTTGAACTTGTCAAAAAACATCTTAACGACAAGTCGAGCTTTCGTAATGGTGATACTTACCATCATTGTCCGTCTTCCTTTTAAAATCCATATGTACCTAACAGCCTTACGACTATCAAGTAGTTCTTCCAAAGTCTACACTTTGTTTTCATATATGGATCCTCTCTCGGATTATATGGCCTCGAGCCATTTATCAGAATCCGGGCCCACCATCGCTTCTCCATGGCTCATTATTGTCTAGCAACATGACTTCCAAGACAGGATCACGTACCATTCTGAGGTAGTACACATCCTTGTCATCCCACGAGGTTTGGTAGTGACTTGATCTGAAGTCTCATGATCACTATCATAAGCTTCCACTTCAATTGGTGTAGGTGCCACAGGAACAACTTCCTATGCCCTGCCACACACTAGTTGAAGAGACGGTTCAATAACCTCATCAAGTCTCCACCATCCTCCCACTCAATTCTTTCGAGAGAAACTTTTCCTCGAGAAAGGACCCGATTCCAGAAACAATCCCTTATTGCTTTCGGATCTGAGACAGGAGGTATACCCAACTGTTTTGGGTGTCCTATGAAGATGCATTTATCCGCTTTGGGTTCGAGCTTATCAGCCTAAAACTTTTTCACATAAGCGTTGCAGCCCCAAACTTTTAAGAAATGACAGCTTAGGTTTCTCTAAACCATAGTTCATACGGTGTCATCTCATCGGAATTACGTGGTGCCTTATTTAAAGTGAATGTGGTTGTCTCTAATGCCTAACCCATAAACTATCATGGTAATTTGATAAGAGACATCATGGTATGCATCATATCCAATAGGGTGCAGTTATGATGTTCGGACACACCATCACACTATGGTGTTCCAGGCTTTATTAGTTGTGAAACAATTTCCACAATGTCTTAATTCTATGCCAAACTCGTAATTCAGATATTCATCTCTATGATCATATCATAGATATCTTATCCTCTTGTCACGACGATCTTTCAACTTCACCCTGAAATTACTTGAACCTTTCAATAATTCAGACTCGTGATTCATTAAGTAAATATACTCAACATCTACTCAAATCATCTGTGAAGTAAGAACATAACAATATCCACTACATGCCTCAGCACTCATTGGACTGCACACATCAAAATGTATTACTTCCAACAAGTTGCTTTCTAGTTCCATTTTACTAAAAACGAGGCTTTCAGTCATCTTGCCCATGTGGTATGATTTGCATGTCTCAGGTGATTCAAAATCAAGTGAGTCCAAACGGTCCATTTGCATGGAGTTTCTTCATGCATATACACCAATGGACATGGTTCGCATGCCTCAGACTTTTCAAAAACGAGTGAGTCCAAAGATCCATCAACATGGAGCCTCTTCATGTGTTTTATACCGATATGACTTAAGTGGAAGTGCCACAAGTAGGTGGTACTATCATTACTATCTTATATCTTTTGGCATGAACATGTGTATCACTATGATCGAGATTCAATGAACCATTCATTTTAGGTGCAAGACCATTGAAGGTATTATTCAAATAAAAGAGTAACCATTATTCTCCTTAAATGAATAACTATATTGCGATAGACATAATCCAATCATGTCTATGCTCAACGCAAACACCAATCTCGATGGTAGAGGGAGCGTACAATATTTGATCAACCTTGGAAATACTTCCAACACATATCGTCATCTCACCTTTAGCTAGTCTCCGTTTATTCCGTAGCTTTTATTTCAAGTTACTAACACTTAGCAACCGAACCGGTATCTAATACCCTGGTGCTACTAGGAGTACTAGTAAAGTACACATTAACATAATACATCCAATATACTTCTATCGACCTTGCCAGCCTTCTTATCTACCAAGTATCTAGGGTAATTCTGCTCCAGTGGTTGTTCCCTTTATTACAGAAGCACTTAGTCTCGGGTTTGGGTTCAACCTTGGGTTTCTTCACTAGAGCAGCAGCTGATTTTCTGTTTCATGAAGCATCCCTTTTTTTTGCTCTTGCCCTTCTTGAAACTAGTGGTTTCACCAACCATCAACAATTGAGGCTCCTTCTTGATCTCTACTTTTGTGGTGTCAAACATCACGAATATCTCAAGGATCATCATATATGTCCCTGATATATTATAGTTCATCACGAAGCTCAAGCAGCTTGGTGGTAATGACTTCGGAGAACCATCACTATTTCATCTGGAAGATCAACTCCCACTCGATTCAAGCGATTGTTGTACTCAGACAATCTGAGCACAAGTTCAATAATTGAGCTTTTCTCCCTTAGTTTGCAGGCTAAGAAAATCGTCGGAGGTCTTATACCTCTTGACGTGGGCACGAGCCTGAAATCCCAATTTCAGTACTTGGAACATCTCATATGTTCTGCGATGTTTCAAAAACGTCTTTGGTGCCTCAATTCTAAACCATTTAGCATTACGCACTAAACTATCATGTAGTCATCAAAACGTGTATGTCAGATGTTCGCAACATCCACAGACGACATTCGAGGTTCAGCACACTGAGCAGTGCATTAAGGACATAAGCCTTCTATGAAGCAATGAGGACAATCCTTAGTTTATGGACCTAGTCCGCATAATTGCTACTATCAACTTTCAACTAAATTTTCTCTAGGAACATATCTAAATAGTAGAACAGAAACGTGAGCCACGATATAATTTGCGAAGACCTTTTGACTATGTTCAGGATAATTAAGTTCATCTTATGAACTCCCACTCAGATAGACATCCCTCTAGTCATCTAAGTGATTACATGATCCGAGTCAACTAGGCCGTGTCCGATCATCACGTGAGACGGACTAGTCATCATCGGTGAACATCTTCATGTTGATTGTATCTACCATACGACTCATGCTCGACCTTTCGGTCTCTTGTGTTCCGAGGCCATGTCTGTACATGCTAGGCTCGTCAAGTCAACCTAAGTGTTTCGCGTGTGTAAATCTGTCTTACACCCGTTGTATGTGAACGTTAGAATCTATCACACCCGATCATCACGTGGTGCTTCGAAACGACGAACTTTCGCAACGGTGCACAGTTAGGGGGAACACCTTCTTGAAATTTTAGTGAGGGATCATCTTATTGACTACCGTCGTTCTAAGCAAATAAGATGTATAAACATGATAAACATCACATGCAATCAAATAATAGTGACATGATATGGCCAATATCATATAGCTCCTTTGATCTCCATCTTGGGGCTCCATGATCATCTTGTCACCGGCATGACACCATGATCTCCATCATCATGATCTCTATCATCGTGTCTTCATGAAGTTGTCTCGTCAACTATTACTTCTACTACTATAGCTAACGGTTAGCAATAAAGTAAAGTAATTACATGACGTTTATGTTGACACGCAGGTCATAAATAAATTAAGACAACTCCTATGGCTCCTGCCGGTTGTCATACTCATCGACATGCAAGTCGTGATTCCTATTACAAGAACATGATCAATCTCATACATCACATATATCATTCATCACATCCTTTTGGCCATATCACATCACATAGCATACCCTGCAAAAACAAGTTAGACGTCCTCTAATTGTTGTTTGCATGTTTTACGTGGCTGCTATGGGTTTCTAGCAAGAACGTTTCTTACCTACGCAAAAACCACAACGTGATATGCCAATTGCTATTTACCCTTCATAAGGACCCTTTTCATCGAATCCGATCCGACTAAAGTGGGAGAGATAGACACCCGCTAGCCACCTTATGCAACTAGTGCATGTCAGTCGGTGGAACCAGTCTCACGTAAGAGTACGTGTAAGGTCGGTCCGGGCCGCTTCATCCCACAATGCCACCGAATCAAGATTGGACTAGTAACGGTAAGCATATTGAACAAAATCAACGCCCACAACTACTTTGTGTTCTACTCGTGCATAGAAACTACGCATAGACCTAGCTCTAATACCACTGTTGGGGAACGTAGCAATAATTCAAAATTTTCCTACGTGTCACCAAGATCAATCTATGGAGTCATCTAGCAATGAGGGAGGAGTGGATCTACATACCCTTGTAGATCGCGCGCGGAAGCGTTCAAGAGAACGGGGTTGATGGAGTCGTACTCGTCGTGATCCAAATCACCGATGATCCTAGCGCCGAACGGACGGCACCTCCGTGTTAAACACACGTACGGAGCAGCGACGTCTCCTCCTTCTTGATCTAGCAAGGGGGAGGAGAGGTTGATGGAGATCCAGCAGCACGACGGCGTGGTGGTGGAAGTAGCGGGATTCCAACAGGGCTTCGCCAAGCGCTGCGGGAGGAGGGAGATGTGTCATGGGAGGGAGAGGGAGGCGCCAGGGCTTAGGTATGGTTGCCCTCCCTTCCCCCACTATATATAGGGCCAAGGGAGAGGGGGGCGCAGCCTTGGCCCTTCCTCCAAGGAAGGGTGCGGCCAAGGGAGGAGTCCCTCCTCCCCAAGGCACCTCGGAGGTGCCTTCCCCCTTCAGGACTCTTCCTTTCCCTCTTCTCTTGGCGCATGGGACTCTTGGGGCTGGTGCCCTTGGCCCATATAGGCCAAGGCGCACCCCCTACAGCCCATGTGCCCCCCCGGGGCAGGTGGCCCCACCCGGTGGACCCCCGGGACCCTTCCGGTGGTCCCGGTACAATACCGGTGACCCCGAAGCTTGTCCCGATGGCCGAAATAGCACTTCCTATATATAATTATTTACCTCCGGACCATTCCGGAACTCCTCGTGACGTCCGGGATCTCATCCGGGACTCCGAACAACTTTCGGGTTACCGCATACTAATATCTCTATAACCCTAGCGTCACCGAACCTTAAGTGTGTAGACCCTACGGGTTCGGGAGACATGCAGACATGACCAAGATGACTCTCCGGTCAATAACCAACAGCGGGATCTGGATACCCATGTTGGCTCCCACATGTTCCATGATGATCTCATCGGATGAACCACGATGCCAAGGACTTAATCAATCCCGTATACAATTCCCTTTGTCTAGCGGTACAATACTTGCCCGAGATTCAATCGTCGGTATCCCGATACCTTGTTCAATCTCGTTACCGGCAAGTCTCTTTACTCGTTTCGTAACACATCATCCCGTGATCAACTCCTTGATCACATTGTGCACATTATAATGATGTCCTACCGAGTGGGCCCAGAGATACCTGTCCGTTTACACGGAGTGACAAATCCCAGTCTTGATTCGTGCTAACCCAACAGACACTTTCGGAGATACCCGTAGTGCACCTTTATAGTCACCCAGTTACGTTGTGACGTTTAGCACACCCAAAGCAGTCCTACGGTATCCGGGAGTTGCACAATCTCATGGTCTAAGGAAATGATACTTGACATTAGAAAAGCTTTAGCATACGAACTACATGATCTTGTGCTAGGCTTAGGATTGGGTCTTGTCCATCACATCATTCTCCTAATGATGTGATCCCGTTATCAATGACATCCAATGTCCATGGTCAGGAAACCGTAACCATCTATTGATCAACGAGCTAGTCAACTAGAGGCTTACTAGGGACATGGTGTTGTCTATGTATCCACACATGTATCTGAGTTTCCTATAAATACAATTATAGCATGGATAATAAACGATTATCATGAACAAGGAAATATAATAATAACTAATTTATTATTGCCTCTAGGGCATATTTCCAACAGTTGGATTTCAGTATCTTCCCCAATCCACACTCTCCCATGAAAGCGCAGGATGCCATCCTGCAAAGTGTATTCGGGCTCGCTGTCCGGCGCTAGGGCTAGCTTTGTCATATGCTGCTGCGCCGCTGGATCTGCTTGATAGCTGCGTTTGATAGTTTCCAACCACGTAGGTTTACATACAGATATCGCTGCCATCTCTGATTCTGATTTGTGCTCGCGTCGCGACAGTGCGTCTGCCGCTCGATTTGTGACTCCTGTCTTGTACTGGATGGTGTATTGCAGGCCGATCAGTTTTGTAAACGCCCGTTGTTGAATCGGTGTATTGAGTCGTTGATCTGTCAAGTTCAACAGGCTTTTTTGATCTGTATGAACCACGAAATCTGAATGTTGCAAGTAGGGCCGCCAGTGGTCGATAAGCAAGGCCAGGCACTCTTTTTTGTACGCCGAGAGGCCTAGATTGCGCGGAGCCAAAGCTTTGCTGAGATACGCAATTGGATGTCCTCCTTGCATCAGGACGGCGCCAATTCCCGTGGCACTCGCGTCCGTTTCAACGATGAACTGCTTGCGAAAATCGGGTAGTGCGAGCACTGGAGCTTGCACCAGGGCTTGTTTCAGCGCGGAGAACGCGGCTTCGGCCGTTGGCGTCCAGACGAAAATTGCTCCTTTCTTCAGCATTTCAGTGAGGGGTTTGCTGAGTACTCCAAAGAAGCGAACAAATTTGCGATAATAACCCACCAATCCCAAGAATCCACGTAACTCTTTGACATTCTGCGGATGTGGCCATTCTTGAACAGCTTGGATCTTGCTCTTGTCTATGGCCACCCCTTTGTCGCTGATGACATGTACCAGGTAACTGATTTCATGTTGGGCAAATGTGCATTTGGACATCTTGGCCTTGAGATCCTTCTCGGCCAGCAACTGCAAGACACGTTTCAGCAGCTGTCGATGCTCTTCCAGCTCTTCAGAGTGGATTAAGATGTCATCCATGAATGCCAAAACCCCGTGGCGAAGTACTGGCTTGAGCACTGTGTCGACCACTCCTTGGAATGTTGCGGGAGCGTACACGAGGCCGTACGGCATCACCTTGATTTGAAAGTGCCCCGGTGCATTCGGAATGCTGTCTTGTGTTCATCCTCCGGGACCAAGCGGATTTGGTGGTATCCAGCTTGCAAGTCCAACTTCGAGAACCATTTAGAGCCAGCTAACTCATCGAGCAGCTCGTCGATCATCGGCATTGGGTACGTCTTTTTGAGAGTTATGGCATTGAGATGACGGTAATCGACGTAGAAACGCCACGTTTGGTCCTTCTTCTTGACCAGCAGCACGGGCAACGAAAAGGAACTTGTGCTGGGTGTGATGAGCCCTTTTTCTAACATCTCCTTAACCTGAGCTTCTATTTCATCTTTCTGTTCAGGAGTGTAGCAGTACGGTCTGATATTGATTGGTTTAACCCCTTCGAGCAGAGGGATAGTATGATCCCAGGGTTGACGATCAGGCAACTTGGACGGCTCTGCAAACACCGCGTGGAAGTTGTCGACTACGTGTTGAATGGCTGGGGGCACTTCCATGGCTTTATCAGAGCGATCTATTGCACACAGCGATATCACATGAGCAATAGAATCACTCTGCTCCATCCTGAGTAACTGATCCATTGTCACTTGCTCGACTTGCTGAAGCTTGGGCTGCAAACCCACCAGAGTGATAGAAGCCCCCTGGTGCTGGAACTGCAGCGTTTTCGCTGTCCAATCGACCAGCATTGGTCTGCATGCTTCCAGCCAGTCCATCCCTACCACCATGTCATACGAACCAAGAGGGAGAACTCGGACATCTGTCTCAAACCGCTGCTCTTGTGTTGTCCATTTGCAAGCAGGTATGTACCCAGAACAAGTCAAAGTACCCCCGTCCGCAATCTTTACTGACACTGGCTGCATTGGTTGTACTTGCGCTTTCAGTTTTTGGGCTGTTTCCTCACTGATGAAACTGTGCGAGCTACCTGAGTCCACCAGAATCAGCACCTCATGGCTGTCAATCAAACCCAGCAGTCGAACGGTTCGCGGAGTCGTTGCCCCTGTGGTCGCAACCTTGGAGATGGACATGAGTTGCTCCTCATCAGAATCTGATTCTGCCCCTTGCCTGTCTTGCGCTTTGGCCTGCAACAGTTCCAACAATTCCTCGACCACATGGAGTTGGACGGTGGCCGCGCACTGGTGGCCTTGGCCCCATCTTTCTCCGCACTTGAAGCAGAGACCGCGCGCTCGACGATAATTGTGCAGTGTGGCAACGCGGTCCTCGCCCCGCGCTGGTTCGGTGCGTCGATTGGCTGCTCGAGCCGCGTCCAAGGCCCGGCGATCTTCTGCTGCTGCCGGAGGCGCGGGCGGCACCGAGCGGGGATGTAATCCACCCGCCGCTGGCAGAGGCCGAGCAGGGTCTCTCGCCTGGCCTGGGTCCTTCCGTGTCATCAGCCCCATCAGCTCCTCCTGTAACAGAGAAATAGAAAAGGCGGAGTCCAAGTCTTGCGGGCGATGTAAGGCAACACCAATTTTAATATCGCTTTTGAGACCATCAAGGAATTGCCTAGTGAAGAACAATGGATCAAAGGCAGGGTTATGAGCTAACAACTGATGCATGAGTTCCTCAAATTGTTCCATGTATTCTATAACTGATCATGTCTGACGGAGAGTATTAAACTGTCGAAGCTGCACTTGGTACTGCTCACGGCCAAATTTGGCACACACAGCAGAACAGAGCGTCTCCCAGGTGAAGGAGGTGCCGTGCGCTTCCTGCACCTGTAGCCAACGCGCGGCATTGCCCTCGAAATGAAGGGTTGATACCCGCACCCACATTTCTCTCTGAACCCCATAGACACTAAAGTATTTCTCACATTTGTTTTCCAGAATTGGGGATTTTCGCCATTGAAGGGCGGAAAATCGAGCTGCGGAAGGGCCCAATTGTTGTGCCCCCCGAACGAACCATGAGCCGACGGAGGTGGAAGATCAACAGGATATGCCAGATCCCGACCCGATTCGCCTGATTTCGAAGGAAAAGGGGGTCGGAGAGGCTCACCCGTGACCGGAGGCGGTGCCAGGGTAGTGACTACCCCGTGTGCCAAGCCCCCGGAGTCGATGTTCCCGCCGTGGCCACTTGGCTCGTGGTGCCCAGGTTCGCCGATCTGAGAAGACGACGCCGGCTGCACCACCGCTCCTCGGGAGATGTCGAAGACGCCATCAGCACGGGGTGGAGGGCGATCCGGCCGACCTGGGTACGCAGCTCGTCGAGTTGCTGCTGCAGGTTGGTCACCGCCGGCCGCCAGAGCTCAAGCAATTGCTGGATCGCGTCGAGGCGAGCATCGTTGGTGGCGCGCCCGTCGTGGACCGCCTTTGCGAGGGCTGCGATCTCCTCTTCCATGGCTGCTGCCTGTTGCGCTGCTTTGGTGTGGTAGCAAGGCTTCTAGTAGAGCGGATCCAGGATGATTGACCTCTGATACCAAGTTGTAAGGGTCCCGATCTAGATCCGAGAAGAGGTTAGGTGGGGAAGGAGGACGAAGGAGGCCGGAGGAGAAGATCAGCTTCTCTTAATCAACTTGACATAATAATTCTCGATGCCAACTCTCTCTCAGCCGCACCTAGAAATACCCACAGCACGCAGGCCACACACACACAACGCGTCCTGACTACGCGGGTCCACCGATCGCTCCTTTTCCACTTGTCTGGACTCTGTCAGCTCTGTCCGGTCGTGGCTCGGTCGCCCCACTGGCCAGTGGGGCCGTTGCGGCTGGTGGGGTAGCCGTGACACCATTGTACATGGAGACATACAAAGCAATTATTTACCCTATCCCTGGTCCAGATTGCTGGCCTGATACAAACACTCAAGACATTCATCCTCCTGTGTTTAAAGAAAAGGCAGGCAAAAAGCAGACAACAAGGAGGAAGGGAGAGTTTGAGGTTCCAGCTCCAAGAGACACAAGTAGGATGGGCACTGTCACATGTGGAAACTGTGGTTTGGAAGAACAAGACTCTGAAGCCTAGTCTTCAGATGAGGAAAAACAAACACCAGGTAATTATCAAGCTTGAAAAAAATCTCAGACATTTCTGAATGAGTACACTTTTAGAAATAAAAGTTATGTTTGACATGCAGGAAAATAGGGCAGTTTACTCTGATATACCTGCTGCAAGAACCACATCAGTCCCTATTGCAAGAGGTAGAAGAGGAGCACAAGCTTCACATAGGCATGCTACATCTCAACCAGGTCCTTCTACTTCTACACCAGGCCCTACAACAAGAGCTAAAAGAGGTAGGACTGCAGGTGGAGGGAGGACTCATGGATTCACTGCACCAAGAGCTACAACCACTTCAAATATTCAAGTTGGGACCAAGAGGAAGAGGACCCCAAGCTAAAAATTGGCAGGCTACTTCTACTCCAGTGGTAACTACTGAAACCTGTCAGCTCAAGATTGGGAGGTTTTATGTGCACTTTCTGAATTTGTTTAGCACTTTCTGAATTTTTTGTGCACTTTCTGAAACTGTTGTGCACTTGTGCATTTGTTTGAAAGCATTTCGTTCACATAACTGTGGAAATGGGCCTCAGACTGGGCTCTCATATTGGACCACAGTCCACAAACCTGCGTAAGTGTCTATAAAAAGACCCTAACTTGTCCTTTCCCGTACCACTAAAACCCTAGCCACCAGCACCACTACAACCCTACCCTAGCCACAAAGATGGATCCAAGCACAGGAGAGGTTGTCGACGACCAGGAAGAGAGTTCTAGAGCAGCAAGAAGGGCCGCAAGAGCAGAAAGGAGGGGTCGTAGGGCTCAGGCACACGAGCAACACCAGAGGTCGGCTGCAATGATTATGGCAGCCCGCAACTCCCTCGACATGATGCAGTTCAAGGAGGTGTTCTCAGATGGAACAATCATCACCGACAAATTGATCATTTGGTGGGCTAGAGATAGGGCAACCTTCCATCGCTACCAAGTCACAAGGGCTAGGTGGAGCAGAATCCTTGATTCTGCGTCTTGAAACAGTTCAAGGTTAAGTTCTTCAATGTTATCAGAATTCTCCAAGTCTCTAGTTCTACTATGTATGTGATGATGTGTCTGAAATTTCTCTAAATGTATGCGCACTTGTATGCGTGGATTTCTCTGAAATTTCTATGAATTTTCCAAATTTGTGCTCTGAATGTATGCGCACCTATAGATTTTCTGAATTTTCTAAATTGTGCTCTGAATGTATGTCAATTTCTCTGATTTTTCTTGAGAATTAGTGCCTCAGTCACCATGAAATAACTACTGCACAACTTTCACCTAACATCACTTAACCAGCACAAGTTTCAGCACACAATAACTACTGCACAACTACCACCCTGTCAAATAATGTTGCACAAGTTTTACTTCTCCACTGCCTCACTCCACCTCTCTTTAACTACCCCCCTCTTTCTTCATCTACTCTACTCACATCACCACAACTTCACCTCGCTCAACACCACTGCACTCACCACTTCCTACTCCAACCATGGCTGCTTCTTCCTCTTCTTCGGACCCACGGCTCAACCCATTCCCAACTGGCAAGGGATGTGTTGCCATGCTTTATGGTTCAGCGCGCGGCGATGATGACCTCTTCGTGGACTACATGAAGGTCGCCACAAGGTACACCAGCGTTCAAGAGCTAGTGTATGGAGCAGATGAAGTGAGAAAGAAGGCGATGAGTGAGCAGAAGCAACGCATGGACCAGCAATATGGAAACCGAGGTAAGGGGATCCTGCCCATAGATATACTGCTATGGGCAATGAAAGAGGCGGGCTCCGCCGATGCTGGGCATAGGCAGCGATGGGCAGACCACCACTACGTCGCTTCTGTTGGGGAATGTAGCAGAATTTTAAACTTTTCTACACATCACCAAGATCAATCTATGGAGTCATCTAGAAACGAGGGAGAGAGGAGTGCATCTACATACCCTTGTAGATCGCGCGTGGAAGCGTTCAAGAGAACGGGGTTGATGGAGTCGTACTCGACGTGATCCAAATCACCGAGGGCCAAGTGCCGAACGGACAGCACCTCCGCGTTCAACACACGTATGGTTGGGAAGACGTCTCCTCCAACTTGATCCAGCAAGGGGGAAGGAGAGGTTGATGAAGATCCAGCAGCACGACGGCGTGGTGGTGGAAGCAACGGTGATCTCAGCAGGGCTTCGCCAAGCGCAGGGAGACGGAGGAGTGTCACGGGAGGGAGAGGGAGAGGCCAGAGGCTTGGGTGCGGCTGCCCTCCCTCCCCCCACTATATATAGGGGTCCTAGGGGGGCTCCGGCCCTAGGAGATCCAATCTCCTAGGGGGGCGGCGGCCAAGGGTGCCTTGCCCCCCAAGACAAGGGTGGCGCCCCCACCCCTAGGGTTTCCAACCCTAGGCGCAGGGGGAGGCCCAAGGGGGGGGGCGGACCAGCCCACTAGGGGCTGGTTCCCCTCCCACTTTAGCCCATGGGGCCCTCCGGGATAGGTGGCCCCACCCGGTGGACCCCCCGGGACCCTTCCGGTGGTCCCGGTACAATACCGATTACCCCCGAAACTTTCCCGATGGCCGAAACTTGACTTCCTATATATAAATCCTCACCTTCGGACCATTCCAGAACTCCTCGTGACGTCCGGGATCTCATCCGGGACTCCAAACAACTTTCGGGTTACCGTATGCTAATATCTCTACAACCCTAGCGTCACCGAACCTTAAGTGTGTAGACCCTACGGGTTCGGGAGACATGCAGACATGACCGAGACGCCTCTCCGGTCAGTAACCAACAGCGGGATCTGGATACCCATGTTGGCTCCCACATGCTCCACGATGATCTCATCGAATGAACCACGATGTCGAGGATTCAATCAATCCATATACAATTCCCTTTGTCAATCGGTACGTTACTTGCCCGAGACTCGATCGTTGGTATCCCAATACCTAGTTCAATCTCATTACCGGCAAGTCACTTTACTCGTGCTGTAATGCATGATCCCGTGATCAACCACTTGGTCACATTGAGCTCATTATGATGATGCATTACCGAGTGGGCCCAGAGATACCTCTCCGTCATACGGAGTGACAAATCCCAGTCTCGATTCGTGCCAACCAACAGACACTTTCGGAGATACCTGTAATGTACCTTTATAGTCACCCAGTTACGTTGTGACGTTTGGCACACCCAAGGAACTCCTACGGTATCCGGGAGTTGCACAATCTCATGGTCTAAGGAAATGATACTTGACATTCGGAAAAGCTACAGCAAACGAACTACACGATCTTTGAGCTATGCTTAGGATTGGGTCTTGTCCATCACATCATTCTCCTAATGATGTAATCCCGTTATCAATGACATCCAATGTCCATAGTCAGGAAACCATGACTATCTTTTGATCAATGAGCTAGTCAACTAGAGGCTCAACTAGGGACGTGTTGTGGTCTATGTATTCACACATGTATTACAATTTCTGGATAACACAATTATAGCATGAACAATAGACTATTATCATGAACAAAGAAATATAATAATAACATTTTATTATTGCCTCTAGGGCATATTTCCAACAGTCTCCCACTTGTACTAGAGTCAATATTATAGTTACATTGTGATGAATCAAACACCCATGCAGTTCTGGTGTTGATCATGTTTTGCTCTAGGGAGAGGTTTAGTCAACGGATCTGCCACATTCAGTTCCGTATGTACTTTGCAAATCTCTATGTCTCCATTTTGAACACTTTCACGAATGGAGTTGAAGCGACGCTTGATATGCCTGGTCTTCCTGTGAAACCTGGGCTCCTTGGCAAGGGCAATAGCTCCAGTGTTGTCACAGAAGAGAGTCATCGGGCCCGACGCATTGGGTATGACTCCTAGGTCGGTAATGAACTCCTTCACCCAGACTGCTTCTTGTGCTGCCTCCGAGGCTGCCATGTACTCCACTTCACATGTAGATCCCGCCACAACGCTTTGCTTGCAACTGCACCAGCTTACTGCCCCACCATTCAAAATATACACGTATCCGGTTTGTGACTTAGAGTCATCCAGATCTGTGTCGAAGCTAGCATGGACGTAACCCTTTACGACGAGCTCTTCGTCACCTCCATACACGAGAAACATGTCCTTAGTACTTTTCAGGTACTTCAGGATATTCTTGACCGCTGTCCAGTGTTCCATGTCGGGATTACTTTGGTACCTTCCTACCAAACTTACGGCAAGGTTTACATCAGGTCTGGTACACAGCATAGCATACATAATAGACCCTATGGCCGAGGCATAGGGGACGACACTCATCTTTTCTCTATCTTCTGCCGTGGTCGGGCATTGAGCCGTGCTCAATCTCGTACCTTGCAATACAGGCAAGAACCCCTTCTTTGACTGATCCATTTTGAACTTCTTCAATATCTTGTCAAGGTATGTACTCTGTGAAAGACCAATGAGGCGTCTCGATCTATCTCTATAGATCTTGATGCCTAATATATAAGCAGCTTCTCCAAGGTCCTTCATTGGAAAACACTTGTTCAAGTAGGCCTTTATGCTTTCCAAGAATTCTATATCATTTCCCATCAACAGTATGTCATCCACATACAATATGAGAAATGCTACAGAGCTCCCACTCACTTTCTTGTAAATGCAGGCTTCTCCATAAGTCTGCGTAAACCGAAACGCTTTGATCATCTCATCAAAACGAATGTTCCAACTCCTAGATGCTTGCACCAGTCCATAAATCGAGCGTTGGAGCTTGCACACCTTGTCAGCATTCTTAGGATCGACAAAACCTTCCGACTGCATCATATACAATTCTTCCTTAAGGAAACCATTAAGGAATGTCGTTTTGACGTCCATTTGCCATATCTCATAATCATAGAATGCGGCAATTGCTAACATGATTCGGACGGACTTCAGCTTCGCTACGGGTGAGAAAGTCTCATCGTAGTCAACCCCTTGAACTTGTCGATAACCCTTAGTGACAAGCCGAGCTTTATAGATGGTCACATTACCATCCGCGTCTGTCTTCTTCTTAAAGATCCATTTATTTTCTATGGCTCGCCGATCATCGGGCAAGTCAGTCAAAGTACATACTTCGTTTTCATACATGGATCCTATCTCGGATTTCATGGCTTCCAGCCATTTGTCGGAATCCGGGCCCGCCATCGCTTCTTCATAGTTAGAAGGTTCACCGTTGTCTAACAACATGATTTCCAAGACAGGGTTGCCGTACCACTCTGGTGCAGAACGTGTCCTCGTGGACCTACGAAGTTCAGTAGTAACTTGATCTGAAGTTTCATGATCATCATCATTAACTTCCTCTCTAGTCGGTGCAGGCACCTCAGGAACATTTTCTTGAGCTGGGCCACTTACCGGTTCAAGAGGTAATATTTCATCAAGTTCTACTTTCCTCCCACTTATTTCTTTCGAGAGAAACTCTTTCTCTAGAAAGGACCCATTCTTGGCAACAAAGATCTTGCCTTCGGATCTGAGGTAGAAGGTATACCCAACAGTTTCTTTAGGGTATCCTATGAAGACGCATTTTTCCGACTTGGGTTCGAGCTTTTCAGGTTGAAGTTTCTTGACATAAGCATCGCATCCCCAAACTTTTAGAAACGACAGCTTGGGTTTCTTCCCAAACCATAATTCATACGGTGTCGTCTCAGCGGATTTCGACGGAGCCCTATTTAAAGTGAATGCGGCAGTCTCTAAAGCATAGCCCCAAAATGACAGCGGTAAATCGGTAAGAGACATCATAGATCGCACCATATCCAATAGAGTGCGATTACGACGTTCAGACACACCATTACGCTGAGGTGTTCCAGGCGGCATGAGTTGTGAAACTATTCCACATTTTCTTAAGTGTGTGCCAATTTCGTGACTCAAGTATTCTCCCCCACGATCTGATCGCAAGAACTTGATATTCTTGTCACGTTGATTCTCAACCTCACTCTGAAATTCCTTGAACTTTTCAAAGGTCTCAGACTTGTGTTTCATTAAGTAGACATACCCATATCTACTCAAGTCATCAGTGAGGGTGAGAACATAACGATAGCCACCGCGAGCCTCAACACTCATTGGACCACACACATCAGTATGTATGATTTCCAATAAGTTGGTTGCTCGCTCCATTGTTCCTGAGAACGGAGTCTTGGTCATTTTACCCATGAGGCATGGTTCGCATGTGTCAAATGATTCGTAATCAAGAGACTCTAAAAGTCCATCTGCATGGAGCTTCTTCATGCGTTTGACACCTATGTGACCAAGGCGGCAGTGCCACAAGTATGTGGGACTATCATTATCAACCTTACATCTTTTGGTATTCACACTATGAATATGTGTAGCTTTACGCTCGAGATTCATTAAGAATAAACCATTCACCATCGGAGCATGACCATAAAACATGTCTCTCATATAAATAGAACAACCATTATTCTCGAATTTAAATGAGTAGCCATCTCGAATTAAACGAGATCCTGATACAATGTTCATGCTCAAAGCTGGCACTAAATAACAATTATTGAGGTTTAAAACTAATCCCGTAGGTAAATGTAGAGGCAGCGTGCCGACGGCGATCACATCGACCTTGGAACCATTCCCGACGCGCATCATCACCTCGTCCTTCGCCAGTCTCCGCTTATTCCACAGCTCCTGCTTTGAGTTACAAATGTGAGCAAACGCACCGGTATCAAATACCCAGGAGCTACTACGAGTACTGGTAAGGTATACATCAATTACATGTATATCACATATACCTTTAATGTTGCCGGCCTTCTTGTCCGCTAAGTATTTGGGGCAGTTACGCTTCCAGTGACCACTTCCCTTCCAATAAAAACACTCAGTCTCGGGCTTGGGTCCATTCTTTGGCTTCTTCCCGGTAGCTTGCTTACCGGGCGCGGCAACTCCCTTGCCGTCCTTCTTGAAGTTCTTCTTACCCTTGCCTTTCTTGAACTTAGTGGTTTTATTCACCATCAACACTTGATGTTCCTTTTTTATTTCCACCTCTGCTGATTTCAGCATTGAATACACCTCTGGAACGGTCTTTTCCATCCCCTGCATATTGAAGTTCATCACAAAGCTCTTGTAGCTTGATGGAAGTGACTGAAGGATTCTGTCAATGACCGCGTCATCTGGGAGATTAACTCCCAGCTGAGTCAAGCGGTTATGCAACCCAGACATTTTGAGTATGTGCTCACTGACAGAACTATTTTCCTCCATCTTACAGCTGAAGAACTTGTCGGAGACTTCATATCTCTCGACCCGGGCATGAGCTTGAAAAACCATTTCCAGCTCTTTGAACATCTCATATGCTCTATGTCTCTCAAAACGCTTTTGGAGCCCCAGTTCTAAGCTGTAAAGCATGCCGCACTGAACGAGGGAGTAATCATCAGCACGTGACTGCCAAGCGTTCATAACGTCTTGGTTCTCTGGGATAGGTGCGTCACCTAGCGGTGCTTCTAGGACATAATCTTTCTTGGCAGCTATGAGGATGATCCTCAGGTTCCGGACCCAGTCCGTATAGTTGCTGCCATCGTCTTTCAGCTTGGTTTTCTCTAGGAACGCGTTGAAGTTGAGGACAACGTGGGCCATTTGATCTACAAGACATATTGTAAAGATTTTAGACTAAGTTCATGATAATTAAGTTCATCTAATCAAATTATTCAATGAACTCCCACTCAGATAGACATCCCTCTAGTCATCTAAGTGAAACATGATCTGAGTTAACTAGGCCGTGTCCGATCATCACGTGAGACGGACTAGCCAACATCGGTGAACATCTTCATGTTGATCGTATCTTCTATACGACTCATGCTCGACCTTTCGGTCTTCTGTGTTCCGAGGCCATGTCTGTACATGCTAGGCTCGTCAAGTCAACCTAAGTGTATTGCGTGTATAAATCTGGCTTACACCCGTTGTATTCAAATGTTAGAATCTATCACACTCGATCATCACATGGTGCTTCGAAACAACGAACCTTCGCAACGGTGCACAGTTAGGGGGAACACTATCTTGAAATTATTACGAGGGATCATCTTATTTAAGCTACCGTGGTTCTAAGCAAATAAGATGTAAAACATGATAAACATCACATGCAATCAAATAGTGACATGATATGGCCAATATCATTTGCTCCTTTTGATCTCCATCTTCGGGGCTCCATGATCATCGTTGTCACCAGCATGACACCATGATCTCCATCATCATGATCTCCATCATCGTGTCTTCTTGAAGTTGTCTTGTCATCTATTACTTCTACTACTATGGCTAACGCTTTAGCAATAAAGTAAAGTAATTACATGACGTTTATTTTGACATGCAGGTCATAAATAAATAAAGACAACTCCTGTGGCTCCTGCCGGTTGTCATACTCATCGACATGCAAGTCATGATTCCTATTACAAGAACATGATCATCTCATACATCACATATATCATTCATCACATCCTTTGGCCATATCACATCACAAAACACTTGCTGCAAAAACAAGTTAGACGTCCTCTAATTGTTGTTGCAAGTTTTTATGTGGATGTTATAGGTTTCTAGCAAGAACGTTTCTTACCTACGCCAAAACCACAACATGAATTGCCAATTTCTATTTACCCTTCATAAGGACCCTGTTCATCGAATCCGATCCGACTAAAGTGGGAGAGACAGACACCCGCCAGCCACCTTATGCAACTAGTGCATGTCAGTCAGTGGAACCGGTCTCACGTAAGCGTACGTGTAAGGTTGGTCCGGGCCGCTTCATCCCACAATGCCGCCGAATCAAGATAAGACTAGTAACGGCAAGATAATTGACAATATCGACGCCCACAACTGCTTTGTGTTCTACTCGTGCATAGTAACTACGCATAGACCTAGCTCATGATGCCACTGTTGGGGAACGTAGCAGAATTTTAAAATTTTCTACGCATCACCAAGATCAATCTATGGAGTCATCTAGCAACGAGGGAGAGAGGAGTGCATCTACATACCCTTCTAGATCGCGCGCGGAAGCGTTCAAGAGAACGGGGTTGATGGAGTCGTACTCGACGTGATCCAAATCACCGATGGCCAAGTGTCGAACGGACAGCACCTCCGCGTTCAACACACGTACGGTTGGGAAGACGTCTCCTCCAACTTGATCCAGCAAGGGGGAAGGAGAGGTTGATGAAGATCCAGCAGCACGACGGCGTGGTGGTGGAAGCAACGGTGATCTCGGCAGGGCTTCGCCAAGCGCAGGGAGACGGAGGAGTGTCACAGGAGGGAGAGGGAGAGGCCAGAGGCTTGG